>NC_082706.1:53132597-53446938 GCF_030144855.1 Hypanus sabinus
CAATGTCACTGTGTCCAAGTTTGTTACTCCAGGACTAATCTCTGTCACTGTGTCCACATGTGTTACTCCATGACTATTCTCTGTCACTGTGTCCACATCTGTTACTCCAGGACTAATCTGTGTCACCGTGTCTACAACTGTTACACCAGAACTATAGTCTGTCACTGTCCCTGTGTGTTACACCTGGACTAATCTCTGTAACTGTGTCCCCGTTTGTTACTCCTAGACTAAGCTCTGTCACTCTGTCCCAGTGTGTTACTCCAGGACTAATCTCTGTCACTGTCCCTGTGTGTTACTCCAGACCCTTCTCTGGCACTGTGTGTTACTCCTGGACTAGTCAATGTCACTGTGTCCAAGTTTGTTACTCCAGGACTAATCTCTGTCACTGTGTCCACATGTGTTACTCCATGACTATTCTCTGTCACTGTGTCCACATCTGTTACTCCAGGACTAATCTGTGTCACCGTGTCTACAACTGTTACACCAGAACTATAGTCTGTCACTGTCCCTGTGTGTTACACCTGGACTAATCTCTGTAACTGTGTCCCCGTTTGTTACTCCTAGGCTAAGCTCTGTCACTCTGTCCCAGTGTGTTACTCCAAGACTAATCTCTGTCACGGTATCCACTGTGTTACTCCAGGACTAATCTCTGTCACTGTGTCCCTGTGTGTTACTCTGGGACTAATCTCTGTCACTGTGCCCCATGTGGTACTTCAGGGCTAATCACTGTCACTGTGTCCCCGTGTGTTACTCCAGGACTAATCTCTGTCACAGTTTCCCTATGTGTTACTCCAGGATTAAGCTCTGTCACTGTGTCCAGTGTGTAACTCCAGAACTAATCACTGTCTCTGTGCCCCGTGTGTTACTTCACAACTAGTCTCTGTCTCTATGTCCCCATATGTCATACCTGAACTATTCCATGTCACGGTGTCCCTCTCTGTTACTCCAGCACAAATCTCTGACACTGTGTCCCCGTGCATTAACACAGGACTAAGCTCTGTCACTGTGTCCCTGTGTGTTACTCTGGGACTGATCTGTGTCACTGTGCCCCATGTGTTACTTCAGGACTAATCTTTGGCACTGTCCCCCTGTATGTTACTCCAGGACTAATGTCTGTCACTGTGTCCCGGTGTGTTAATCCAGGACTAAGCTCTGTCACTGTGTCCCTGTGTGTTACTCCAGGACTAAGCTCTGTCACTGTGTCCCTGTGTGTTACTCCAGCACTAACCTCTGTCACTGTCCCGGTGTGTTACTCCAGACCCTTCTCTGGCACTGTGTGTTACTCCTGGACTAGTCAATGTCACTGTGTCCAAGTGTGTTACTCCAGGACTAATCTCTGTCACTATGCCCCCATGTGTTACTCCATGACTATTCTCTGTCACTGTGTCCACATCTGTTACTCCAGGACTAATCTGTGTCACCGTGTCTACAACTGTCACACCAGAACTATACTCTGTCACTGTCCCTGTGTGTTACACCTGGACTAATCTCTATAACTGTGTCCCCATTTGTTACTCCTAGACTAAGCTCTGTCACTCTGTCCCAGTGTGTTACTCCAGGACTAATCTCTGTCACTGTCCCTGTGTGTTACTCCAGGACTAATCTCTGTCACTGTGTCCAAGTGTGTTACTCCAGGACTAATATCTGTCACTGTGTACCCGTGTGTAACTCCAGGACTATTCACTGTCACTATTTCCCAATATGTTACTCCAGGACTAAGCTCTGTCACTGTGTCCCAGTGTGTTACTCCAGAACTAAGCACTGTCACTGTGTCCCTGTGTGTTACTCCATGACTAATATCTGTCTCTGTGCCCCGTGTGTTAATCCAGGACTAATCACTGTCACTATTTCCCAATATGTTACTCCATGACTAAGCTCTGTCACTGTGTCCCTGTGTGTTACGCCAGGACTAATCTCTGTCACGGTCCCTGTGTGTTACTCCAGACCCTTCTCTGGCACTGTGTGTTACTCCTGGACTAGTCAATGTCACTGTGTCCAAGTGTGTTACTCCAGGACTAATCTCTGTCACTGTGTCCCTGTGTGTTACTCCAGGGCTAATCTCAGTCACTGTATAACTCAGTGTTACTCCAAGACGAATCTCTGTCACTGTGTCCCTGTGTTAATCTGGGACTAATCGCTGTCACTGTATCTCCATATGTTTCTCCAGGACTAATCTCTATCACTGTGTGCCCGTATGTTACTCCAGGACTAAGCTCTGTCACTCTGTCCCCATATGTTACTCCAGGACTAATCACTGTCACAGATCCCTACGTGTTACTCCAGGACTAAGCTCTGTCACAGTTTCCGTATGTGTTACACCAGGTCTAAGCCCTGTCACTGTGCCCCAGTGTCTTACTACAGAACTAAGCTCTGTCACCATGTCTCCAGGAGTCACTCCAGGACTAATCTCTGTCACCGACCCTGTGTGTTACTCCAGGACTAATATCTGTCACTGTGTCCCCGTGTGTTACTCCAGGACTAATCTCTGTCACTGTCCCTGTATTTTACTCCAGCTCTAATCTCTGTCACTGTGTCCCTGTGTGGTACTCCAGGACTAATCTCTGTCACTGTGTCCGTGTGTGTTAGTCCAGGACTACTCTCTGTCACTGTGCCCCATGTGTTACTTCAGGACTAATCTTTGTCACTGTCCCCCTGTATGTTACTCCAGGACTAATATCTGTCACTGTGTACCCGTGTGTAACTCCAGGAATACTCACTGTCACTATTTCCCAATATGTTACTCCAGGACTAAGCTCTGTCACTGGGTCCCAGTGTGTTACTCCAGAACTAAGCACTGTCACTGTGTCCCAGTGTGTTACTCCAGGACTAATATCTGTCTCTGTGTCCCCGTGTGTGACTCCAGGATTAATCACTGTCACTATTTCCCAATATGTTACTCCAGGACTAAGCTCTGTCACTGTGTCCCAGTGTGTTACTCCATGACTAATCTCTACCACTGTGTCCGTGTGTGTTAGTCCAGTACTAATCTCTGTCACTGTGCCCCATGTGTTACTCCAGGACTGATCTTCGCCACTGTCCCCCTGTATGTTACTCCAGGACTAAGCACTGTCACTGTGTCCCTGTATGTTACTCCAGGACAAATCTCTGTCACTGTCCCTGTATGTTACTCCAGGTCTAATCTCTGTCACTGTGTCCCTCTGTGTTACTCTGGGACTAATCTCTGTCACTGTGCCCCATGTGTTACTTCAGGACTAATCTTTGTCACTGTCCCCCTGTATGTTACTCCAGGACTAATATCTGTCACTGTTTACCCGTGTGTAACTCCAGGAATACTCACTGTCATTATTTCCCAATATGTTACTCCAGGACTAAGCTCTGTCACTGTGTCCCAGTGTGTAACTCCACGACTAATCTCTGTCACTGTGTCCGTGTGTGTTAGTCCAGGACTACTCTCTGTCACTGTGCCGCATGTGTTACTTCAGGACTAATCTTTGTCACTGTCCCCCTGTATATTACTCCAGGACTAATATCTGTCACTGTTTACCCGTGTGTAACTCCAGGAATACTCACTGTCACTATTTCCCAATATGTTACTCCAGGACTAAGCTCTGTCACTGTGTCCCTGTGTGTTACTCCAGGACTAATATCTGTCTCTGTGTCCACGAGTGTAAGTCCAGGATTACTCACTGTCACTATTTCCCAATATGTTACTCCAGGACTAAGCTCTGTCACTGTGTCCCAGTGTGTAACTCCACGACTAATCTCTGTCACTGTGTCCGTGTGTGTTAGTCCAGGACTAATCTCTGTCACTGTGCCCCATGTGTTACTTCAGGACTGATCTTCGTCACTGTCCCCCTGTATGTTACTCCAGGACTAAGCACTGTCACTGTGTCCCTGTATGTTACTCCAGGACAAATCTCTGTCACTGTCCCTTTATGTTACTCCAGGTCTAATCTCTTTCACTGTGTCCCTGTGTGTTACTCCATGACTAATCTCTATCACTGTGTCCGTGTGTGTTAGTCCAGGACTACTCTCTGTCACTGTGCCACATGTGTTACATCAGGACTAATCTTTGGCACTGTCCCCCTGTATGTCACTCCAGGACTAATATCTGTCACCGTGTCCCCGTGTGTTAATCCAGGACTAAGCTCTGTCACTGTGTCCCTGTGTGTTACTCCAGGACTAAGCTCTGTCACTGTGTCCCTGTGTGTTACTCCAGCACTAATCTCTGTCACTGTCCCTGTGTGTTACTCCAGGAGTAATCTCTGTCACTGTGTCCGTGTGTGTTAGTCCAGGACTAATATCTGTCTCTGTGTCCCCGTGTGTTAATCCAGGACTAAGCTCTGCCACTGTGTCCCTGTGTGTTACTCCAGGACTAAGCTCTGTCACTGTGTCCCTGTGTGTTACTCCAGCACTAATCTCTGTCACTGTCCCTGTGTGTTACTCCAGGACTAATATCTGTCACTGTGTACCCATGTGTAACTCCAGGACTACTCACTGTCACTATTACCCAATATGTTACTCCTGGACTAAGCTCTGTCACTGTGTCCCAGTGTGTTACTCCATCACTAATATCTGTCTCTGAGTCCCCGTGTGTAACTCCAGGATTAATCACTGTCTCTATTTCCCAATATGTTACTCCAGGACTAAGCTCTGTCACTGTGTCCCAGTGTGTTACTCCAAGACTAATCTCTATCACTGTGTCTGTGTGTGTTAGTCCAGGACTAATCTCTGTCACTGTGCCCCATGTGTTACTTCAGGACTGATCGTCGTCACTGTCCCCCTGTATGTTACTCCAGGACTAAGCACTGTCACTGTGTCCCTGTGTTACTCTGGGACTAATCGCAGTCACTGTATCTCCATATGATTCTCCAGGACTAATTTCTATCACTGTGTCCCCATATGTTACTCCAGGACTAATCTCTGTCACTGTGTGCCCGTATGTTACTCCAGGACTAATCTCTGTCACTCTGTCCCCATATGTTACTCCAGTACTAATCACTGTCACAGATCCCTACGTGATACTCCAGAACTAAGCACTGTCACAGATTCCCTATGTGTTACACCAGGTCTAAGCCCTGTCACTGTGCCCCAGTGTCTTACTACAGAACTAAGCTCTGTCACCATGTCTCCAAGAGTCACTCCAGGACTAATCTTTGTCACCGACCCTGTGTGTTACTCCTGGACTAATATCTGTCACTGTGTCCCCGTGTGTTACTCCAGGACTAATCTCTGTCACTGTCCCTGTATGTTACTCCAGGACTAATCTCTGTCACTGTGTCCCTGTGTGTTACTCCAGGACTAATCTCTGTCACTGTGTCCCTGTGTGTTACTCCATGACTAATCTCTATCACTGTGTCCGTGTGTGTTAGTCCAGGACGACTCTCTGTCACTGTGCCGCATGTGTTACTTCAGGACTAATCTTTGTCACTGTCCCCTTGTATGTTACTCCAGGACTAATATCTGTCACTGTTTACCAGTGTGTAACTCCAGGAATACTCACTGTCACTATTTCCCAATATGTTACTCCAGGACTAAGCTCTGTCACTGTGTCCCTGTGTGTTACTCCAGGACTAATATCTGTCTCTGTGTCCACGTGTGTAACTCCAGGATTACTCACTGTCACTATTTCCCATTATGTTACTCCAGGACTAAGCTCTGTCACTGTGTCCCAGTGTGTAACTCCACGACTAATCTCTGTCACTGTGTCCGGGTGTGTTAGTCCAGGACTAATCTCTGTCACTGTGCCCCATGTGTTACTTCAGGACTGATCTTCATCACTGTCCCCCTGTATGTTACTCCAGAACTAAGCACTGTCACTGTCCCTGTATGTTACTCCAGGTCTAATCTCTTTCACTGTGTCCCTGTGTGTTACTCCATGACTAATCTCTATCACTGTGTCCGTGTGTGTTAGTCCAGGACTACTCTCTGTCACTGTGCCCCATGTGTTACATCAGGACTAATCTTTGGCACTGTCCCCCTGTATGTCACTCCAGGACTAATATCTGTCACCGTGTCCCCGTGTGTTAATCCAGGACTAAGCTCTGTCACTGTGTCCCTGTGTGTTACTCCAGGACTAAGCTCTGTCACTGTGTCCCTGTGTGTTACTCCAGCACTAATCTCTGTCACCGTCCCTGTGTGTTACTCCAGGAGTAATCTCTGTCACTGTGTCCGTGTGTGTTAGTCCAGGACTAATATCTGTCTCTGTGTCCCCGTGTGTTAATCCAGGACTAAGCTCTGTCACTGTGTCCCTGTGTGTTACTCCAGGACTAAGCTCTGTCACTGTGTCCCAGTGTGTTACTCCAGCACTAATCTCTGTCACTGTCCCTGTGTGTTACTCCAGGACTAATCTCTGTCACTGTGTACCCATGTGTAACTCCAGGACTACTCACTGTCACTATTACCCAATATGTTACTCCTGGACTAAGCTCTGTCACTGTGTCCCAGTGTGTTACTCCATCACTAATATCTGTCTCTGAGTCCCCGTGTGTAACTCCAGGATTAATCACTGTCTCTATTTCCCAATATGTTACTCCAGGACTAAGCTCTGTCACTGTGTCCCAGTGTGTTACTCCAAGACTAATCTCTATCACTGTGTCTGTGTGTGTTAGTCCAGGACTAATCTCCGTCACTGTGCCCCATGTGTTACTTCAGGACTGATCGTCGTCACTGTCCCCCTGTATGTTACTCCAGGACTAAGCACTGTCACTGTGTCCCTGTGTTACTCTGGGACTAATCGCAGTCACTGTATCTCCATATGATTCTCCAGGACTAATTTCTATCACTGTGTCCCCATATGTTACTCCAGGACTAATCTCTGTCACTGTGTGCCCGTATGTTACTCCAGGACTAATCTCTGTCACTCTGTCCCCATATGTTACTCCAGTACTAATCACTGTCACAGATCCCTACGTGATACTCCAGAACTAAGCACTGTCACAGATTCCCTATGTGTTACACCAGGTCTAAGCCCTGTCACTGTGCCCCAGTGTCTTACTACAGAACTAAGCTCTGTCATCATGTCTCCAAGAGTCACTCCAGGACTAATCTTTGTCACCGACCCTGTGTGTTACTCCTGGACTAATATCTGTCACTGTGTCCCCGTGTGTTACTCCAGGACTAATCTCTGTCACTGTCCCTGTATGTTACTCCAGGTCTAATCTCTGTCACTGTGTCCCTGTGTGTTACTCCAGGACTAATCTCTGTCACTGTGTCCCTGTGTGTTACTCCATGACTAATCTCTATCACTGTGTCCGTGTGTGTTAGTCCAGGACGACTCTCTGTCATTGTGCCGCATGTGTTACTTCAGGACTAATCTTTGTCACTGTCCCCTTGTATGTTACTCCAGGACTAATATCTGTCTCTGTGTCCACGTGTGTAACTCCAGGATTACTCACTGTCACTATTTCCCATTATGTTACTCCAGGACTAAGCACTGTCACTGTGTCCCAGTGTGTAACTCCACGACTAATCTCTGTCACTGTGTCCGTGTGTGTTAGTCCAGGACTAATCTCTGTCACTGTGCCCCATGTGTTACTTCAGGACTGATCTTCGTCACTGTCTCCCTGTATGTTACTCCAGAACTAAGCACTGTCACTGTCCCTGTATGTTACTCCAGGTCTAATCTCTTTCACTGTGTCCCTGTGTGTTACTCCATGACTAATCTCTATCACTGTGTCCGTGTCTGTTAGTCCAGGACTACTCTCTGTCACTGTGCCCCATGTGTTACATCAGGACTAATCTTTGGCACTGTCCCCCTGTATGTCACTCCAGGACTAATATCTGTCACCGTGTCCCCGTGTGTTAATCCAGGACTAAGCTCTGTCACTGTGTCCCTGTGTGTTACTCCAGGACTAAGCTCTGTCACTGTGTCCCTGTGTGTTACTCCAGCACTAATCTCTGGCACTAATCTCTGTCACTGTCCCTGTGTGTTACTCCAGAACTAATCTCTGTCACTGTGTCCCTGTGTGTTACTCCAGCACTAATCTCTGTCACTGTCCCTGTGTGTTACTCCAGGACTAATCTCTGTCACTGTGTCCGTGTGTGTTAGTCCAGGGCTACTCTCTGTCACTGTGCCCCATGTTTTACATCAGGACTAATCTTTGGCACTGTCCCCCTGTATGTTACTCCAGGACTAATATCTGTCTCTGTGTCCCCGTGTGTTAATCCAGGACTAAGCTCTGTCACTGTGTCCCTGTGTGTTACTCCAGGACTAATATCTGTCACTGTGTACCCATGTGTAACTCCAGGACTACTCACTGTCACTATTACCCAATATGTTACTCCTGGACTAATCACTGTCACTGTGTCCCAGTGTGTTACTCCATCACTAATATCTGTCTCTGAGACCCCGTGTGTAACTCCAGGATTAATCACTGTCACTATTTCCCAATATGTTACTCCAGGACTAAGCTCTGTCACTGTGTCCCAGTGTGTTACTCCACGACTAATCTCTATCACTGTGTCCGTGTGTGTTAGTCCAGGACTAATCTCTGTCACTGTGCCCCATGTGTTAGTTCAGGACTGATCTTCGTCACTGTCCCCCTGTATGTTACTCCAGGACTAAGCACTGTCACTGTGTCCCAGTACGTTACTCCAGGACTACTCTCTGTCTCTGTGTCCCCGTGTGTAACTCCAGGACTAATCACTGTCACTATTTCCCAATATGTTACTCCAGGACTACGCTCTGACACTGTGTCCCTGTGTGTTACTCCAGCACTAATCTCTGTCACTGTCCCTGTGTGTTACTCCAGGACTAATCTCTGTCACTGTGTCCGTGTGTGTTAGTCCAGGACTACTCTCTGTCACTGTGCCCCATGTGTTACATCAGGACTAATCTTTGGCACTGTCCCCCTGTATGTTACTCCAGGACTAATATCTGTCTCTGTGTCCCCGTGTGTTAATCCAGGACTAAGCTCTGTCACTGTGTCCCTGTGTGTTATTCCAGGACTAATATCTGTCACTGTGTACCCATGTGTAACTCCAGGACTACTCACTGTCACTATTACCCAATATGTTACTCCTGGACTAATCTCTGTCACTGTGTCCCAGTGTGTTACTCCACGACTAATCTCTATCACTGTGTCCGTGTGTGTTAGTCCAGGACCAATCTCTGTCACTGTGCCCCATGTGATACTACAGGACTGATCTTCGTTACTGTCCCCCTGTATGTTACTCCAGGACTAAGCACTGTCACTGTGTCCCTGTATGTTACTCCAGGACTACTCTCTGTCTCTGTGTCCCCGTGTGTAACTCCAGGACTAATCACTGTCACTATTTCCCAATATGTTACTCCAGGACTACGCTCTGTCACTGTGTCCCTGTGTGTTACTCCAGGACTAATCTCTATCACTGTGACCGTGTGTGTTAGTCCAGGACTAATCTCTGTCTCTGTGCCCCATGTGTTACTTCAGGTCTTATCTTCGTCACTGTCCCCCTGTATGTTACTCCAGGACTAAGCACTGTCACTGTGTCCCTGTATGTTACTCCAGGACTACTCTCTGTCATTGTGTCCCTGTGAGTTACTCCAGGACTAATCTCTGTCACTGTCCCTGTGTGTTACTCCAGACCCTTCTCTGGCACTGTGTGTTACTCCTGGACTAGTCAACGTCACTGTGTCCAAGTTTGTTACTCCAGGACTAATCTCTGTCACTGTGTCCACATGTGTTACTCCATGACTATTCTCTGTCACTGTGTCCACATCTGTTACTCCAGGACTAATCTGTGTCACCGTGTCTACAACTGTTACACCAAAACTATAGTCTGTCACTGTCCCTGTGTGTTACACCTGGACTAATCTCTGTAACTGTGTCCCCGTTTGTTACTCCTAGACTAAGCTCTGTCACTCTGTCCCAGTGTGTTACTCCAGGACTAATCTCTGTCACTGTCCCTGTGTGTTACTCCAGGACTAATCTCTGTCACGGTATCCGCTGTGTTACTCCAGGACTAATCTCTGTCACTGTGTCCCTGTGTGTTACTCTGGGACTAATCTCTGTCACTGTGCCCCATGTGGTACTTCAGGGCTAATCACTGTCACTGTGTCCCCGTGTGTTACTCCAGGACATAATCTCTGTCACAGTTTCCCTATGTGTTACTCCAGGATTAAGCTCTGACACTGTGTCCAGTGTGTAACTCCAGAACTAATCACTGTCTCTGTGCCCCGTGTGTTACTTCACAACTAGTCTCTGTCTCTGTGTCCCCATATGTTATACCTGAAATATTCTATGTCACGGTGTCCCTCTCTGTTACTCCAGGACAAATCTCTGACACTGTGTCCCCGTGCATTAACACAGGACTAAGCTCTGTCACTGTGTCCCTGTGTGATACTCTGGGACTGATCTGTGTCACTGTGCCCCATGTGTTACTTCAGGACTAATCTTTGGCACTGTCCCCCTGTATGTTACTCCAGGACTAATATCTGTCACTGTGTCCCCGTGTGTTAATCCAGGACTAAGCTCTGTCACTGTGTCCCTGTGTGTTACTCCAGGACTAAGCTCTGTCACTGTGTCCCTGTGTGTTACTCCAGCACTATCCTCTGTCACTGTCCCTGTGTGTTACTCCAGACCCTTCTCTGGCACTGTGTGTTACTCCTGGACTAGTCAATGTCACTGTGTCCAAGTGTGTTACTCCAGGACTAATCTCTGTCACTATGTCCCCATGTGTTACTCCATGACTATTCTCTGTCACTGTGTCCAAGTGTATTACTCCAGGACTAATCTCTGTCACTGTGTCCCTGTTTGTTATTCCAGGACTAATCCCTGTAACTGTGTCCCCGTGTGTTATTCCAGGACAAAGCACTGTCACTGTGTCCCTGTGTGTTACTCCATGACTAATATCTGTCTCTGTGTCCCCGTGTGTTAATCCAGAACTAATCACTGTCACTATTTCCCAATATGTTACTCCAGGACTAATCTCTGTCACTGTGTCCCTGTGTGTTACTCCAGGACTAATCTCTGTCACTGTCCCTGTGTGTTACTCCAGACCCTTCTCTGGCACTGTGTGTTACTCCTGGACTAGTCAATGTCACTGTGTCCAAGTGTGTTACTCCAGGACTAATCTCTGTCACTGTGTCCCTGTGTGTTACTCCAGGGCTAATCTCAGTCACTGTATTACTCAGTGTTACTCCAAGACTAATCTCTGTCACTGTGTCCCTGTGTTACTCTGGGACTAATCGCTGTCAATGTATCTCCATATGTTTCTCCAGGACTAATCTCTATCACTGTGTCCCCGTATGTTACTCCAGGACTAATCTCTGTCACTGTGTGCCCGTATGTTACTCCAGGACTAATCTCTGTCACTCTGTCCCCATATGTTACTCCAGGACTAATCTCTGTCACTGTGTGCCCGTATGTTACTCCAGGACTAATCTCTGTCACTGTGTGCCCGTATGTTACTCCAGGACTAATCTCTGTCACTCTGTCCCCATATGTTACTCCAGGACTAATCTCTGTCACTGTGTCCCTGTGTGTTACTCCAGGGCTAATCTCAGTCACTGTATTACTCAGTGTTACTCCAAGACTAATCTCTGTCACTGTGTCCCTGTGTTACTCTGGGACTAATCGCTGTCACTGTATCTCCATATGTTTCTCCAGGACTAATCTCTATCACTGTGTCCCCGTATGTTACTCCAGGACTAATCTCTGTCACTGTGTGCCCGTATGTTACTCCAGGACTAATCTCTGTCACTCTGTCCCCATATGTTACTCCAGGACTAATCTCTGTCACTGTGTGCCCGTATGTTACTCCAGGACTAATCTCTGTCACTGTGTGCCCGTATGTTACTCCAGGACTAATCTCTGTCACTCTGTCCCCATATGTTACTCCAGGACTAATCTCTGTCACTGTGTGCCAGTATGTTACTCCAGGACTAATCTCTGTCACTCTGTCCCCATATGTTACTCCAGGACTAATCACTGTCACAGATCCCTCCGTGTTACTCCAGGACTAAGCTCTGTCACAGTTTCCCTATGTGTTACACCAGGTCAAAGCCCTGTCACTGTGCCCCAGTGTCTTACTACAGAACTAAGCTCTGTCACCATGTCTCCAAGAGTCACTCCAGGACTAATCTCTGTCACCGACCCTGTGTGTTACTCCAGGACTAAGCACTGTCAATGTGTCCCTGTATGTTACTCCAGGACAAATCTCTGACACTGTCCCTGTATGCTACTCCATGACTAATCTCTGTCACTGTGCCCCATTTGTTACTTCAGGACTAATCTTTGGCACTGTCCCCCTGCATGTTAATCCAGGACTAATATATGTCACTGTGTCCCCGTGTGTTAATCCAGGACTAAGCTCTGTCACTGTGTCCCTGTGTGTTACTCCAGCACTAACCTCTGTCACTGTCCCTGTGTGTTACTCCAGACCCTTCTCTGGCACTGTGAGTTACTCCTGGACTTGTCAATGTCACTGTGTCCAAGTGTGTTACTCCAGGAATAATCTCTGTCACTATGTCCCCATGTGTTACTCCATGACTATTCTCTGTCACTGTGTCCACATCTGTTACTCCAGGACTAATCTGTGTCACCGTGTCTACAACTGTTACACCAGAACTATACTCTGTCACTGTCCCTGTGTGTTACACCTGGACAAATCTCTGTAACTGTGTCCCCATTTGTTACTCCTAGACTAAGCTCTGTCACTCTGTCCCAGTGTGTTACTCCAGGACTAATCTCTGTCACTGTCCCTGTGTGTTACTCCAGGACTAATCTCTGTCACTGTGTCCAAGTGTGTTACTCCAGGACTAATATCTGTCACTGTGTACCCGTGTGTAACTCCAGGACTACTCACTGTCACTATTTCCCAATATGTTACTCCAGGACTAAGCTCTGTCACTGTGTCCCAGTGTGTTACTCCAGAACTAAGCACTGTCACTGTGTCCCTGTGTGTTAGTCCATGACTAATATCTGTCTCTGTGTCCCCGTGTGTTAATCCAGGACTAATCTCTGTCACTCTGTCCCCATATGTTACTCCAGGACTAATCTCTGTCACTGTGTGCCCGTATGTTACTCCAGGACTAATCTCTGTCACTGTGTGCCCGTATGTTACTCCAGGACTAATCTCTGTCACTGTGTGCCCGTATGTTACTCCAGAACTAAGCACTGTCACTGTGTCCCTGTGTGTTACTCCATGACTAATATCTGTCTCTGTGTCCCCTTATGTTACTCCAGGACTAATCTCTGTCACTGTGTGCCCGTATGTTACTCCAGGACTAATCTCTGTCACTGTGTGCCCGTATGTTACTCCAGGACTAATCTCTGTCACTCTGTCCCCATATGTTACTCCAGGACTAATCTCTGTCACTGTGTGCCCGTATGTTACTCCAGGACTAATCTCTGTCACTGTGTGCCCGTATGTTACTCCAGAACTAAGCACTGTCACTGTGTCCCTGTGTGTTACTCCATGACTAATATCTGTCTCTGTGTCCCCTTATGTTACTCCAGGACTAATCTCTGTCACTGTGTGCCCGTATGTTACTCCAGGACTAATCTCTGTCACTGTGTGCCCGTATGTTACTCCAGGACTAATCTCTGTCACTCTGTCCCCATATGTTACTCCAGGACTAATCTCTGTCACTGTGTGCCCGTATGTTACTCCAGGACTAATCTCTGTCACTCTGTCCCCATATGTTACTCCTGGACTAATCACTGTCACAGATCCCTACGTGTTACTCCAGGACTAAGCTCTGTCACAGTTTCCCTATGTGTTACACCAGGTCAAAGCCCTGTCACTGTGCCCCAGTGTCTTACTACAGAAATAAGCTCTGTCACCATGTCTCCAAGAGTCACTCCAGGACTAATCTCTGTCACCGACCCTGTGTGTTACTCCAGGACTAAGCACTGTCAATGTGTCCCTGTATGTTACTCCAGGACAAATCTCTAACACTGTCCCTGTATGTTACTCCATGACTAATCTCTGTCACTGTGCCCCATTTGTTACTTCAGGACTAATCTTTGGCACTGTCCCCCTGCATGTTACTCCAGGACTAATATATGTCACTGTGTCCCCGTGTGTTAATCCAGGACTAAGCTCTGTCACTGTGTCCCTGTGTGTTACTCCAGCACTAACCTCTGTCACTGTCCCTGTGTGTTACTCCAGACCCTTCTCTGGCACTGTGTGTTACTCCTGGACTAGTCAATGTCACTGTGTCCAAGTGTGTTACTCCAGGACTAATCTCTGTCACTATGTCCCCATGTGTTACTCCATGACTATTCTCTGTCACTGTGTCCACATCTGTTACTCCAGGACTAATCTGTGTCACCGTGTCTACAACTGTTACACCAGAACTGTACTCTGTCACTGTCCCTGTGTGTTACACCTGGACAAATCTCTGTAACTGTGTCCCCATTTGTTACTCCTAGACTAAGCTCTGTCACTCTGTCCCAGTGTGTTACTCCAGGACTAATCTCTGTCACTGTCCCTGTGTGTTACTCCAGGACTAATCTCTGTCACTGTGTCCAAGTGTGTTACTCCAGGACTAATATCTGTCACTGTGTACCCGTGTGTAACTCCAGGACTACTCACTGTCACTATTTCCCAATATGTTACTCCAGGACTAAGCTCTGTCACTGTGTCCCAGTGTGTTACTCCAGAACTAAGCACTGTCACTGTGTCCCTGTGTGTTACTCCATGACTAATATCTGTCTCTGTGTCCCCGTGTGTTAATCCAGGACTAATCACTGTCACTATTTCCCAATATGTTACTCCAGGACTAAGCTCTGTCACTGTGTCCCTGTGTGTTACTCCAGGACTAATCTCTGTCACTGTCCCTGTGTGTTCCTCCAGACCCTTCTCTGGCACTGTGTGTTACTCCTGGACTAGTCAATGTCACTGTGTCCAAGTGTATTACTCCAGGACTAATCTCTGTCACTGTGTCCCTGTGTGTTATTCCAGGACTAATCCCTGTAACTGTGTCCCCGTGTGTTATTCCAGGACAAAGCACTGTCACTGTGTCCCTGTGTGTTACTCCATGACTAATATCTGTCTCTGTGTCCCAGTGTGTTAATCCAGGACTAATCACTGTCCCTATTTCCCAATATGTTACTCCAGGACTAATCTCTGTCACGGTGTCCCTCTCTGTTACTCCAGGACAAATCTCTGACACTGTGTCCCCGTGCATTAACAAAGGACTAAGCTCTGTCACTGTGTCCCTGTGTGTTACTCTGAACTGATCTGTGTCACTGTGCCCCATGTGTTACTTCAGGACTAATCTTTGGCACTGTCCCCCTGTATGTTACTCCAGGACTAATATCTGTCACTGTGTCCCCGTGTGTTAATCCAGGACTAAGCTCTGTCACTGTGTCCCTGTGTGTTACTCCAGGACTAAGCTCTGTCACTCTGTCCCTGTGTGTTACTCCAGCACTAACCTCAGTCACTGTCCCTGTGTGTTACTCCAGACCCTTCTCTGGCACTGTGTGTTACTCCTGGACTAGTCAATGTCACTGTGTCCAAGTGTGTTACTCCAGGACTAATCTCTGTCACTGTGTCCCTGTGTGTTACTCCAGGGCTAATCTCAGTCACTGTATAACTCAGTGTTACTCCAAGACTAATCTCTGTCACTGGGTCCGTGTGTGTTAGTCCAGGACTACTCTCTGTCACTGTGCCCCATGTGTTACTTCAGGAATAATATTTGTCACTGTCCCCCTGTATGTTACTCCAGGACTAATATCTGTCACTGTGTACCCGTGTGTAACTCCAGGAATACTCACTGTCACTATCTCCCAATATGTTACTCCAGGACTAAGCTCTGTCACTGTGTCCCAGTGTGTTACTCCAGAACTAAGCACTGTCACTGTGTCCCTGTGTGTTACTCCAGGACTAATATCTGTCTCTGTGTCCATGTGTGTAACTCCAGGTTTACTCACTGTCACTATTTCCCAATATGTTACTCCAGGACTAAGCTCTGTCACTGTGTCCCAGTGTGTAACTCCAAGACTAATCTCTGTCACTGTGTCCGTCTGTGTTAGTCCAGGACTAATCTCTGTCACTGTGCCCCATGTGTTACTTCAGGACTGATCTTCGTTACTGTCCCCCTGTATGTTACTCCAGGACTAAGCACTGTCACTGTGTCCCTGTATGTTACTCCAGGACAAATCTCTGTCACTGTCCCTGTATGTTACTCCAGGTCTAATCTCTTTCACTGTGTCCCTGTGTGTTACTCCATGACTAATCTCTATCACTGTGTCCGTGTGTGTTAGTCCAGGACTACTCTCTGTCACTGTGCCCCATGTGTTACATCAGGACAAATCTTTGGCACTGTCCCCCTGTATGTTACTCCAGGACTAATATCTGTCACTGTGTCCCCATGTGTTAATCCAGGACTAAGCTCTGTCACTGTGTCCCTGTGTGTTACTCCAGGACTAAGCTCTGTCACTGTGTCCGTGTGTGTTAGTCCAGGACTACTCTCTATCACTGTGCCCCATGTGTTACATCAGGACTAATCTTTGGCACTGTCCCCCTGTATGTTACTCCAGGAATAATATCTGTCACTGTGTCCCCGTGTGTTAATCCAGGACTAAGCTCTGTCACTGTGTCCCTGTGTGTTACTCCAGCACTAATCTCTGTCACTGTCCCTGTGTGTTACTCCAGGACTAATATCTGTCACTGTGTACCCATGTGTAACTCCAGGACTACTCACTGTCACTATTGCCCAATACGTTACTCCTGGACTAAGCTCTGTCACTGTGTCCCAGTGTGTTACTCCAGGACTACTCTCTGTCCCTGTGTCCCCGTGTGTAACTCCTGGACTAATCACTGTCAATATTTCCCAATATGTTACTCCAGGACTACGCTCTGTCACTGTGTCCCAGTGTGTTACTCCACGACTAATCTCTATCACTGTGTCCGTGTGTGTTATTCCAGGACTAATCTCTGTCACTATTTCCCAATATGTTACTCCAGGACTAAGCTCTGTCACTGTGTCCCTGTGTGTTACTCCAGGACTAATCTCTATCACTGTGACCGTGTGTGTTAGTCCAGGACTAATCTCTGTCTCTGTGCCCCATGTGTTACTTCAGGTCTTATCTTCGTCACTGTCCCCCTGTATGTTACTCCTAGACTAAGCTCTGTCACTGTCCCTGTGTGTTACTCCAGACCCTTCTCTGGCACTGTGTGTTACTCCTGGACTAGTCAATGTCACTGTCCCTGTGTGTTACTCCAGGACTAATCTCTGTCACTGTGTCCCTGTGTGTTACTCTGGGAATAATCTCTGTCACTGTGCCCCATGTGGTACTTCAGGGCTAATCACTGTCACTGTGTCCCCGTGTGTTACTCCAGGACTAATCTCTGTCACAGTTTCCCTATGTGTTACTCCAGGATTAAGCTCTGTCACTGTGTCCAGTGTGTAACTCCAGAACTAATCACTGTCTCTGTGCCCCGTGTGTTACTTCACAACTAGTCTCTGTCTCTATGTCCCCATATGTTATACCTGAACTATTCTATGTCACGGTGTCCCTCTCTGTTACTCCAGGACAAATCTCTGACACTGTGTCCCCGTGCATTAACAAAGGACTAAGCTCTGTCACTGTGTCCCTGTGTGTTACTCTGGGACTGATCTGTGTCACTGTGCCCCATGTGTTACTTCAGGACTAATCTTTGGCACTGTCCCCCTGTATGTTACTCCAGGACTAATATCTGTCACTGTGTCCCCGTGTGTTAATCCAGGACTAAGCTCTGTCACTGTGTCCCTGTGTGTTACTCCAGGACTAAGCTCTGTCACTGTGTCCCTGTGTGTTACTCCAGCACTAACCTCTGTCACTGTCCCGGTGTGTTACTCCAGACCCTTCTCTGGCACTGTGTGTTACTCCTGGACTAGTCAATGTCACTGTGTCCAAGTGTGTTACTCCAGGACTAATCTCTGTCACTGTGTCCCCATGTGTTACTCCATGACTATTCTCTGTCACTGTGTCCACATCTGTTACTCCAGGACTAATCTGTGTCACCGTGTCTACAACTGTTACACCAGAACTATACTCTGTCACTGTCCCTGTGTGTTACACCTGGACTAATCTCTATAACTGTGTCCCCATTTGTTACTCCTAGACTAAGCTCTGTCACTCTGTCCCATTGTGTTACTCCAGGACTAATCTCTCACTGTCCCTGTGTGTTACTCCAGGACTAATCTCTGTCACTGTGTCCAAGTGTGTTACTCCAGGACTAATATCTGTCACTGTGTACCCGTGTGTAACTCCAGGACTACTCACTGTCACTATTTCCCAATATGTTACTCCAGGACTAAGCTCTGTCACTGTGTCCCAGTGTGTTACTCCAGAACTAAGCACTGTCACTGTGTCCCTGTGTGTTACTCCATGACTAATATCTGTCTCTGTGTCCCCGTGTGTTAATCCAGGACTAATCACTGTCACTATTTCCCAATATGTTACTCCATGACTAAGCTCTGTCACTGTGTCCCTGTGTGTTACTCCAGGACTAATCTCTGTCACTGTCCCTGTGTGTTACTCCAGACCCTTCTCTGGCACTGTGTGTTACTCCTGGACTAGTCAATGTCACTGTGTCCAAGTGTGTTACTCCAGGACTAATCTCTGTCACTGTGTCCCTGTGTGTTACTCCAGGGCTAATCTCAGTCACTGTATAACTCAGTGTTACTCCAAGACTAATCTCTGTCACTGTCCCTGTATGTTACTCCAGGTCTAATCTCTGTCACTGTGTCCCTCTGTGTTACTCTGGGACTAATCTCTGTCACTGTGCCCCATGTGTTACTTCAGGACTAATCTTTGTCACTGTCCCCATGTATGTTACTCCAGGACTAATATCTGTCACTGTTTACCCGTGTGTAACTCCAGGAATACTCACTGTCACTATTTCCCAATATGTTACTCCAGGACTAAGCTCTGTCACTGTGTCCCTGTGTGTTACTCCAGGACTAATATCTGTCTCTGTGTCCACGTGTGTAACTCCAGGATTACTCACTGTCACTATTTCCCAATATGTTACTCCAGGACTAAGCTCTGTCACTGTGTCCCAGTGTGTAACTCCACGACTAATCTCTGTCACTGTGTCCGTGTGTGTTAGTCCAGGACTAATCTCTGTCACTGTGCCCCATGTGTTACTTCAGGACTGATCTTCGTCACTGTCCCCCTGTATGTTACTCCAGGACTAAGCACTGTCACTGTGTCCCTGTATGTTACTCCTAGACTAAGCTCTGTCACTGTCCCTGTGTGTTACTCCAGACCCTTCTCTGGCACTGTGTGTTACTCCTGGACTAGTCAATGTCACTGTCCCTGTGTGTTACTCCAGGACTAATCTCTGTCACTGTGTCCCTGTGTGTTACTCTGGGACTAATCTCTGTCACTGTGCCCCATGTGGTACTTCAGGGCTAATCACTGTCACTGTGTCCCCGTGTGTTACTCCAGGACTAATCTCTGTCACAGTTTCCCTATGTGTTACTCCAGGATTAAGCTCTGTCACTGTGTCCAGTGTGTAACTCCAGAACTAATCACTGTCTCTGTGCCCCGTGTGTTACTTCACAACTAGTCTCTGTCTCTATGTCCCCATATGTTATACCTGAACTATTCTATGTCACGGTGTCCCTCTCTGTTACTCCAGGACAAATCTCTGACACTGTGTCCCCGTGCATTAACAAAGGACTAAGCTCTGTCACTGTGTCCCTGTGTGTTACTCTGAACTGATCTGTGTCACTGTGCCCCATGTGTTACTTCAGGACTAATATTTGGCACTGTCCCCCTGTATGTTACTCCAGGACTAATATCTGTCACTGTGTCCCCGTGTGTTAATCCAGGACTAAGCTCTGTCACTGTGTCCCTGTGTGTTACTCCAGGACTAAGCTCTGTCACTGTGTCCCTGTGTGTTACTCCAGCACTAACCTCTGTCACTGTCCCGGTGTGTTACTCCAGACCCTTCTCTGGCACTGTGTGTTACTCCTGGACTAGTCAATGTCACTGTGTCCAAGTGTGTTACTCCAGGACTAATCTCTGTCACTGTGTCCCCATGTGTTACTCCATGACTATTCTCTGTCACTGTGTCCACATCTGTTACTCCAGGACTAATCTGTGTCACCGTGTCTACAACTGTTACACCAGAACTATACTCTGTCACTGTCCCTGTGTGTTACACCTGGACTAATCTCTATAACTGTGTCCCCATTTGTTACTCCTAGACTAAGCTCTGTCACTCTGTCCCAGTGTGTTACTCCAGGACTAATCTCTCACTGTCCCTGTGTGTTACTCCAGGACTAATCTCTGTCACTGTTTCCAAGTGTGTTACTCCAGGACTAATATCTGTCACTGTGTACCCGTGTGTAACTCCAGGACTACTCACTGTCAATATTTCCCAATATGTTACTCCAGGTCTAAGCTCTGTCACTGTGTTCCAGTGTGTTACTCCAGAACTAAGCACTGTCACTGTGTCCCTGTGTGTTACTCCATGACTAATATCTGTCTCTGTGTCCCCGTGTGTTAATCCAGGACTAATCACTGTCACTATTTCCCAATATGTTACTCCATGACTAAGCTCTGTCACTGTGTCCCTGTGTGTTACTCCAGGACTAATCTCTGTCACTGTCCCTGTGTGTTACTCCAGACCCTTCTCTGGCACTGTGTGTTACTCCTGGACTAGTCAATGTCACTGTGTCCAAGTGTGTTACTCCAGGACTAATCTCTGTCACTGTGTCCCTGTGTGTTACTCCAGGGCTAATCTCAGTCACTGTATAACTCAGTGTTACTCCAAGACTAATCTCTGTCACTGTTCCTGTATGTTACTCCAGGTCTAATCTCTGTCACTGTGTCCCTCTGTGTTACTCTGGGACTAATCTCTGTCACTGTGCCCCATGTGTTACTTCAGGACTAATCTTTGTCACTGTCCCCCTGTATGTTACTCCAGGACTAATATCTGTCACTGTTTACCCGTGTGTAACTCCAGGAATACTCACTGTCACTATTTCCCAATATGTTACTCCAGGACTAAGCTCTGTCACTGTGTCCCTGTGTGTTACTCCAGGACTAATATCTGTCTCTGTGTCCACGTGTGTAACTCCAGGATTACTCACTGTCACTATTTCCCAATATGTTACTCCAGGACTAAGCTCTGTCACTGTGTCCCAGTGTGTAACTCCACGACTAATCTCTGTCACTGTGTCCGTGTGTGTTAGTCCAGGACTAATCACTGTCACTGTGCCCCATGTGTTACTTCAGGACTGATCTTCGTCACTGTCCCCCTGTATGTTACTCCAGGACTAAGCACTGTCACTGTGTCCCTGTATGTTACACCAGGACAAATCTCTGTCACTGTCCCTGTATGTTACTCCATGTCTAATCTCTTTCTCTGTGTCCCTGTGTGTTACTCCATGACTAATCTCTATCACTGTGTCCGTGTGTGTTAGTCCAGGACTACTCTCTGTCACTGTGCCCCAAGTGTTACATCAGGACAAATCTTTGGCACTGTCCCCCTGTATGTTACTCCAGGACTAATATCTGTCACTGTGTCCCCATGTGTTAATCCAGGTCTAAGCTCTGTCACTGGGTCCCTGTGTGTTACTCCAGGACTAAGCTCTGTCACTGTGTCCCTGTGTGTTATTCCAGCACTAATCTCTGTCACTGTCCCTGTGTGTTACTCCAGGACTAATCTCTGTCACTGTGTCCGTGTGTGTTATTCCAGGACTACTCTCTGTCACTGTGCCCCATGTGCTACATCAGGACTGATCTTCGTCACTGTCCCCCTGTATGCTACTCCAGGACTAAGCACTGTCACTGTGTCCCCGTGTGTTACTCCAGGACTAATCTCTGTCACTGTCCCTGTATGTTACTCCAGGTCTAATCTCTGTCAGTGTGTCCCTGTGTGTTACTCCAGGACTAATCTCTATCACTGTGTCCCTGTGTGTTACTCCATGACTAACCTCTATCACTGTGTCCCCATTTGTTACTCCTAGACTAAGCTCTGTCACTCTGTCCCAGTGTGTTACTCCAGGACTAATCTCTGTCACTGTCCCTGTGTGTTACTCCAGGACTAATCTCTGTCACTGTGTCCAAGTGTGTTACTCCAGGACTAAAATTTGTCACTGTGTACCCGTGTGTAACTCCAGGACTACTCACTGTCACTATTTCCCAATATGTTACTCCAGGACTAAGCTCTGTCACTGTGTCCCAGTGTGTTACTCCAGAACTAAGCACTGTCACTCTGTCCCAGTGTGTTACTCCAGGACTAATATCTGTCTCTGTGTCCCCGTGTGTGACTCCAGGATTAATCACTGTCACTATTTCCCAATATGTTACGCCAGGACTAAGCTCTGTCACTGTGTCCCAGTGTGTTACTCCATGACTAATCTCTATCACTGTGTCCGTGTGTGTTAGTCCAGGACTAATCTCTGTCACTGTGCCCCATGTGTTACTCCAGGACTGATCTTCGTCACTGTCCCCCAGTATGCTACTCCAGGACTAAGCACTGTCACTGTGTCCCTGCATGTTACTCCAGGACAAATCTCTGTCACTGTCCCTGTATGTTATTCCAGGTCTAATCTCTGTCACTGTGTCCCTCTGTGTTACTCTGGGACTAATCTCTGTCACTGTGTCCCATGTGGTACTTCAGGGCTAATCACTGTCACTGTCTCCCTTTATGTTACTCCAGGATTAAGCTCTGTCACTGTGTCCAGTGTGTAACTCCAGGACTAATCTCTGTCACTGTCCCTGTGTGTTACTCCAGACTCTTCTCTGGCACTGTGTGTTACTCCTGGAATAGTCAATGTCACTGTGTGCAAGTGTGTTACTCCAGGACTAATCTCTGTCACTGTGTCCCCATGTGTTACTCCATGACTATTCTCTGTCACTGTGTCCACATCTGTTACTCCAGGACTAATCTGTGTCACCGTGTCTACAACTGTTACACCAGAACTATACTCTGTCACTGTCCCTGTGTGTTACACCTGGACTAATCTCTATAACTGTGTCCCCATTTGTTACTCCTAGACTAAGCTCTGTCACTCTGTCCCAGTGTGTTACTCCAGGACTAATCTCTGTCACTGTGTCCCTGTGTGTTACTCTGGGACTGATCTGTGTCACTGTGCCCCATGTGTTACTTCAGGACTAATCTTTGGCACTGTCCCCCTGTATGTTACTCCAGGACTAATATCTGTCACTGTGTCCCCGTGTGTTAATCCAGGACTAAGCTCTGTCACTGTGTCCCTGTGTGTTACTCCAGGACTAAGCTCTGTCACTGTGTCCCTGTGTGTTACTCCAGCACTAACCTCTGTCACTGTCCCGGTGTGTTACTCCAGACCCTTCTCTGGCACTGTGTGTTACTCCTGGACTAGTCAATGTCACTGTGTCCAAGTGTGTTACTCCAGGACTAATCTCTGTCACTGTGTCCCCATGTGTTACTCCATGACTATTCTCTGTCACTGTGTCCACATCTGTTACTCCAGGACTAATCTGTGTCACCGTGTCTACAACTGTTACACCAGAACTATACTCTGTCACTGTCCCTGTGTGTTACACCTGGACTAATCTCTATAACTGTGTCCCCATTTGTTACTCCTAGACTAAGCTCTGTCACTCTGTCCCATTGTGTTACTCCAGGACTAATCTCTCACTGTCCCTGTGTGTTACTCCAGGACTAATCTCTGTCACTGTGTCCAAGTGTGTTACTCCAGGACTAATATCTGTCACTGTGTACCCGTGTGTAACTCCAGGACTACTCACTGTCACTATTTCCCAATATGTTACTCCAGGACTAAGCTCTGTCACTGTGTCCCAGTGTGTTACTCCAGAACTAAGCACTGTCACTGTGTCCCTGTGTGTTACTCCATGACTAATATCTGTCTCTGTGTCCCCGTGTGTTAATCCAGGACTAATCACTGTCACTATTTCCCAATATGTTACTCCATGACTAAGCTCTGTCACTGTGTCCCTGTGTGTTACTCCAGGACTAATCTCTGTCACTGTCCCTGTGTGTTACTCCAGACCCTTCTCTGGCACTGTGTGTTACTCCTGGACTAGTCAATGTCACTGTGTCCAAGTGTGTTACTCCAGGACTAATCTCTGTCACTGTGTCCCTGTGTGTTACTCCAGGGCTAATCTCAGTCACTGTATAACTCAGTGTTACTCCAAGACTAATCTCTGTCACTGTCCCTGTATGTTACTCCAGGTCTAATCTCTGTCACTGTGTCCCTCTGTGTTACTCTGGGACTAATCTCTGTCACTGTGCCCCATGTGTTACTTCAGGACTAATCTTTGTCACTGTCCCCATGTATGTTACTCCAGGACTAATATCTGTCACTGTTTACCCGTGTGTAACTCCAGGAATACTCACTGTCACTATTTCCCAATATGTTACTCCAGGACTAAGCTCTGTCACTGTGTCCCTGTGTGTTACTCCAGGACTAATATCTGTCTCTGTGTCCACGTGTGTAACTCCAGGATTACTCACTGTCACTATTTCCCAATATGTTACTCCAGGACTAAGCTCTGTCACTGTGTCCCAGTGTGTAACTCCACGACTAATCTCTGTCACTGTGTCCGTGTGTGTTAGTCCAGGACTAATCTCTGTCACTGTGCCCCATGTGTTACTTCAGGACTGATCTTCGTCACTGTCCCCCTGTATGTTACTCCAGGACTAAGCACTGTCACTGTGTCCCTGTATGTTACTCCTAGACTAAGCTCTGTCACTGTCCCTGTGTGTTACTCCAGACCCTTCTCTGGCACTGTGTGTTACTCCTGGACTAGTCAATGTCACTGTCCCTGTGTGTTACTCCAGGACTAATCTCTGTCACTGTGTCCCTGTGTGTTACTCTGGGACTAATCTCTGTCACTGTGCCCCATGTGGTACTTCAGGGCTAATCACTGTCACTGTGTCCCCGTGTGTTACTCCAGGACTAATCTCTGTCACAGTTTCCCTATGTGTTACTCAAGGATTAAGCTCTGTCACTGTGTCCAGTGTGTAACTCCAGAACTAATCACTGTCTCTGTGCCCCGTGTGTTACTTCACAACTAGTCTCTGTCTCTATGTCCCCATATGTTATACCTGAACTATTCTATGTCACGGTGTCCCTCTCTGTTACTCCAGGACAAATCTCTGACACTGTGTCCCCGTGCATTAACAAAGGACTAAGCTCTGTCACTGTGTCCCTGTGTGTTACTCTGAACTGATCTGTGTCACTGTGCCCCATGTGTTACTTCAGGACTAATATTTGGCACTGTCCCCCTGTATGTTACTCCAGGACTAATATCTGTCACTGTGTCCCCGTGTGTTAATCCAGGACTAAGCTCTGTCACTGTGTCCCTGTGTGTTACTCCAGGACTAAGCTCTGTCACTGTGTCCCTGTGTGTTACTCCAGCACTAACCTCTGTCACTGTCCCGGTGTGTTACTCCAGACCCTTCTCTGGCACTGTGTGTTACTCCTGGACTAGTCAATGTCACTGTGTCCAAGTGTGTTACTCCAGGACTAATCTCTGTCACTGTGTCCCCATGTGTTACTCCATGACTATTCTCTGTCACTGTGTCCACATCTGTTACTCCAGGACTAATCTGTGTCACCGTGTCTACAACTGTTACACCAGAACTATACTCTGTCACTGTCCCTGTGTGTTACACCTGGACTAATCTCTATAACTGTGTCCCCATTTGTTACTCCTAGACTAAGCTCTGTCACTCTGTCCCAGTGTGTTACTCCAGGACTAATCTCTCACTGTCCCTGTGTGTTACTCCAGGACTAATCTCTGTCACTGTTTCCAAGTGTGTTACTCCAGGACTAATATCTGTCACTGTGTACCCGTGTGTAACTCCAGGACTACTCACTGTCAATATTTCCCAATATGTTACTCCAGGTCTAAGCTCTGTCACTGTGTTCCAGTGTGTTACTCCAGAACTAAGCACTGTCACTGTGTCCCTGTGTGTTACTCCATGACTAATATCTGTCTCTGTGTCCCCGTGTGTTAATCCAGGACTAATCACTGTCACTATTTCCCAATATGTTACTCCATGACTAAGCTCTGTCACTGTGTCCCTGTGTGTTACTCCAGGACTAATCTCTGTCACTGTCCCTGTGTGTTACTCCAGACCCTTCTCTGGCACTGTGTGTTACTCCTGGACTAGTCAATGTCACTGTGTCCAAGTGTGTTACTCCAGGACTAATCTCTGTCACTGTGTCCCTGTGTGTTACTCCAGGGCTAATCTCAGTCACTGTATAACTCAGTGTTACTCCAAGACTAATCTCTGTCACTGTTCCTGTATGTTACTCCAGGTCTAATCTCTGTCACTGTGTCCCTCTGTGTTACTCTGGGACTAATCTCTGTCACTGTGCCCCATGTGTTACTTCAGGACTAATCTTTGTCACTGTCCCCCTGTATGTTACTCCAGGACTAATATCTGTCACTGTTTACCCGTGTGTAACTCCAGGAATACTCACTGTCACTATTTCCCAATATGTTACTCCAGGACTAAGCTCTGTCACTGTGTCCCTGTGTGTTACTCCAGGACTAATATCTGTCTCTGTGTCCACGTGTGTAACTCCAGGATTACTCACTGTCACTATTTCCCAATATGTTACTCCAGGACTAAGCTCTGTCACTGTGTCCCAGTGTGTAACTCCACGACTAATCTCTGTCACTGTGTCCGTGTGTGTTAGTCCAGGACTAATCACTGTCACTGTGCCCCATGTGTTACTTCAGGACTGATCTTCGTCACTGTCCCCCTGTATGTTACTCCAGGACTAAGCACTGTCACTGTGTCCCTGTATGTTACACCAGGACAAATCTCTGTCACTGTCCCTGTATGTTACTCCATGTCTAATCTCTTTCTCTGTGTCCCTGTGTGTTACTCCATGACTAATCTCTATCACTGTGTCCGTGTGTGTTAGTCCAGGACTACTCTCTGTCACTGTGCCCCAAGTGTTACATCAGGACAAATCTTTGGCACTGTCCCCCTGTATGTTACTCCAGGACTAATATCTGTCACTGTGTCCCCATGTGTTAATCCAGGTCTAAGCTCTGTCACTGGGTCCCTGTGTGTTACTCCAGGACTAAGCTCTGTCACTGTGTCCCTGTGTGTTATTCCAGCACTAATCTCTGTCACTGTCCCTGTGTGTTACTCCAGGACTAATCTCTGTCACTGTGTCCGTGTGTGTTATTCCAGGACTACTCTCTGTCACTGTGCCCCATGTGCTACATCAGGACTGATCTTCGTCACTGTCCCCCTGTATGCTACTCCAGGACTAAGCACTGTCACTGTGTCCCCGTGTGTTACTCCAGGACTAATCTCTGTCACTGTCCCTGTATGTTACTCCAGGTCTAATCTCTGTCAGTGTGTCCCTGTGTGTTACTCCAGGACTAATCTCTATCACTGTGTCCCTGTGTGTTACTCCATGACTAACCTCTATCACTGTGTCCCCATTTGTTACTCCTAGACTAAGCTCTGTCACTCTGTCCCAGTGTGTTACTCCAGGACTAATCTCTGTCACTGTCCCTGTGTGTTACTCCAGGACTAATCTCTGTCACTGTGTCCAAGTGTGTTACTCCAGGACTAAAATTTGTCACTGTGTACCCGTGTGTAACTCCAGGACTACTCACTGTCACTATTTCCCAATATGTTACTCCAGGACTAAGCTCTGTCACTGTGTCCCAGTGTGTTACTCCAGAACTAAGCACTGTCACTGTGTCCCAGTGTGTTACTCCAGGACTAATATCTGTCTCTGTGTCCCCGTGTGTGACTCCAGGATTAATCACTGTCACTATTTCCCAATATGTTACGCCAGGACTAAGCTCTGTCACTGTGTCCCAGTGTGTTACTCCATGACTAATCTCTATCACTGTGTCCGTGTGTGTTAGTCCAGGACTAATCTCTGTCACTGTGCCCCATGTGTTACTCCAGGACTGATCTTCGTCACTGTCCCCCAGTATGCTACTCCAGGACTAAGCACTGTCACTGTGTCCCTGCATGTTACTCCAGGACAAATCTCTGTCACTGTCCCTGTATGTTATTCCAGGTCTAATCTCTGTCACTGTGTCCCTCTGTGTTACTCTGGGACTAATCTCTGTCACTGTGTCCCATGTGGTACTTCAGGGCTAATCACTGTCACTGTCTCCCTTTATGTTACTCCAGGATTAAGCTCTGTCACTGTGTCCAGTGTGTAACTCCAGGACTAATCTCTGTCACTGTCCCTGTGTGTTACTCCAGACTCTTCTCTGGCACTGTGTGTTACTCCTGGAATAGTCAATGTCACTGTGTGCAAGTGTGTTACTCCAGGACTAATCTCTGTCACTGTGTCCCCATGTGTTACTCCATGACTATTCTCTGTCACTGTGTCCACATCTGTTACTCCAGGACTAATCTGTGTCACCGTGTCTACAACTGTTACACCAGAACTATACTCTGTCACTGTCCCTGTGTGTTACACCTGGACTAATCTCTATAACTGTGTCCCCATTTGTTACTCCTAGACTAAGCTCTGTCACTCTGTCCCAGTGTGTTACTCCAGGACTAATCTCTGTCACTGTCCCTGTGTGTTACTCCAGGACGAATCTCTGTCACTGTGTCCAAGTGTGTTACTCCAGGACTAAAATCTGTCACTGTGTACCCGTGTGTAACTCCAGGACTACTCACTGTCACTATTTCCCAATATGTTACTCCAGGACTAATATCTCTCACTGTGTCCCCGTGTGTTACTCCAGGACTAATCTCTGTCACTGTCCCTGTATGTTACTCCAGGTCTAATCTCTGTCACTGTGTCCCTGTGTGGTACTCCAGGACTAATCTCTGTCACTGTGTCCCTGTGTGTTACTCCATGACTAATCTCTATCACTGTGTCCGTGTGTGTTAGTCCAGGACTACTCTCTGTCACTGTGCCCCATGAGTTACTTCAGGACTAATCTTTGTCACTGTCCCCCTGTATGTTACTCCAGGACCAATATCTGTCACTGTGTACCCGTGTGTAACTCCAGGAATACTCACTGTCACTATTTCCCAATATGTTACTCCAGGACTAAGCTCTGTCACTGTGTCCCAGTGTGTTACTCCAGAACTAAGCACTGTCACTGTGTCCCAGTGTGTTACTCCAGGACTAATATCTGTCTCTGTGTCCCCATGTGTGACTCCAGGATTAATCACTGTCACTATTTCCCAATATGTTACTCCAGGACTAAGCTCTGTCACTGTGTCCCAGTGTGTTACTCCATGACTAATCTCTATCACTGTGTCCGTGTGTGTTAGTCCAGGACTAATCTCTGTCACTGTGCCCCATGTGTTACTCCAGGACTGATCTTCGTCACTGTCCCCCTGTATGTTACTCCAGGACTAAGCACTGTCACTGTGTCCCTGTATGTTACTCCAGGACAAATCTTTGTCACTATCCCTGTATGTTACTCCAGGTCTAATCTCTGTCACTGTGTCCCTCTGTGTTACTCTGGGACTAATCTCTGTCACTGCGCCCCATGTGTTACTTCAGGACTAATCTTTGTCACTGTCCCCCTGTATGTTACTCCAGGACTAATATCTGTCACTGTTTACCCGTGTGTAACTCCAGGAATACTCACTGTCACTATTTCCCAATATGTTACTCCAGGACTAAGCTCTGTCACTGTGTCCCTGTGTGTTACTCCAGGACTAATATCTGTCTCTGTGTCCACGTGTGTAACTCCAGGATTACTCACTGTCACTATTTCCCAATATGTTACTACAGGACTAAGCTCTGTCACTGTGTCCCAGTGTGTAACTCCACGACTAATCTCTGTCACTGTGTGGGTGTGTGTTAGTCCAGGACTAATCTCTGTCACTGTGCCCCATGTGTTACTTCAGGACTGATCTTCGTCACTGTCCCCCTGTATGTTACTCCAGGACTAAGCACTGTCACTGTGTCCCTGTATGTTACTCCAGGTCTAATCTCTGTCACTGTGTCCCTGTGTGTTACTCCAGGACTAATCTCTATCACTGTGTCCCTGTGTGTTACTCCATGACTAATCTCTATCACTGTGTCCGTGTGTCTTAGTCCAGGACTACTCTCTGTCACTGTGCCCCATGTGTTACTTCAGGACTAATCTTTGTCACTGTCCCCCTGTATGTTACTCCAGGACTAATATCTGTCAATGTTTACCCGTGTGTAACTCCAGGAATACTCACTGTCACTATTTCCCAATATGTCACTCCAGGACTAAGCTCTGTCACTGTGTCCCAGTGTGTTACTCCAGAACTAAGCACTGTCACTGTGTCCCAGTGTGTTACTCCAGGACTAATATCTGTCTCTATGTCCCCGTGTGTGACTCCAGGATTAATCAGTGTCACTATTTCCCAATATGTTACTCCAGGACTAAGCTCTGTCACTGTGTCCCAGTGTGTTACTCCATGACTAATCTCTATCACTGTGTCCGTGTGTGTTAGTCCAGGACTAATCTCTGTCACTGTGCCCCATGTGTTACTCCAGGACTGATCTTCGTCACTGTCCCCCTGTATGTTACTCCAGGACTAAGCACTGTCACTGTGTCCCTGTATGTTACTCCAGGACAAATCTCTGTCACTGTCCCTGTATGTTACTCCAGGTCTAATCTCTGACACTGTGTCCCTCTGTGTTACTCTGGGACTAATCTCTGTCACTGTGCCCCATGTGTTACTTCAGGACTAATCTTTGTCACTGTCCCCCTGTATGTTACTCCAGGACTAATATCTGTCACTGTGTACCAGTGTGTAACTCCAGGACTACTCACTGTCACTATTTCCCAATATGTTACTCCAGGACTTAGCTCTGTCACTGTGTCCCAGTGTGTTACTCCAGAACTAAACAGTGTCACTGTGTCCCTGTGTGTTACTCCAAGACTAATATCTGTCTCTGTGTCCCCGTGTGTGACTCCAGGATTAATCACTGTCACTATTTCCCAATATGTTACGCCAGGACTAAGCTCTGTCACTGTGTCCCAGTGTGTTACTCCATGACTAATCTCTATCACTGTGTCCGTGTGTGTTAGTCCAGGACTAATCTCTGTCACTGTGCCCCATGTGTTACTCCAGGACTGATCTTCGTCACTGTCCCCCAGTATGCTACTCCAGGACTAAGCACTGTCACTGTGTCCCTGTATGTTACTCCAGGACAAATCTCTGTCACTGTCCCTGTATGTTACTCCAGGTCTAATCTCTGACACTGTGTCCCTCTGTGTTACTCTGGGACTAATCTCTGTCACTGTGCCCCATGTGTTACTTCAGGACTAATCTTTGTCACTGTCCCCCTGTATGTTACTCCAGGACTAATATCTGTCACTGTGTACCAGTGTGTAACTCCAGGACTACTCACTGTCACTATTTCCCAATATGTTACTCCAGGACTTAGCTCTGTCACTGTGTCCCAGTGTGTTACTCCAGAACTAAACAGTGTCACTGTGTCCCTGTGTGTTACTCCAAGACTAATATCTGTCTCTGTGTCCCCGTGTGTGACTCCAGGATTAATCACTGTCACTATTTCCCAATATGTTACGCCAGGACTAAGCTCTGTCACTGTGTCCCAGTGTGTTACTCCATGACTAATCTCTATCACTGTGTCCGTGTGTGTTAGTCCAGGACTAATCTCTGTCACTGTGCCCCATGTGTTACTCCAGGACTGATCTTCGTCACTGTCCCCCAGTATGCTACTCCAGGACTAAGCACTGTCACTGTGTCCCTGTATGTTACTCCAGGACAAATCTCTGTCACTGTCCCTGTATGTTATTCCAGGTCTAATCTCTGTCACTGTGTCCCTCTGTGTTACTCTGGGACTAATCTCTGTCACTGTGTCCCATGTGGTACTTCAGGGCTAATCACTGTCACTGTCTCCCTTTATGTTACTCCAGGATTAAGCTCTGTCACTGTGTCCAGTGTGTAACTCCAGGACTAATCTCTGTCACTGTCCCTGTGTGTTACTCCAGACTCTTCTCTGGCACTGTGTGTTACTCCTGGAATAGTCAATGTCACTGTGTGCAAGTGTGTTACTCCAGGACTAATCTCTGTCACTGTGTCCCCATGTGTTACTCCATGACTATTCTCTGTCACTGTGTCCACATCTGTTACTCCAGGACTAATCTGTGTCACCGTGTCTACAACTGTTACACCAGAACTAAACTCTGTCACTGTCCCTGTGTGTTACACCTGGACTAATCTCTATAACTGTGTCCCCATTTGTTACTCCTAGACTAAGCTCTGTCACTCTGTCCCAGTGTGTTACTCCAGGACTAATCTCTGTCACTGTCCCTGTGTGTTACTCCAGGACTAATCTCTGTCACTGTGTCCAAGTGTGTTACTCCAGGACTAAAATCTGTCACTGTGTACCCGTCTGTAACTCCAGGACTACTCACTGTCACTATTTCCCAATATGTTACTCCAGGACTAATATCTGTCACTGTGTCCCCGTGTGTTACTCCAGGACTAATCTCTGTCACTGTCCCTGTATGTTACTCCAGGTCTAATCTCTGTCACTGTGTCCCTGTGTGGTACTCCAGGACTAATCTCTGTCACTGTGTCCCTGTGTGTTACTCCATGACTAATCTCTATCACTGTGTCCGTGTGTGTTAGTCCAGGACTACTCTCTGTCACTGTGCCCCATGAGTTACTTCAGGACTAATCTTTGTCACTGTCCCCCTGTATGTTACTCCAGGACCAATATCTGTCACTGTGTACCCGTGTGTAACTCCAGGAATACTCACTGTCACTATTTCCCAATATGTTACTCCAGGACTAAGCTCTGTCACTGTGTCCCAGTGTGTTACTCCAGAACTAAGCACTGTCACTGTGTCCCAGTGTGTTACTCCAGGACTAATATCTGTCTCTGTGTCCCCATGTGTGACTCCAGGATTAATCACTGTCACTATTTCCCAATATGTTACTCCAGGACTAAGCTCTGTCACTGTGTCCCAGTGTGTTACTCCATGACTAATCTCTATCACTGTGTCCGTGTGTGTTAGTCCAGGACTAATCTCTGTCACTGTGCCCCATGTGTTACTCCAGGACTGATCTTTGTCACTGTCCCCCTGTATGTTACTCCAGGACTAAGCACTGTCACTGTGTCCCTGTATGTTACTCCAGGACAAATCTCTGTCACTATCCCTGTATGTTACTCCAGGTCTAATCTCTGTCACTGTGTCCCTCTGTGTTACTCTGGGACTAATCTCTGTCACTGTGCCCCATGTGTTACTTCAGGACTAATCTTTGTCACTGTCCCCCTGTATGTTACTCCAGGACTAATATCTGTCACTGTTTACCCGTGTGTAACTCCAGGAATACTCACTGTCACTATTTCCCAATATGTTACTCCAGGACTAAGCTCTGTCACTGTGTCCCTGTGTGTTACTCCAGGACTAATATCTGTCTCTGTGTCCACGTGTGTAACTCCAGGATTGCTCACTGTCACTATTTCCCAATATGTTACTACAGGACTAAGCTCTGTCACTGTGTCCCAGTGTGTAACTCCACGACTAATCTCTGTCACTGTGTCCGTGTGTGTTAGTCCAGGACTAATCTCTGTCACTGTGCCCCATGTGTTACTTCAGGACTGATCTTCTTCACTGTCCCACTGTATGTTACTCCAGGACTAAGCACTGTCACTGTGTCCCTGTATGTTACTCCAGGACAAATCTCTGTCACTGTCCCTGTATGTTACTCCAGGTCTAATCTCTTTCACTGTGTCCCTGTGTGTTACTCCATGACTAATCTCTATCACTGTGTCCGTGTGTGTTAGTCCAGGACTACTCTCTGTCACTGTGCCCCATGTGTTACATCAGGACAAATCTTTGGCACTGTCCCCCTGTATGTTACTCCAGGACTAATATCAGTCACTGTGTCCCCATGTGTTAATCCAGGACTAAGCTCTGTCACTGTGTCCCTGTGTGTTACTCCAGGACTAAGCTCTGTCACTGTGTCCCTGTGTGTTACACCAGCACTAATCTCTGTCACTGTCCCTGTGTGTTACTCCAGGACTAATCTCTGTCACTGTGTCCGTGTGTGTTATTCCAGGACTACTCTCTGTCACTGTGCCCCATGTGTTACATCAGGACTGATCTTCGTCACTGTCCCCCTGTATGCTACTCCAGGACTAAGCACTGTCACTGTGTCCCCGTGTGTTACTCCAGGACTAATCTCTGTCACTGTCCCTGTATGTTACTCCAGGTCTAATCTCTGTCACTGTGTCCCTGTGTGTTACTCCAGGACTAATCTCTATCACTGTGTCCCTGTGTGTTACTCCATGACTAATCTCTATCACTGTGTCCGTGTGTGTTAGTCCAGGACTACTCTCTGACACTGTGCCCCATGTGTTACTTCAGGACTAATCTTTGTCACTGTCCCCCTGTATGTTACTCCAGGACTAATATCTGTCAATGTTTACCCGTGTGTAACTCCAGGAATACTCACTGTCACTATTTCCCAATATGTTACTCCAGGACTAAGCTCTGTCACTGTGTCCCAGTGTGTTACTCCAGAACTAAGCACTGTCACTGTGTCCCAGTGTGTTACTCCAGGACTAATATCTGTCTCTGTGTCCCCGTGTGTGACTCCAGGATTAATCACTGTCACTATTTCCCAATATGTTACTCCAGGACTAATCTCTGTCACTGTGTCCCAGTGTGTTACTCCATGACTAATCTCTATCACTGTGTCCGTGTGTGTTAGTCCAGGACTAATCTCTGTCACTGTGCCCCATGTGTTACTCCAGGACTGATCTTCGTCACTGTCCCCCTGTATGTTACTCCAGGACTAAGCACTTTCACTGTGTCCCTGTATGTTACTCCAGGACAAATCTCTGTCACTGTCCCTGTATGTTACTCCAGGTCTAATCTCTGACACTGTGTCCCTCTGTGTTACTCTGGGACTAATCTCTGTCACTGTGTCCCATGTGGTACTTCAGGGCTAATCACTGTCACTGTCTCCCTTTATGTTACTCCAGGATTAAGCTCTGTCACTGTATCCAGTGTGTAACTCCAGGACTAATCTCTGTCACTGTCCCTGTGTGTTACTCCAGACTCTTCTCTGGCACTGTGTGTTACTCCTGGACTAGTCAATGTCACTGTGTCCCCATGTGTTACTCCATGACTATTCTCTGTCACTGTGTCCACATCTGTTACTCCAGGACTAATCTGTGTCACCGTGTCTACAACTGTTACACCAGTTCTATACTCTGTCACTGTCCCTGTGTGTTACACCTGGACTAATCTCTGTAACTGTGTCCCCGTTTGTTACTCCTAGACTAAGCTCTGTCACTCTGTCCCAGTGTGTTACTCCAGGACTAATCTCTGTCACTGTCCCTGTGTGTTACTCCAGGACTAATCTCTGTCACTGTGTCCAAGTGTGTTACTCCAGGACTAATCTCTGTCACTGTGTCCCCATGTGTTACTCCATGACTATTCTCTGTCACTGTGTCCACATCTGTTACTCCGGGACTAATCTGTGTCACCGTGTCTACAACTGTTACACCAGAACTATACTCTGTCACTGTCCCTGTGTATTACACCTGGACTAAGCTCTGTCACTGTGTCCCTGTGTGTTACTCCAGGACTAATATCTGTCTCTGTGTCCACGTGTGTAACTCCAGGATTACTCACTGTCACTATTTCCCAATATGTTACTCCAGGACTAAGCTCTGTCACTGTGTCCCAGTGTGTAACTCCACGACTAATCTCTGTCACTGTGTCCGTGTGTGTTAGTCCAGGACAAATCTCTGTCACTGTCCCTGTATGTTACTCCAGGACTAATCTCTGTCACTGTGTCCCTCAGTGTTACTCTGCGACTAATCTCTGTCACTGTGCCCCATGTGGTACTTCAGGGCTAATCACTGTCACTGTCTCCCTGTATGTTACTCCAGGTTTAATCTCTGTCACTGTGTTCCCGTGTGTTACTCCAGGTCTAATCTCTGTCACAGTTTCCCTATGTGTTACTCCAGGATTAAGCTCTGTCACTGTGTCCAGTGTGTAACTCCAGAACTAGTCTCTGTCACTGTGTCCCTGTGTGTTATTCCAGGACTAATCACTGTCTCTGTGCCTCATGTGTTACTTCAGGACTAATCACTGTCAATGCCTCCCTGTATGTTACTCCGGGACTAATCTCTGACACCTTGTCCCCGTGTGTCACTCCAGAACTATTCTCTATCACTGTGTACCGGTGTGCTACTCCAGGACTAATCTCTGTCACTGTGTCCCCATAGGTAACTGAAGGACTATACTCTGTCATTGTCCCCGTGTGTTACTCCAGGTCTAATCTTTGTCACTGTGTCCCTGTGTGTTACTCCAGGACTAATCTCAGTCACTGTGTTCCTCAGTGTTACTCCATGACTAATCACTGTGACTGTGTCCCTGTGTTATTCTGGGACTAATCGCTGTCACTGTGTCTCCATATTTTACTCAAGGACTAAGCTCTGTCACTGTGCCCCATGTGTTACTTCAGGACTAATCTCTGTCACTGTCTCCCTGTATCTTTCCCCAGGAATAATATCTGTCACTGTGTCCCCATGTGTTACTCCAGGACTAATTAATGTCTCTTTGCCTCATGTGTTACTTCAGGACTGGTCTCTGTCTCTGTGTCCCCATATGTTATTCCAGGACTAATCTCTGTCACTGTGTACCAGTGTGTTACTCCAGAACTAAGCACTGTCACTCTGTCCCTATATGTTTCTCCAGGACTAATCACTGTCACAGTTCCCTACGTGTTACTCCAGGACTAAGCTCTGTCACAGTTTCCCTATGTGTTACACCTGGACTAAGCCCTGTCACTGTGTCCCAGTGTCTTACTACAGAACTAAGCTCTGTCACCATGTCTCCAAGAGTTACTCCAGGACTAATCTCTGTCACCGACCCTGTGTGTTACTCCAGGACTAATATCTGTCACTGTGCCCCCGTGTGTTACTCCAGGACTAATCTCTGACACTGTCCCTGTATGTTACTCCAGGTCTAATCTCTGTCACTGTGTCCCTGTGTGTTACTCCAGGACTAATCTCTGTCACTGTGTCCCTGTGTGTTACTCCATGACTAATCTCTATCACTGTGTCCTTGTGTGTTAGTCCAGGACTACTCTCTGTCACTGTGCCCCATGTGTTACTTCAGGACTAATCTTTGTCACTGTCCCCCTGTATGTTACTTCAGGACTAATATCTGTCACTGTGTCACGGTGTGTAACTCCAGGACTAATCCCTGTCACTATTTCCCAATATGTTACTCCAGGACTAATCTCTGTCACTGTGTCCCCATGTGTTACTCCATGACTATTATCTGTCACTGTGTCCCCGTGTGTAACTCCAGGACTAATCACTGTCACTATTTCCCAATATGTTACTACATGACTAATCACTGTGACTGTGTCCCTGTGTTACTCTGGGACTAATCGCTGTCACTGTGTCTCCATATTTTACTCAAGGACTAAGCTCTGTCACTGTGCCCCATGTGTTACTTCAGGACTAATCTCTGTCACTGTCTCCCTGCATCTTTCCCCAGGAATAATATCTGTCACTGTGTCCCCATGTGTTACTGCAGGACTAATTAATGTCTCTTTGCCTCATGTGTTACTTCAGGACTAGTCTCTGTCTCTGTGTCCCCATATGTTACTCCAGGACTAATCTCTGTCACCGACCCTGTGTGTTACTCCAGGACTAATATCTGTCACTGTGTCCCCGTGTGTTACTCCAGGACTAATCTCTGACACTGTCCCTGTATGTTACTCCAGGTCTAATCTCTGTCACTGTGTCCCTGTGTGTTACTCCAGGACTAATCTCTGTCACTGTACCCCTGTATGTTACTCCAGGACTAATATCTGTCACTGTGTCCCCGTGTGTAACTCCAGGACTAATCACTGTCACTATTTCCCAATATGTTACTCCAGGACTAATCTCTGTCACTGTGTCCCCATGTGTTACTCCATGACTATTCTCTGTCACTGTGTCCACATCTGTTACTCCAGGACTAATCTGTGTCACCGTGTCTACAACTGTTACACCAGAACTATACTCTGTCACTGTCCCTGTGTGTTACACCTGGACAAATCTCTGTAACTGTGTCCCCGTTTGTTACTCCTATAAGCTCTGTCACTCTGTCCCAGTGTGTTACTCCAGGACTAATCTCTGTCACTGTCCCTGTGTGTTACTCCAGACCCTTCTCTGGCACTGTGTGTTACTCCTGGACTAGTCAACGTCACTGTGTCCAAGTTTGTTACTCCAGGACTAATCTCTGTCACTGTGTCCACATGTGTTACTCCATGACTATTCTCTGTCACTGTGTCCACATCTGTTACTCCAGGACTAATCTGTGTCACCGTGTCTACAACTGTTACACCAGAACTATAGTCTGTCACTGTCCCTGTGTGTTACACCTGGACTAATCTCTGTAACTGTGTCCCCGTTTGTTACTCCTAGACTAAGCTCTGTCACTCTGTCCCAGTGTGTTACTCCAGGACTAATCTCTGTCACTGTCCCTGTGTGTTACTCCAGGACTAATCTCTGTCACGGTATCCGCTGTGTTACTCCAGGACTAATCTCTGTCACTTTGTCCCTGTGTGTTACTCTGGGACTAATCTCTGTCACTGTGCCCCATGTGGTACTTCAGGGCTAATCACTGTCACTGTGTCCCCGTGTGTTACTCCAGGACTAATCTCTGTCACAGTTTCCCTATGTGTTACTCCAGGATTAAGCTCTGTCACTGTGTCCAGTGTGTAACTCCAGAACTAATCACTGTCTCTGTGCCCCGTGTGTTACTTCACAAATAGTCTCTGTCTCTGTGTCCCCATATGTTATACCTGAACTATTCTATGTCACGGTGTCCCTCTCTGTTACTCCAGGACAAATCTCTGACACTGTGACCCCGTGCATTAACACAGGACTAAGCTCTGTCACTGTGTCCCTGTGTGTCACTCTGGGACTGATCTGTGTCACTGTGCCCCATGTGTTACTTCAGGACTAATCTTTGGCACTGTCCCCCTGGATGTTACTCCAGGACTAATATCTGTCACTGTGTCCCCGTGTGTTAATCCAGGACTAAGCTCTGTCACTGTGTCCCTGTGTGTTACTCCAGGACTAAGCTCTGTCACTGTCTCCCTGTGTGTTACTCCAGCACAAACCTCTGTCACTGTCCCGGTGTGTTACTCCAGACCCTTCTCTGGCACTGAGTGTTACTCCTGGACTAGTCAATGTCACTGTGTCCAAGTGTGTTACTCCAGGACTAATCTCTGTCACTGTGTCCCCATGTGTTACTCCATGACTATTCTCTGTCACTGTGTCCACATCTGTTACTCCAGGACTAATCTGTGTCAACGTGTCTACAACTGTTACACCAGAACTATACTCTGTCACTGTCCCTGTGTATTACACCTGGACTAATCTCTATAACTGTGTCCCCATTTGTTACTCCTAGACTAAGCTCTGTCACTCTGTCCCTGTGTGTTACTCCAGGACTAATCTCTGTCACTGTGTCCAAGTGTGTTACTCCAGGACTAATATCTGTCACTGTGTACCCGTGTGTAACTCCAGGACTACTCACTGTCACTATTTCCCAATATGTTACTCCAGGACTAAGCTCTGTCACTGTGTCCCAGTGTGTTACTCCAGAACTAAGCACTGTCACTGTGTCCCTGTGTGTTACTCCATGACTAAGCTCTGTCACTGTGTCCCTGTGTCTTACTCCAGGACTAATCTCTGTCACTGTCCCTGTGTGTTACTCCAGACCCTTCTCTGGCACTGTGTGTTACTCCTGGACTAGTTAATGTCACTGTGTCCAAGTGTGTTACTCCAGGACTAATCTCTGTCACTGTGTCCCCATGTGTTACTCCATGACTATTCTCTGTCACTGTGTCCACATCTGTTACTCCAGGACTAATCTGTGTCACCGTGTCTACAACTGTTACACCAGAACTATACTCTGTCACTGTCCCTGTGTGTTACACCTGGACTAATCTCTATAACTGTGTCCCCATTTGTTACTCCTAGACTAAGCTCTGTCACTCTGTCCCTGTGTGTTACTCCAGGACTAATCTCTGTCACTGTGTCCAAGTGTGTTACTCCAGGACTAATATCTGTCACTGTGTACCCGTGTGTAACTCCAGGACTACTCACTGTCACTATTTCCCAATATGTTACTCCAGGACTAAGCTCTGTCACTGTGTCCCAGTGTGTTACTCCAGAACTAAGCACTGTCACTGTGTCCCTGTGTGTTACTCCATGACTAAGCTCTGTCACTGTGTCCCTGTGTCTTACTCCAGGACTAATCTCTGTCACTGTCCCTGTGTGTTACTCCAGACCCTTCTCTGGCACTGTGTGTTACTCCTGGACTAGTCAATGTCACTGTGTCCAAGTGTGTTACTCCAGGACTAATCTCTGTCACTGTGTCCCTGTGTGTTACTACAGGGCTAATCTCAGTCACTGTATAACTCAGTGTTACTCCAAGACTAATCTCTGTCACTGTGTCCCTGTGTTAATCTGGGACTAATCGCTGTCACTGTCTCTCCATATGTTTCTCCAGGACTAATCTCTATCACTGTGTGCCCGTATGTTACTCCAGGACTAAGCTCTGTCACTCTGTCCCCATATGTTACTCCAGGACTAATCACTGTCACAGATCCCTACGTGTTACTCCAGGACTAAGCTCTGTCACAGTTTCCCTATGTGTTACACCAGGTCTAAGCCCAGTCACTGTGCCCCAGTGTCATACTACAGAACTAAGCTCTGTCACCATGTCTCCAGGAGTCACTCCAGGACTAATCTCTGTCACCGACCCTGTGTGTTACTCCAGGACTAATATCTGTCACTGTGTCCCCGTGTGTTACTCCAGGACTAATCTCTGTCACTGTCCCTGTATGTTACTCCAGGTCTAATCTCTGTCACTGTGTACCTGTGTGGTACTCCAGGACTAATCTCTGTCACTGTGTCCCTGTGTGTTACTCCATGACTAATCTCTATCACTGTGTCCGTGTGTGTTAGTCCAGGACTACTCTCTGTCACTGTGCCCCATGTGTTACTTCAGGACTAATCTTTGTCACTGTCCCCCTGTATGTTACTCCAGGACTAATATCTGTCACTGTGTACAAGTGTGTAACTCCAGGAATACTCACTGTCACTATTTCCCAATATGTTACTCCAGGACTAAGCTCTGTCACTGTGTCCCAGTGTGTTACTCCAGAACTAAGCACTGTCACTGTGTCCCAGTGTGTTACTCCAGGACTAATATCTGTCTCTGTGTCCCCGTGTGTGACTCCAGGATTAATCACTGTCACTATTTCCCAATATGTTACTCCAGGACTAAGCTCTGTCACTGTGTCCCAGTGTGTTACTCCATGACTAATCTCTATCACTGTGTCCGTGTGTGTTAGTCCAGGACTAATCTCTGTCACTGTGCCCCATGTGTTACTTCAGGACTGATCTTCGTCACTGTCCCCCTGTATGTTACTCCAGGACTAAGCACTGTCACTGTGTCCCTGTATGTTACTCCAGGACAAATCTCTGTCACTGTCCCTGTATGTTACTCCAGGTCTAATCCCTTTCACTGTGTCCCTGTGTGTTACTCCATGACTAATCTCTATCACTGTGTCCGTGTGTGTTAGTCCAGGACTACACTCTGTCACTGTGCCCCATGTGTTACATCAGAACAAATCTTTGGCACTGTCCCCCTGTATGTTACTCCAGGACTAATATCTGTCACTGTGTCCCCATGTGTTAATCCAGGACTAAGCTCTGTCACTGTGTCCCTGTGTGTTACTCCAGGACTAAGCTCTGTCACTGTGTCCCTGTGTGTTACTCCAGCACTAATCTCTGTCACTGTCCCTGTGTGTTACTCCAGGACTAATCTCTGTCACTGTGTCCGTGTGTGTTAGACCAGGACTACTCTCTGTCACTGTGCCCCATGTGTTACATCAGGACTGATCTTCGTCACTGTCCCCCTGTATGCTACTCCAGGACTAAGCACTGTCACTGTGTCCCCGTGTGTTACTCCAGGACTAATCTCTGTCACTGTCCCTGTATGTTACTCCAGGTCTAATCTCTGTCACTGTGTCCCTGTGTGTTACTCCAGGACTAATCTCTATCACTGTGTCCCTGTGTGTTACTCCATGACTAATCTCTATCACTGTGTCCGTGTGTGTTAGTCCAGGACTACTCTCTGTCACTGTGCCCCATGTGTTACTTCAGGACTAATCTTTGTCACTGTCCCCCTGTATGTTACTCCAGGACTAATATCTGTCACTGTTTACCCGTGTGTAACTCCAGGAATACTCACTGTCACTATTTCCCAATATGTTACTCCAGGACTAAGCTCTGTCACTGTGTCCCAGTGTGTTACTCCAGAACTAAGCACTGTCACTGTGTCCCAGTGTGTTACTCCAGGACTAATATCTGTCTCTGTGTCCCCGTGTGTGACTCCAGGATTAATCACTGTCACTATTTCCCAATATGTTACTCCAGGACTAAGCTCTGTCACTGTGTCCCAGTGTGTTACTCCATGACTAATCTCTATCACTGTGTCCGTGTGTGTTAGTCCAGGACTAATCTCTGTCACTGTGCCCCATGTGTTACTGCAGTACTGATCTTCGTCACTGTCCCCCTGTATGTTACTCCAGGACTAAGCACTGTCACTGTGTCCCTGTATGTTACTCCAGGACAAATCTCTGTCACTGTCCCTGTATGTTACTCCAGGTCTAATCTCTGTCACTGTGTCCCTCTGTGTTACTCTGGGACTAATCTCTGTCACTGTGCCCCATATGTTACTTCAGGACTAATCTTTGTCACTGTCCCCCTGTATGTTACTCCAGGACTAATATCTGTCACTGTGCACCCGTGTGTAACTCCAGGACTACTCACTGTCACTATTTCCCAAAATGTTACTCCAGGACTTAGCTCTGTCACTGTGTCCCAGTGTGTTACTCCAGAACTAAACACTGTCACTGTGTCCCTGTGTGTTACTCCATGACTATTCTCTGTCACTGTGTCCACATCTGTTACTCCAGGACTAATATGTGTCACCGTGTCTACAACTGTTACACCAGAACTATACTCTGTCACTGTCCCTGTGTGTTACACCTGGACTAATCTCTATAACTGTGTCCCCATTTGTTACTCCTAGACTAAGCTCTGTCACTCTGTCCCAGTGTGTTACTCCAGGACTAATCTCTGTCACTGTCCCTGTGTGTTACTCCAGGACTAATCTCTGTCACTGTCCCTGTGTGTTACTCCAGACCCTTCTCTGGCACTGTGTGTTACTCCTGGACTAGTCAATGTCACTGTGTCCAAGTGTGTTACTCCAGGACTAATCTCTGTCACTGTGTCCCTGTGTGTTACTCCAGGGCTAATCTCAGTCACTGTATAACTCAGTGTTACTCCAAGACTAATCTCTGTCACTGTGTCCCTGTGCTAATCTGGGACTAATCGCTGTCACTGTATCTCCATATGTTTCTCCAGGTCTAATCTCTATCACTGTGTGCCCGTATGTTACTCCAGGACTAAGCTCTGTCACTCTGTCCCCATATGTTACTCCAGGACTAATCACTGTCACAGATCCCTACGTGTTACTCCAGGACTAAGCTCTGTCACAGTTTCCCTATGTGTTACACCAGGTCTAAGCCCAGTCACTGTGCCCCAGTGTCATACGACAGAACTAAGCTCTGTCACCATGTCTCCAGGAGTCACTCCAGGACTAATCTCTGTCACCGACCCTGTGTGTTACTCCAGGACTAATATCTGTCACTGTGTCCCCGTGTGTTACTCCAGGACAAATCTCTGTCACTGTCCCTGTATGTTACTCCAGGTCTAATCTCTGTCACTGTGTACCTGTGTGGTACTCCAGGACTAATCTCTGTCACTGTGTCCCTGTGTGTTACTCCATGACTAATCTCTATCACTGTGTCCGTGTGTGTTAGTCCAGGACTACTCTCTGTCACTGTGCCCCATGTGTTACTTCAGGACTAATCTTTGTCACTGTCCCCCTGTATGTTACTCCAGGACTAATATCTGTCACTGTGTACAAGTGTGTAACTCCAGAACTAAGCACTGTCACTGTGTCCCAGTGTGTTACTCCAGGACTAATATCTGTCTCTGTGTCCCCGTGTGTGACTCCAGGATTAATCACTGTCACTATTTCCCAATATGTTACTCCAGGACTAAGCTCTGTCACTGTGTCCCAGTGTGTTACTCCATGACTAATCTCTATCACTGTGTCCGTGTGTGTTAGTCCAGGACTAATCTCTGTCACTGTGCCCCATGTGTTACTTCAGGACTGATCTTCGCCACTGTCACCCTGTATGTTACTCCAGGACTAAGCACTGTCACTGTGTCCCTGTATGTTACTCCAGGACTAATCTCTGTCACTGTCCCTGTATGTTACTCCAGGTCTAATCTCTGTCACTGTGTACCTGTGTGGTACTCCAGGACTAATCTCTGTCACTGTGTCCCTGTGTGTTACTCCATGACTAATCTCTATCACTGTGTCCGTGTGTGTTAGTCCAGGACTACTCTCTGTCACTGTGCCCCATGTGTTACTTCAGGACTAATCTTTGTCACTGTCCCCCTGTATGTTACTCCAGGACTAATATCTGTCACTGTGTACAAGTGTGTAACTCCAGAACTAAGCACTGTCACTGTGTCCCAGTGTGTTACTCCAGGACTAATATCTGTCTCTGTGTCCCCGTGTGTGACTCCAGGATTATTCACTGTCACTATTTCCCAATATGTTACTCCAGGACTAAGCTCTGTCACTGTGTCCCAGTGTGTTACTCCAGAACTAAGCACTGTCACTGTGTCCCAGTGTGTTACTCCAGGACTAATATCTGTCTCTGTGTCCCCGTGTGTGACTCCAGGATTAATCACTGTCACTATTTCCCAATATGTTACTCCAGGACTAAGCTCTGTCACTGTGTCCCAGTGTGTGACTCCATGACTAATCTCTATCACTGTGTCCGTGTGTGTTAGTCCAGGACTAATCTCTGTCACTGTGCCCCATGTGTTACTGCAGTACTGATCTTCGTCACTGTCCCCCTGTATGTTACTCCAGGACTAAGCACTGTCACTGTCTCCCTGTATGTTACTCCAGGACAAATCTCTGTCACTGTCCCTGTATGTTACTCCAGGTCTAATCTCTGTCACTGTGTCCCTCTGTGTTACTCTGGGACTAATCTCTGTCACTGTGCCCCATGTGTTACTTCAGGACTAATCTTTGTCACTGTCCCCCTGTATGTTACTCCAGGACTAATATCTGTCACTGTGCACCCGTGTGTAACTCCAGGACTACTCACTGTCACTATTTCCCAATATGTTACTCCAGGACTTAGCTCTGTCACTGTGTCCCAGTGTGTTACTCCAGAACTAAACACTGTCACTGTGTCCCTGTGTGTTACTCCATGACTTATATCTGTCTCTGAGTCCCCGTGTGTAACTCCAGGATTAATCACTGTCACTATTTCCCAATATGTTACTCCAGGACTAAGCTCTGTCACTGTGTCCCAGTGTGTTACTCCACGACTAATCTCTATCACTGTGTCCGTGTGTGTTAGTCCAGGACTACTCTCTGTCACTGTGCCCCATGTGTTACTTCAGGACTAATCTTTGTCACTGTCCCCCTGTATGTTACTCCAGGACTAATATCTGTCACTGTGTACCCGTGTGTGACTCCAGGATTAATCACTGTCACTATTTCCCAATATGTTACTCCAGGACTAAGCTCTGTCACTGTGTCCCAGTGTGTTACTCCATGACTAATCTCTATCACTGTGTCCGTGTGTGTTAGTCCAGGACTAATCTCTGTCACTGTGCCCCATGTGATACTCCAGGACTGATCTTCGTCACTGTCCCCCAGTATGCTACTCCAGGACTATGCACTGTCACTGTGTCCCTGTATGTTACTCCAGGACAAATCTCTGTCACTGTCCCTGTATGTTACTCCAGGTCTAATCTCTGTCACTGTGTCCCTCTGTGTTACTCTGGGACTAATCTCTGTCACTGTGTCCCATGTGGTACTTCAGGGCTAATCACTGTCACTGTCTCCCTTTATGTTACTCCAGGTTTAATCTCTGTCACTGTGTTCCCGTGTGTTACTCCAGGACTAATCTCTGTCACAGTTTCCCTATGTGTTACTCCAGGATTAAGCTCTGTCACTGTGTCCAGTGTGTAACTCCAGGACTAATCTCTGTCACTGTCCCTGTGTGTTACTCCAGACTCTTCTCTGGCACTGTGTGTTACTCCTGGACTAGTCAATGTCACTGTGTCCCCATGTGTTACTCCATGACTATGCTCTGTCACTGTGTCCACATCTGTTACTCCAGGACTAATCTGTGTCACCGTGTCTACAACTGTTACACCAGTTCTATACTCTGTCACTGTCCCTGTGTGTTACACCTGGACTAATCTCTGTAACTGTGTCCCCGTTTGTTACTCCTAGACTAAGCTCTGTCACTCTGTCCCAGTGTGTTACTCCAGGACTAATCTCTGTCACTGTCCCTGTGTGTTACTCCAGGACTAATCTCTGTCACTGTGTCCAAGTGTGTTACTCCAGGACTAATCTCTGTCACTGTGTCCCCATGTGTTACTCCATGCCTATTCTCTGTCACTGTGTCCACATCTGTTACTCCGGGACTAATCTGTGTCACCGTGTCTACAACTGTTACACCAGAACTATACTCTGTCACTGTCCCTGTGTATTACACCTGGACTAAGCTCTGTCACTGTGTCCCTGTGTGTTACTCCAGGACTAATATCTGTCTCTGTGTCCACGTGTGTAACTCCAGGATTACTCACTGTCACTATTTCCCAATATGTTACTCCAGGACTAAGCTCTGTCACTGTGTCCCAGTGTGTAACTCCACGACTAATCTCTGTCACTGTGTCCGTGTGTGTTAGTCCAGGACAAATCTCTGTCACTGTCCCTGTATGTTACTCCAGGACTAATCTCTGTCACTGTGTCCCTCTGTGTTAATCTGGGACTAATCTCTGTCACTGTGCCCCATGTGTTACTTCAGGGCTAATCACTGTCACTGTCTCCCTGTATGTTACTCCAGGTTTAATCTCTGTCACTGTGTTCCCGTGTGTTACTCCAGGTCTAATCTCTGTCACAGTTTCCCTATGTGTTACTCCAGGATTAAGCTCTGTCACTGTGTCCAGTGTGTAACTCCAGAACTAATCTCTGTCACTGTGTCCCTGTGTGTTATTCCAGGACTAATCACTGTCTCTGTGCCCCATGTGTTACTTCAGGACTAATCACTGTCAATGCCTCCCTGTATGTTACTCCGGGACTAATCTCTGACACCTTGTCCCCGTGTGTCACTCCAGAACTATTCTCTATCACTGTGTACCGGTGTGCTACTCCAGGACTAATCTCTGTCACTGTGTCCCCATAGGTAACTGAAGGACTATACTCTGTCATTGTCCCCGTGTGTTACTCCAGGTCTAATCTTTGTCACTGTGTCCCTGTGTGTTACTCCAGGACTAATCTCAGTCACTGTGTTCCTCAGTGTTACTCCATGACTAATCACTGTGACTGTGTCCCTGTGTTACTCTGGGACTAATCGCTGTCACTGTGTCTCCATATTTTACTCAAGGACTAAGCTCTGTCACTGTGCCCCATGTGTTACTTCAGGACTAATCTCTGTCACTGTCTCCCTGTATCTTTCCCCAGGAATAATATCTGTCACTGTGTCCCCATGTGTTACTCCAGGACTAATTAATGTCTCTTTGCCTCATGTGTTACTTCAGGACTAGTCTCTGTCTCTGTGTCCCAATATGTTATTCCAGGACTAATCTCTGTCACTGTGTACCAGTGTGTTACTCCAGAACTAAGCACTGTCACTCTGTCCCTATATGTTTCTCCAGGACTAATCACTGTCACAGTTCCCTACGTGATACACCTGGACTAAGCCCTGTCACTGTGTCCCAGTGTCTTACTACAGAACTAAGCTCTGTCACCATGTCTCCAAGAGTTACTCCAGGACTAATCTCTGTCACCGACCCTGTGTGTTACTCCAGGACTAATATCTGTCACTGTGTCCCCGTGTGTTACTCCAGGACTAATCTCTGACACTGTCCCTGTATGTTACTCCAGGTCTAATCTCTGTCACTGTGTCCCTGTGTGTTACTCCAGGACTAATCTCTGTCACTGTGTCCCTGTGTGTTACTCCATGACTAATCTCTATCACTGTGTCCGTGTGTGTTAGTCCAGGACTACTCTCTGTCACTGTGCCCCATGTGTTACTTCAGGACTAATCTTTGTCACTGTCCCCCTGTATGTTACTCCAGGACTAATATCTGTCACTGTGTCCCCGTGTGTAACTCCAGGACTAATCACTGTCACTATTTCCCAATATGTTACTCCAGGACTAATCTCTGTCACTGTGTCCCCATGAGTTACTCCATGACTATTCTCTGTCACTGTGTCCACATCTGTTACTCCAGGACTAATCTGTGTCACCGTGTCTACAACTGTTACACCAGAACTATACTCTGTCACTGTCCCTGTGTGTTACACCTGGACTAATCTCTGTAACTGTGTCCCCGTTTGTTACTCCTAGACTAAGCTCTGTCACTCTGTCCCAGTGTGTTACTCCAGGACTAATCTCTGTCACTGTCCCTGTGTGTTACTCCAGGACTAATCTCTGTCACTGTGTCCCTCTGTGTTACTCTGGGACTAATCTCTGTCACTGTGCCCCATGTGGTACTTCAGGGCTAATCACTGTCACTGTCTCCCTGTATGTTACTCCAGGTTTAATCTCTGTCACTGTGTTCCCGTGTGTTTTTCCAGGACTAATCTCTGTCACAGTTTCCCTTTGTGTTACTCCAGAATTAAGCTCTGTCACTGTGTCCAGTGTGTAACTCCAGAACTAATCTCTGTCACTGTGTCCCTGTGTGTTATTCCAGGACTAATCACTGTCTCTGTGCCCCATGTGTTACTTCAGGTCTAATCACTGTCAATGCCTCCCTGTATGTTACTCCGGGACTAATCTCTGACACCTTGTCCCCGTGTGTCACTCCAGAACTATTCTCTATCACTGTTTACCGGTGTGCTACTCCAGGACTAATCTCTGTCACTGCATCCCCGTGTGTTATTCCAGGACTAATCTCTGTCACAGTTTCCCTCTGTGTTACTCCAGGATTAAGCTCTGTCACTGTGTCCCTCTGTGTTTCTCCATGACTAATCACTGTCTCTGTGCCCGATGTGTCACTTCAGGACTAGTCTCTGTCTCTGTGTCCACATATGTTATTCCTGAACTAATCTCTTTCACTGTGTCCCCGTGCATTAACACAGGACTAAGCTCTGTCACCGTGTCCCTCTGTGTTTCTCCATGACTAATCACTGTCTCTGTGCCCGATGTGTCACTTCAGGACTAGTCTCTGTCTCTGTGTCCCCATATGTTATTCCAGAACTAATCTCTTTCACTGTGTCCCCGTGCATTGACACAGGACTAAGCTCTGTCACCGTGTCCCTGTGTGTTACTCTGGGACTTATCTCTGTCACTGTGCCCCATGTGTTACTTCAGGACTAATCACTGTCAATGCCTCCCTGTATGTTACTCCTGGACTAATCTCTGACACATTGTCCCCGTATGTCACTCCAGTACTATTCTCTGTCACTGTGTACTGGTGTGCTACTCCAGGACTAGTATCTGTCACCGTGTCCCTGTGTGTCACTCCAGGACTAATCACTGTCACTGTGTCCCCGTATGTAACAGAAGGACTATACTCTGTCACTGTCCCTGTGTGTTACTCCAGGTCTAACCTCTGTCACTGTGACCCTCTGTGTTACTCCAGGACTAATCTCTATCACTGTGTCTCCGTGTGTCTCCCCCTTTCACAGACACGGTTCTGCAGTTCCTTCTGCAATAAATTTCTCAGGCCCTTCTCATATTCTGTCTACCTGGGGCTTTCTCATTGATTTACTGATCACCACAATACATCCTGTATGGACTGCTGCTTTCCATTTTCCTGTCTCCTTCCTCGGAGCAAGGCACTTAGATGCAATATGACCCACCTTTCCACAATTAAAACAGGTCAAGCCAGGACCTCTCCTGCCATCTTGCCTTTCCTCCTCCTTAATTTTACCACTAGCTCCCGGAGGGATCTCTGCCTCAGCTGGCGGGCTTTCTCTACCGTTCCCACAGTCTCTCTGGTAACTTTTATTCGAGGAAAGCTTTGTCTTGTGTGTTAGGGCATATTCATCTGCGAACCTAACAAATTCGGAGATGGACTTATTCGGCTTCTCATTCAAATACATCCGGATATCCTCCGAAACACAACCTTTAAATTCCTCAATCAGAATTAACTCCCTGAGACGCCAAAAATCCTCTTCCACTATTTCTGCTGCACACCAACGATCCAAGAGCACTCCCTTCTCATAGGCAAACTCTGCATACGTCTGATTCCACCCTTTCTTTAAATTTCTGAACTTTTGTCTATAGGCTTCAGGTACCAATTCGTAGGTCTGAAGAATGGCCTCCCTTACTTTCTCATAATTCTCAGACCTCCTCTTCCTCCATGGACAACTCTGCATATGCCTGTTGTGCCTTCCCTTTTAACACACTTTGTAACAACACCAGCCAGTGATCTTTGGGCCACTTCTGACTCACTGCCACCTTTTCAAAATGCAAGAAATAACTATCAACATCCTCAAACAGAGGTACTAACCTAAACTCCCGACTAACATTAAACCGCTCCTCTGGGTCTGGCCCTTGAGCTCTTCGCTCTTGCCTTAACTCCTCCAGGTCCATCTCATGGTGCCTCTGTTCCTCTTTCTCCTCATACTCCCTCTCCTTCTCTTTTTCGTCCCTTTCCTTTTCCTTTCCAGCTGCTTCCAGCTGTTTTAACTGAATTTCATGCTCCCTCTTCACCTCTAACTCTTTTAGCTGGAGCGCATGCTCCCTCTGTTTCTCGGCTCTTTTTTTCTCCTTTTTGGCCCTTTCCTTCTCTTTTTCAGCCCTTTCCTTCTCTTTTTCAGCTGCTGCCAGCTGTTTTAACTTAATTTCATGTTCCAACCTTAATTTCTCCAACTCTAACTGAGCCGTCCCACTAGCTGGTACCTTTTCAGGGATATTTTCCAATACCTCAGCTGAAAACACATTCTTCACAATATAATACTGAGTTATGGCCCTCCGCAACTCCCGTTTTATCATCTACAATCTCACCTCTGCGAGATTTAGTCCCTTCGGAATATTTATCAAGTCCGACTTTGTGGCAGCCTCTAGCGCCTCCAGAGTCAGGTTTTCTATAAATTCATCAATGTCCATCTTTGCTGGTTTCCCGTCTGGTTACCCACACAACCAGACCCATGTTTGGGCTTAAAAGCCCAATTCACTGGCCCTCCAATTTGGTATCAAATCTCGAGACAAGGCCCCCACTTTGTTATGAACCCCATAACTGGGTCACTTACCAGCAAAGATAGAGAGGTCCGTTGAAGTCTGATGATACTATTTTTAACAGTATTTATTAGTAAAAATACACAAAAATAGTATCAATGCAAATATACAGATAATATAAGTCGTCAATACTAAATCTAAAAGTGCGGGTATAATAGTAATCAATAAGAAATACGCTCTATCATTGTCTGGGGATAATGTATTGTCTGATGGAAATATAAAGTTCACTCAGTTCATGCAGGCTGCAGCCTTTGGGGACTGCTGGGTTTGCAATGGTTGGAGAGAGAGAGAGTTTTGGAGAAAAACTTGCCGGCTTTTCCTTTTATGATTTCAATCCATCGGAGTCTCGTTGGTGTGGCCGTTCACTTGTGGCCTCTCCTTTAGCTAAAGCCATTCTTCTGTGGTGAGCCCGCCAATCCCAGGCAAGGGAAGGACGCACACGAGCCCCCACCGGCTGTCGCTATTAAACGCTGTCACGGGATTTCTAGCATTTCTCCTGGTGCGTCTAAAGGGGTTGTTCCCCAGACCCTCTTTTATCCTTACTCACGGGATTTCAGATGTCAATGAGGTTGGGATGATGCAATCCCTCAACCAGCCCACACTGGTCGTCCCCTGAGGGGCTTCAATGAATAGTACAGTACTCAATACGCAATTCCATCTCCAAGAGACAATAGCCATTATCAGGGGTTTTGTTTCACTGAAGCCAGAACACATTCCAAACCTTGTGGATTCTGGATGTCTCCCTCTCATTTCCTGGGTCCCAGACCCGAATTAATAGCGATCTTGCGATTCTCAAAAAGGAGGGGGCGACTTTGTACCCTTCGGCCCCTCAGAGTTGCGGCACATTCGTAACAGGTATAAGTTGATAAGGATATAAAGAATTTATATAAATTAAATTATTTACCATTACTGAAAAAAAATTCAAGAAGATCTTGATAAATGGATGATTTTACCAATAACATTAATAGGCAGAGTAAATTCTGTAAAAATGAATATATTCCCTAGATTACAATATATATTCCAAACACCACCAATTCAACTACCCCAGAAGTTTTTTCAAGAGTTAAGTAAATGTGTGAGGAAGTTCCTTTGGAAAGGTAAGATGTCAAGAATATCATTGGAAAAATTGACATGGAAATTTGATCTAGGAGGGTTACAACTTCCAAACTTTAAGAATTATTATAAAGCAAATCAACTTAGATTTTTTGCATCTTTTTTTTGATGAAGATAAGCCGGCATGGATTAGAATAGAATTAGATAAAATAGGAGAAAATATACCAAAAGATTTTATATATAAATGGGAATCTAAATGGATACGGGAAAAGAAAGAATCTCCTATATTAAAACATTTGATTGATTTATTGAATAAGATAAATGTTGACTATGAGATAAGGAAATCTTTATTAGCAAAGAGACCTTTAATTCAAAATAAACTTATTCCTTTTACAATGGATAACCAACTTTTATACAATTGGTTTCAAAAAGGGATTAGATATATAGGAGACTGTTTTGAAGGTGGTATATTAATATCACTTGATCAATTAAAGAATAAATACAAAATATCAAACAACACTCTTTTTTGTTATTTCCAATTAAGGCTTACTTAAGAGATAAACTGGGTCAAACAATGTTATTGCCGAAACCTAATGAAATAGAAACTTTAATTCAAAAAGGAAAAATTAAAAAAATTATTTCTTGTATGTATAGTTTGATTCAAAAACAGGCAATTAAACAAGGATTTCATAAGTCAAGACAAAAATGGGAAACTGATTTGAATATTAAAATTGAAGAAACAAGTTAGTCAAGACTATATCTTGACAGTATGACAAATACAACAAATGTCCAGTTAAGATTAGTGCAATATAATTTTTACATCAATTATATATTACACCACAAAAAATAAATTAATTAAACCCAAATTTATCTGATCAATGCTTCCGATGTAATCAACAAATTGGCACTTTTTTACATTCTACTTGGTCTTGTTTTAAAATTCAACCTTTTTGGACAAATTTAAGAGTTTTACTGGAACAAATTATTGGAACACAACTTCCACATAACCCAATATTATTTTTACTAGGCGATATTGAAGGGATAAAACCATAACCCAAATTGAACCCAAATCAGAAAGAATTCATAAAAATTGCATTGGCAGTAGCCAAAAAGGCTATTACAGTTACTTGGAAATCGGATGCATACTTAAGTATATATCGGTGGAAGAACAAAATCTTCAGCTGTATTCCACTTGAAAAAATTACTTATAATTTAAGAGATAAATATGAAATATTTCTGAAAATTTGGCACCCTTATTTACAAAAGATAGGATTAAATATATAGGTGCTCCGAAGATAAAATTACTGGTTATTTGGGGAAAGAAATAAATATATATACTAAAGCTATTATGAACTCCATGGAGCATGTGGGGATCTTCCGATATCCAGGCATTCTTTTTTTCTTTCTTTTTTTCTCTTTTTTTCTCTCTTTCTATAGGGATATGTTAGTGGGGAGGGGTTAAGGGGAGGTGGGAAGGGTTGATATTTTTTTTTTCTTTTCGTAATCATTTGAAAACTCAATAAAATTTTTTTTAAAAATATATGGAAAACTAAGTATGGAAAGCAGTCTTTGATTAAATACATTCTTTTTACAACCAAATGGGGCCTAGGTTATGGCCATGTGGAACCTCACATTTGAATTATTGTACTGTAATTCTATATGCTATGACAAAAGCTTAAGACTGCTTTGATTTGATACAACAATGCAGAAAGTATCATGACATTGATAAAACTCCAGAAATCTCTCCAAATGAGGATTTTACCTTTTGGGGGTGGGGTAACATTTTCTGCTGTGCTGATGTTTATATGGAATATATACAAAAAGTGATTACTTATTTGAATTCCTGAATAAATTCTTTAGAAATCCATGTGATTATATGTGTCCTAGGGTTTATATTGACTTTTCCAAAATAAACAATGGACAAATATTTTTCTAAAAATGAAATGATTCACTCTATTGAAATTGGGCACTGTATTTGCAAGTGCTACCAATAACATAGTTTGCAATGTAGAATTTTATAACAACATTTAATGAAAAGTGCTTGAATTCAGCTATCATCGTGACAAATCATAATGTTGAGGGATCACTGATAACAAAATACCACTAGGCTGAATATATATTTTCTACTTTATATTGTCCACTTTCCAGAAATGCTTATTTTAGGGTAGTGTTATAAAATGCATGATAAAAAAACTACCACTGGTGCAATGATACCACATATTTTCTAACTCTAGATATGTATACCTTGCCAAAAATCACTATGAACATTATTCCCCTCAGATGGTACCAACGAAACCTATTGGCTCACGGACTATTTACTTTTTTGTTTCTTTACTAACCTTATAGTCAAATAAAGAATTATAAAACTCAATTGTTCAATGGTGTATTGTGTACCGTCTGTTATTTTGTGATTACTAAATTTGTAATGGGGAACAAGTCACACAGCGTCCACCCAAACAAGATTTCTTGCCTGGGCGGACTGGGGTTTGTCTTCCCATAGAGTAAGCCACTAGCTGAACCTAATGGTTATGGCTATAAGTTCCAACTCAGTAGAGAATGTATCTCAACACAGTATATTATAAAATACAACTCCTATATACAGACATCCATTGCATAGTAAGTCTTAAGTCATCCCATTCAGGCCTAAATAATGAATTGCTCCGGATTATAATGTCTTTCCTGACAAGGTGGATCACTCTGCCTGGCAGCTGAGACTTGTGGCTGTGAAACAATCTCAGGTTCATATTGTATACTGTCCATTATTTCATGACTACAGTTGTAGTACCTCCTCCTCACACACAGTGTTTATACAGTTCTATCATCTCCTCCTCACACAGTCGGTTTATGCAATTCTAGTATTGCCTCTTCACACGCGATCAGTGTTTATACAGATCTACTATCTTCCCTCACACACGGTCAGTGATTATATAGTCCTAGTATCTCCACCTCACATACACTCCATGCTTACACAAGTCTAGTATCTCCTCCTCACAAATAGTCAATGCTTATACAGTTCTAGTATCTCCTCTTCGTATACAGTCAAGGTTTATACAGTTCTAGTAACTCCTCCTCACACACGGTCAGTGCTTATGCAGTTCTAGTATCGCCTCTTCACACAAAGGCAGTGTTTTTCAAGTTCTTGTATCTACACATTACTCATAGTCAGTATTTATACAACTCTAGTATCTCCTCCTCACACACGGTCAGTGTTTATTCTGTTCTAGTATCTCCTCCTCACACACGGTCAGTGTTTATACAGTTCTATCATCTCCTCCTCACACATAGTGTTTATACAGTTCATGTATCTCCTCCTCAGACATAGTCAGTGTTTATACAGTTCCAGTATCTCCTCCTCACACATGATCAGTATTTATACAGTTCTAGTCATCTCCTCCTCCTTAAACACTGTCACTGTTTGGTGACATCTGGTAAGATGGCGATAGTTTCATCACTTAAAACTTCTGCTCCATTTCATGTCTTACCTCCACACTCTTTATCTCCTTTTTTTCACTCCTGTTTGTTTTTTTCTTTGCTTTCTTACCTGCCTGTGAATACGACTGTCCTACAATGGCCGCAAAGTTTCCTAAATCTGGGAAAAAAGAAGTCTCTACTTCTGCGACTGTCTCTGTCTCTTCAGCCGAGTTTTTCTCCATTTTGGAACAGCATCGACAAGAGATTGTATCTGAACTTACGTCTGAATGTAAGATTTCTTTCAGTTTGTTGGAGTCAAAATTGGATGAAATAAATGTTAAAGTGGATGAACATGCTGAATATCTATCTCATATCAAGTTAACTTCCGAAGATTTAAAACAGCTGGAAGCTGTCTGTTCTAATTTGACTGAGCACAACACCAAGTTAACATCCAAGGTAACTGATCTTGAAAATCTGAGTAGACATTATAATCTATGAATTCTCGGTTTGCCAGAGGCTATTGACATGGGATCTCCTGTTGAATTTTTTTCTTCTCTACTCTGTGAGATTTTTGGGAAGGAAATCCTTCCAACCCCACCCAAACTAGACAGAGCGCATCATACATAGCTGGTCAAGCCCGAGCTGTGCTCTAGGCCACATCCAGTTATTCTCAGTGTTCATCGATACCAGGCGAAAAACCTTCTGATCATGGAAGCACGCCAGAGGGGAAAACTGGATTTCCGAGGTCACTCTATCCATATCGTTGAAGATTATGCTCCTCAAGTTTTGAAGATGTGCAATGAGTATAAAGATGGTATGAAAGAGTTTTACAATCGTGGATTCAGAACTTCTTCGTGTAATGCTGCCCATCTCCAAATAACTCTTACTACTGGGGACAAAAAATGGTTTAAGTCAGTTTCAGAGGCTCAGAAATTTATTGAAGGTCTCCCTGCCATTTCGACTTGATCAAACTCTGTCTGATGATTTAAAATGGCTGATAAGTACTTTTTTTAAAAAAAAGTTCCACTTTCTGTTTTTTTTACTTCTTTTTAAAAATTACTGTTTTTCCCCATAGTTTCTTGTGGGTAGACTATTCTGGATTGTTATTTTGTATTATGTTTAATATTTTTGATGGTATTGTTTCTCCTTATGTATAATTTTGATTCCTAGTGCATAAGTTCACTAGTTTCTGTATTATTAGTTAAATGGAGTTTATGATAATGTTATCAAACTGGAAGTTGGGTTTTGGGGTGTCTTATTCTGAAGAGCTTGCTGCTTTTTTTGGTAGCTATCTTGTTTTGGGATTTCGGGGGGGGGATGTGGGGAGGGTTCTCTAGTGCCAGCATTATACATTGAATTTTTGTTATTCTTTGCTATTCAGGTCAGGACATTTTCCTGTCCTGATTCTCTTGACTTATACTTTTGCCCCAGAGATGTTATCTGGATGTTTAATTTTGTTTATGCCTACTACTGTTTATGTTCTCTTAAGTTCAGTTCAGGTCAGTTCAGTTTCAGTTTATTGTCATTTAGAAACCACAAATGCAATGCAGTTAAAAAATGAGACAACGTTCTCCAGAATGATATCACAAAAGCACATGACAAAACAGACTACACCAGAAAATCCACATAACATTTGGTAATCCCCAAATCCAGAGTCCGGAGAGAATGCTGCATATTAGAATAATGACAGGAGATCTCATAGAAACATTTCGAATGTTGAAAGGGTTGGACAGAGTAGATATGGAAAGGCTGTTTCCCTTGGTGGGTGAGTCCAGGACAAGAGGTCACAGTCTTAGAATTGGAGGGCACCCATTTAAAACAGAGATGATGAGAAAATTTTTAGACCATGGGTCATGGATTTATGGAATTCGTTGCCACATACAGCTGTGGAGGCCCAATCATTGAGGGTATTTAAGGAGGAGATTGAGAGGTACGTAATTAATCAGGGTATCAAGGGAAATGGGGAAAAAGCCAGAAATTGGAACTAGATGGGGGAATAGTTTACCTCATGGTGGAGTGGCGGAGAAGACTGGATGGGCCGAATGGCCTACTTCTGCTCCTTTGTCTTGTGATCTTGTGATATTAACATTGCACTACCATCTTAGTGTGTTCCCCAGAAAGGAGCTCCAAATCCACCAGACAAAATAAGACTACCCAGACACACCAAGTTAAGAGACCATCTCTACCACCCAACAAACCAAAAACTAAAGCTACAAGACCTACACAAAACCAGATAGTTACATATAGTTATAGTTAACATATAGTTACAACAGTGCAGACAATACCATAATTGATAAAAAAAATACAGACCAGTGACAATGTTTAGTTTGTTGAATTTTATAAGCTGGAATGCAGAGGGATTGAACCATCCTGTTAAAAGAAGGAAGGTGTTTTCACATCTTAAGCAACTCAAAGCTGACTTTGCTTTTTTTGCAAGAAACTCATATTCGAAGGTTTGATCATTTTTGTCTTATGTCAAGGTGGGTGGGACAGCACTTCCATTCTTTCTTCCGGGTTAAAGCCAGGGGGGTTTCTATCCTCATTAATCAATATGTTATTTTTGAGCTCTACAATAAGGTCTCTGATACAAATGGTTGTTTTATTATTGTCTCTGGGAAATTGTATAATAATAAGGTATCATTAGCTAACCTGTATGCTTCTAGTTCGGATGATGCAAACTTTTTTGAACGTGTTTCTCTCTATTGTCTGATTTGAATTTATAATTCTCTTATATTGGGCGGTGACTTTAATTGTTGGTTAGATCTGGTTTTGGATTGATCGTCCTCTGTTCCTAGATTACCTAGTAAATCTACTTTATCTATTCATTCTTTCCTTTCTAACTATGGTATCTCTGATGTTTGGCCTTTTTTTTCCATCCTACTGAGAAAGATTACACCTTTTTTACACATGTCCACCATACTTCTACTAGAATTGATTATTTTTAATGGATAACAAGCTGATTCCATCTGTTTGCTCTTGTGATTATCAGAGTATATTGATTTTGGACCATGCTCCAGTTACCTTGTCTATAAATTTTTCTGGTCTTCCTCAAATGAATAAACATTGGTGTTTTAATCTGAACTTGTTTTTGGATAATGATTTTGTAAAATTTGTGAAGGACCAGGTAACTTTTTTCTTAAACACTAATATGTCATCTGAAATCTCTTCCCAGATTGCCTGGGATGCTATGAAAACATATCTGAGGGGGTCAAATTATTTCATATACCATGAATCTCAAAAGAAAGACTCATTTAGTCTGATTAGATTTGATCAGTCAGATTAAACTAATAGACCAACTATATGCCCAGACTAAAAATCCTGAACTGTACAAGAAGCGAGTAGAACTTCAAACTAAGTCTGACATCTCCACTCAACCAGTTAAATGTCAACTTCTTGTAAGAAAGAGCCGATTTTATATTCATGGTGAAAAATCTGGCAAGTTTTTAGTTAACCAATTGAGACAGTCTAAAGCTAAACAACATGTTACAACAATTCGAATGGGAGATGGGAATATTACTTTGAATCAGTCTGAATTAAAAGATACTTTCAAGAATTATTATTCTCGACTTTATACCTTTGAATCTTTAAATGATAATATTTCTGTTGACCACTTTCTAAATAGTTTGAATATTCTTTCGCTCTGCTCTGATTTTAAAGCAAGACTCAATGAGCCATTATCACTAGAAAAAATATACTCTGCCATTTCTGCACTGCAGTCAGGCAAATCTCCTGGACTTGATTGGTTTCCTGCAGAATTTTAATAAATCATTTCCCTTACTACTTTCGTCTCAGTTATTTTTAGTTCTACCTGATTCATTTAAGCATCATAAATTACCACCATCATTTAATGAGGCATGTAATATTCTTTTAGCCAAAAAAGGTAAAGATCCAACAGAGTGTTCTTTGTATAGGCTGATGTATTTGTTAAATGTTGATGTTAAAATTTTGGCTACGATTTTGGCTCATAGATTGGAGAATTTGACTTCTATTATTTCTGAAGACCAAACTGGTTTTATTAAAAATCATCTTCCCTTTCTTAATATACGGAGTCTATTTAATACAGTATCTTATATTCACCCTCAATTGGGACTCCTGAATGTGTTATTTGTCTCGATGCAGAGAAAGCGTTTGATTGTGTGGAGTGGAATTACCTTTTTGCAGTTTTAGAAAAATTTGATTTTGACCAAAGTTTTATTTCATGGATTAAATTGTTATACTTATGCCCCACCACTTCTGCTTTGACCAGCTTTCAGCAATCCTAGTCTCTTAGCCTTAAACGTGGCACCTGACAAGGATGCCCTTTAAGTCCCTTACCTTTTGATTTGGCTATGTCATTGGCTTCATTTGAAGAAGGAAGGCAGAGGATCAGAACCGGAGTGCAGTGGGAACCATCTTGAATTTTTCTTATTCTCATCGGAGTTAAGAGAGGCGGGACTGAGCAGGTCAGTGAGGTCGGGCAGTGAATTGGGGAAGCTGTTTAAAGGGCAGAAATCCTGAATTGGTTTTCATTTGGAGAAGGAAGTTGGATGATCAGAACAGGAGTGTGGAGGGAGCCATCTTGATTTTTTCTTATTCTCATCGGAGTTAAGAGATGCGGGACTTTTCAAGCGTGTGACATCGGGCAGTAAAGCGGAGAAGATTTTAAAAGGACACAGCCTTATACAGAGGGCAGCAGATTGAGACGGGAGCAGAATGAAGGCTTAGGTGCTTGGGCTCAACCAGCTTAGGCGGAAGCAGGCAAGGCAAGATAGGTTTCAGTTTCAGTTTTTCCTGTTATTTGAGGAAAGGGGGAATTATGAGTGTGAGGGCAGCTTGTTGTTCTCGGTGTCGAATGTGGGAGGTCCTGGAGTCTCATAACGTCCCGGACATCCACATCTGCACCAGGTGCGCCGAGCTGCAGCTCCTAAGGGACCGTGTTCGGGAACTGGAGCTGCAGCTCGATGACCTTCATCTGGTCAGGGAGAGTGAGGAGTTGATAGAGAGGAGTTACAGTCAGGTGGTCACACCGGGGCCACGGGAGGCAGACAGGTGAGTCACGGTTAGGAGGGGAAGGGGAAGACTCAGGTACTAGAGAGTACCCCAGTGGCTGTACTCCTTGACAATAAGTACTGCTGTTTGAGTACTGTTGGGGGGGACAGCCTACCTGGGGGAAGCGACAGTGGCCGTGCCTCTGGCATAAAATCCAGCCCTGTAGCTCAGAAAGGTAGGGAAAGGAAGAGGAAGACAGTAGTAATAGGGGATTCAATAGTTAGAGGTTCAGATAGGTGATTCTGTGGACGTGATCAGTAGACCCAGATGGTAGTTTGCCTCCCTGGTGCCAGGGTTTGGGATGTTTCTGATCACATCCAAGATATCCTGAAGTGAGAGGGTGAGGAGCCAGAGGTTGTGATACACATAGGTACCAATGACATAGGTAGGAAAAGGGAAGAGGTCCTGAAAGGAGAATATAGGGAGTTAGGAAGGCAGTTGAGAAGAAGGACCACAAAGGTTGTAATCTCAGGATTACTGCCTGTGCCATGCAACAATGAGAGTAAGAATGGAGTGAGGTGGAGGATAAATGAGTGGCTGAGGGATTGGAGCAGGGGACAGGGATTCGTTTCTGGATCATTTGCACCTCTTTTGGGGCAGGCATGACCTGTACAAAAAGGACGGGTTACACTTGAATCCTAGGGGGACCAATATCCTGGTGGGGAGATTTGCTGAGGCTACTGTGGAGACTTTAAACTAGAATGGTTGGGGGTGGGAATCAATTTGAAGAGACTAGGGGAGAGGAGGTTAGTTCACAAATACAGAAACCTTGCAGACAGTGTGTGAGGGAGGATAGGCAGGTGATAGAGAAGGGGAGCGCTCAGACAGAAGATGTAGGGGAGAAGGAAGAAAAAGATAATAAATTTGATTGCATCCTTATGGATAAACAGAGAGGAAGAGGTGGAGAGTTTTTGAAATGCATCTATTTTAATGCTAGGAGCATTGTAAGAAAGGTGGATGAGCTTAGAGTATGGATTGATACCTGGAAATATGATGTTGTAGCTATTAGTGAAACATGGTTGCAGGAGGGGGGTGATTGGCAACTAAATATTCCTGGATTTCGTTGCTTCAGGTGTGATAGAATCGGAGGGGCAAGAGGAGGAGGTGTTGCATTGCTTGACAGAGAAAATATTACAGCGATGCTTTAGCAGGATAGATTAGAGGGCACATCTAGGGAGACTATTTGGGTGGAATTGAGGAATGGGAAAGGTGTAGTAACACTTATAGGAGTGTATTATAGACCACCTAATGGGGAGCGAGTATTGCAGGAGCAAATTTGTAAGGAGATAGCAGATATTTGTAGTAAGCACAAGGTTGTGATTGTCAGAGATTTTAATTTTCCACACATAGTCTGGGAAGCCCATTCTGTAAAAGAGCTGGATGTGTTAACCTGCTCAGTTGAGGAAAGAACACAAGAAACACAAATTAACCTCTGAATTCGTTTTTTATTCAGCGGAGAGTTTGCAGCCACACGCACTTTGGGCGTACGGTAGCCAACTCCGAATTTTGGCGGTTTACAGAGGTCATATTTATACTCAAAAGCGGTTTTTGTTGTCGCTCCATTCTCCCATATCGGCTCGTTTGGTACCCCTGCGATAGTCAGGTAGTGGGAATACATTGTCATTGACTCGGAAGTGGGTGCGGTTCCCCCCCCCACAAAGGAGTTGCAGCCCCTGGGTCATTGTCTCATTGCAAGAGCAAAATATCCCTAAGGGGTCCTTGGTGGGGTGACACTCTCTTTTCCTGCAGGGCTTGGAGATGCAGGTGACATTATTCGAGACATACACATTGAACATCCCCACCATATTCTGGAGTAGCAGTTCTCATAGACTCGGTCACCTTTCGGGGGTTTGGGATTCCCCTCCCACCAGAGATCTTCTTTCGTTCCCGGGGAAAATAGGCAGTGCGCGACAGGGGCCGTGGAAGAGTCATAGGTAAGTTCCACCCTCTTTCCTCAGGCAGTGTTTCCCTGGCGGGGGTGTACCTGAAGGGTTGATCAGTATGATCCCAGTGCGGGGAAATGGTAAAGAGTGAGGAGATGCTAGTGGGGTGGGGGTAGCAAACAATGGTCATAGTTCCATACAGTCGTTTGTACACATTATAGAAATAGTTCTCACTTATAACCCCCGAGGGAGGTCTTCCAAGGGTGGGGCTTTTGGGGAAACTCCAATCTCCTTTTCATCTTGAAATGTACCCCCCCATTGATCTTTCTAGGAGGTTTGGTTCCTCATCCAGAGCTTCCCGCAAATACTTCCCCTTGTATAACAGGCCTCTTAATTGACCCTCTGCCTTATTCCTCTTACAGGTAAAGTCAAACCTGCAATTCTGGTACCGACAGGGAAGGGCCCAATAGTTTCTTTCTCCTTGGACCAGTTGTGTAAGTCTCCCAGTACAATAATTAACCCTGGTCACATTCTATTTCCCCAATTGGCCTTCTTCATCACTGTCACAGACCAGGACATCCTGGTTGCAAGGGTGGTATACCCTACTGTCCTTCCCTGGGAGGCATCGATAGATCCGTCCCTCAGCCGTTCCCCTGTATCCCACTACCCATTAAAGAATATAGATAACCAAAAGCATCCTACCTTCCATCACCAAAGTACAGTTTCAAGGATGTGGCACCACAAAGAAGAAAAAAAATAACACAACAGTTCAATCAAGTCCGTTTATCAGTCCCTTCTTTTATCTGTAGGCTCTTGCGAGTCCGGGCTCCAGCGCTTGCAGTCGCTCAGATAGATCCAGCGTTCTTGTCCTTTCACCTTGACAGCTGAGGGGGTTTGCAGGAGGACCTGGTATAGTCCTTTCCACCGGGGTCCCAGCTTGGGTCGATCCCAGTTCCTTATCAATAACCGAAGTCTTGGTTCTACTCCCTGCCACTCGCATTCTCTGTTAAGGACAGGTCTTGAGGCTTCTTTCACCTGAGTATGTAGAGACTTAAGAGACAAAGTTAGATGCTTTAGGTAACACTGCAATTCCTTGCCCATCATTTGTAAGCCTACTTGTATTGGTGGGGGGTTTGGTCACTGTCCCATGGGGTTCTATTCGGGCTCCCGTAAACTATTTCAGCAGCAGTTAACCTGGTACCAGTTTCAGGTGTAATGCAAATGTGATACTAGGCCAGGGGAAGGACTTTAAGCCAATTTAGTCCTGTTTCAAGGGTCAATTTAGTTAGTTTATCCTTCAGGATGTCATTTGCACGTTCCACGATTCCTGCGGCTCGGGGGTGATAGGCACAGTGGAATTGTTGTTCAATCTTTAGTATTTCGCAGAGTTCTTTGTTGACTTTCCCAATGAAGTGCGGTCCATTATCAGATGAGAATCTTTGTGGGATACCAAAATGAGGAATAATTTCTTTCAGCAGTATTCGCACTACCCTGAAGCCTTGTAGGGAAGGCTTCAATCCATTCGCTGAAGACGTCAATGATAACTAAACAGTACTTGTAACAATTCACCTTAGGTAACTCAATAAAGTCCATTTGTAATGTGTCAAATGGTCCTGCTGGGGTTGGGGTGCACCCTTTATCACATCTAATAAATTTGCCCGGGTTCACTTTTTGGCAAATTAAGCAATTCCTTACTCTTCTTTCTGCTGCCTCACTTAAACTGGGGTTCCACCATGTTCTTAATCGGAACATACACATTCCCTCCTTTCTGAGGTGGGTGTCAGAGTGGAGGCGGGCTGTGAGGACAGGCAGGAGAGTATCAGGAAGGCAAGTCTGGCCTGCTGGGGTCTGCCAGAGGCCCGTGGCGTCATCAATAATACAACCATGTCTTTTCCAAACATCAGTCTCTATTGCAGGGGCATCCCCCTGTAATTGCGCGATGTTGGATATGCCTGGGCTATCAACTGGCTGCCTGGCAGGCAAAAGGCATGGGGCCAAATCCACTGCCAGTTTCTTAGAGGAGGATGCTCTCTTGGTGGCCAGGTCTGCCCTGACATTGCCCATACCAATGGGAGAGTTATCGGTCGGGTGGACGGCACACTTTATAATAGCAAGTTTCTCGGGGAGCTGGATGGCTTGAAGCAAATTGTCAATATAAGGGCAGTTGGCAATGTGTCTGCCAGCTGACGTTTGGAAGCCCCGCAGCGCCCATAGGGTGCCAAAGTCGTGAGCAACCCCAAATGCATAGCGGGAATCTGTATAAATATTGGCTGTCTGACCCGAGGCGAGGATGCATGTGCGAGTGAGAGCGAAAAGCTCAGCCTGCTGGGCCAAGACTGGTGGGTGAAAGGCTGCCGCCTCCAAGGTGGTGTGTGGGGTCACTACGGCATAACCTGATTGCCTGCCACCTTCCGGGGAGATGGAGGACGAGCCATCCACAAAAAGTGTCAGGTCCGGATTGTCTAACTCAGTGTCCCGTAAGTCTGGCTGTGGGGAAATGAGGAAGTGGTTTAGCTCCACACAGGAGTGTGAAGGCTCGGATAGAAGTTTGGGTGGGTGATCCACAAAGGTAGCGGGGTTAAGTGTGGTGCAATAGGTGAATGTCAGCAACGGATTATGGAGAAGAGCAATCTCATAGCTGTTGAGTCGCGCCTGAGTGAGATGCTGAGTTTGGTGAGTGGTCAGAAGGGCAGTTACCGCATGGAAAGAGTACACCATCACTGGTTGATGTAGGGTTAAGTTAGATGCAGCTGTGACCATAAGGTATACGGCAGGGAGGATCTGAGTGCACGGGGGCTATCCCTGGGCTACCAGGTCCAGTTGAGCTGCGTAATACGTGACCAGACACTTCTGATCCCCATGGGGTTTGGGTGAGAATGGCTGTTGCACAGGAATCGGCAATGGAAATGTAATTCTGGAAGGGTCTGTCATACAATGGCCTACCAGTGCAGGTGGGGCAGAAAGGGCGGCATTGAGAGAATTAAAAGTGGCCGATCGGTGCTCGTCCAGTGTCAAGGGAGATGGAGCCTTCAGACAGGCTAAGGGGGTGAGTAACTTAGTCAGGCATGCAGTATTAGGGATCCATTGCCTGCAAAAGTTCACCAGCCCAAGGAATTTATGCATTTGATTTGGAGTCTGTGGAGGGGGTGTCTGGGTTATGGGTCGAGTTCTGTCAGCTGTAAGTGCTCTATCTGTGGCACTAAGCAGGACACCTAAAAATTTCACCTGTAACTGAGTTTGCTTCACCTTCGTTGGAGGACTCACGTATCCCAGGGAATGTAGGGTGTGGAGGAGATAGTTTATGTCTTCCTCACAGGCGTCCTGAGTGTCGCTAGCCAAAAGCAGGTTGTCAACGTACTGGACGAGCGCTGAGTTTTTGGAGAAGGTAATGTCCTTCAGTTGGCCCCAAAGTGTCTGTGAGAAAATAGTGGGAGAGTGCTTAAAGCCCTGGGGGAGTCGGGTCCGTGTGTATTGGCGATCCTGGAAGATGAAGGTGAATAAGAAGCGCAAGTCCTCATGTAAAGGTATGGAGAAGAAGGCATGTTGTAAGTCTATAATGGTGAACCATCATGCAGTGGCGGGTATCCGGCGCAGAATGGTAGCAGGGTTGGGGCGGCTGCATGCAGGGGAGAGACTATGTCAGGTGCCATTCAGGGCGTCCAGGCTTTGGCACTGCTAGGATCGGGTTATTACAGGGCGAAAGGCAGGGGACCAGGAAGCCCTGCTATAAGAGGGAGGTAATAAGTGGGAGGACACCCTGAACAGCCTCAGCTTTGAGGGGATACTGCTGGATCCGAGGCAGTCGTGAGTTGGGCTTTATCTGTATCTGGACGGGGGCTACTAGGGTAAGGAAGGCCTATGTCGGTCTTGGATGTTGCCCAGAGCTCAGTAGGGGAGTTCACAGCTGTGGTCACTGGGAGGCTGATGTTGGTGTAAAGTCCCTGAGGTGTCGCATTGCTTGTCGACACCAAATGGTATTGTGATCACTGGACTGAAGTGTTTCCTAACATAAGCGTCCATCACCTGACCTATCCAACACTGCCCCTTCTCTAGTCTGTACCTCTATGTATTGCTGCAAAAAAACTATCCTGCACACATTTTACAAACTCCAAATCATCTGAGAATGTGGAGGGGGTGAGGGGTAAGTGTAGAGGGGGTGAGGGGTAAATGTAGTAAAGGGAACAAGTTAATGTGTGTACGTGACTAGAGTCAGGGTATGTGACTGAGGAAGTATGAGAGGACAGGGAACAGGTAACTAAAATAGAGTGTAGTTGGATTACCTCCTGCGGGTTTCCTTTCAGGGAAGGGTCTGCCTGCTGCAGCGCCCTGAAGAAGGCAGGGCCCAATTCTTTAGCAGTATGGCCCTCATTCATGTGGAGGGTGATATCAGGGCTTATGTCAGGGGGTTGTTGCCATAGGAAGTTGGGGACACTGGTGGCTAGGGCTGTGCCTGCTTCCACAGTCACAATGGCAAAAGCCAAAATTGGGAATTCAGTTCCCAAGTGTGGGGCGAACAAGACTGCCAAGACCTCTGAGCGTCCTGAGGAGTCGTACGCAAAGGTCACATCGGGAGTGTACGGGGGGCTCAAGGACAACTGGAGAGCAGGAGGGGAGGTGGGCGATGTCCAGCACCCAGCATTGTGGGGGAATGTGAATCCAGAACATCCAATGGTTAGGAGGTTCGGTCAGGATGAGACCATCGTTGGTGCAGGTAACAGTGAGATTGAAGCAACAGAGAATGTCTCTTCCTGCCAGGTTGACGCCCAAATTGGGGGTCACCACAAATCTTATAAGGGACTCATGGTGGTTGTAATGAGTGGGGAGTTCTTCGGTCATCTGGAACTCCTGCACCAGAACTGACAATCGCGAAAAGGAGAGTCGGGAGCCGGAAAGGGGGAAGGCGTATCAGATGCAGATGCCACAGTCCAGAGTGAGCATGGTGGCCCTGGTATCAAGGAGGAAGGGTAGTTGTACAGAATGGACACAGAGGTGAAGAATTGGTTTGTCCTCTGCAGACTGAGAGAGGACCGGCAGGTTGCCTGGATGGCCTTAAGAGTCCCATTCGCCCGCTTCCGGCGATTTCTTGGGGGCCCCGGGTTTTGGTTATTCTGTGGAGGAGCAGTGTGTCTAGCAGGACAGAGAACCTGTATCTGGGGACAGGATCGTTGCCAGTGTCTTCTTACCCCACAGGCAAAGCAGTAGTCTGCTTTAGATTTGTTGTCTAGTTGGATATCGAGTGTAAGGTGGGCGGGTGGGGCCAAAGGGTCTGTTGGGATGCTCATAATATCCAGTACCATAATCATCTACCCAGCCCCGGGTGCAGACGACCGGTTCCATCTGGTACCTCACACATCAGTCGTCTTTCATTGGGAGTTGTACCATTTCTCACTTTATAAGGGTCGGGGCAGATTTCCCCTGTGCCCAAAAATGGGTCACCAGGTGGCACATTTGGCTCCTGGACACGTCTGCCCAGTCTAAGGAATGGGTCCTCATGGCCTTCGTCTGGGAGGTACTGGATAAGGATGGCATTGAAGTGTGGGGAGGGCTGTCCAGTGTTAAATGCCACATCCGCTGCATTAGCATATGTGGAGCAAAACCCATTGAAGAATTCTGGGCTGTCCTCTTCCCCCTTTGGACGGCACACCATGACATGAGTGAGGTCCAAGGGTTGTTGTAAGGCGCGGCGGAAGGCTCTCCTAATGTGATCAATCTGGTCTGGCTCATTAGAGACTGCCCTCTCAAACTCATCCCATGTGTTAAGGGGGTCTTGGTTTCCTAGGTTAGCATGCCATGGCTCAGCCTCCATGGTGGTGAGGGCCATACAGCAGAGGTTAAACAAGTCCCTTTGGGTAGCCCAATAGATGCCAATGGTGCTCAGAAGGTACTCAATAAACTCCTCGGGTTTTTGTTTCTTGTCGGGGGCACCTTGCATAATGACCAACATCTCATTGGGTTTCCAAGGGGTGTACACTGGGATGGAGTGCGTTGTAAGCATTCTCGGGCTGGTTGAGATTGTGTCGAAGGTTTGGCACCTGGCGCATAGGGAGCTGGTGATGTGTCCTGAGGGAAGGATACAGACAGTCAGGGTATTTTCATTTGAGGGCCTCTTCAGGATTGTCCTCAGGGTCGGTACAGTCACTGGTGGTGGTGAAGTCCAAGTCAGGGTCAGATTCATCCCCCCTTGGGATCCAGTCCATTTTCAAACTGCGCGGTTTTTAAGAGCCACAGGTTCAATTCCCTGCATGTTGTTTTTTTTTGGTATTAGCTCGTGTATGGGCTGCAATGGGGTCGGTGAATTCTGGGCTTGAGGTCGGGAGTACTTAGGGAAGGGGATAATCATGGGTCAAGGGCGCAGGCGGAGCAGAAGATTCCAAGGGAACAGGTGGGACGGGATTCGCAGCTCCCATAGGCAAAGGGGCCTGACGCTCCTCCTCCTCAGTGTCCTCACTAGGGTCAAATAGGGTCTGCAGCCCAGTTATATCCGATGCAGGCTTCTTATCACCAGGTTTTACATTATGATGATTAATCTTACGCCTCTCATCATAGATTTCACATAAGGCCTTCAGTACCAGCCAGTCTTGGGATTCCCGTCGCTATCTTTGATGGGTATCTTTCTATTTCTTGCATTTACCTCCCAAGAGGTCTGGCGGGAGCACTTATTAAGTCTGCTGGCCACAGTATGCCAATGCGTAATTAGGTCTTTCCATTTCTGTGACATTCTGTCCCCTCACCTGTTCCTCGGCTCACTTAAACTTTTCAAGATCCCAGGTTCCCCGCAATGGCCAAAGTTCATTCCCCATCTTCTTATTCATTCGTGCGCTCAGTCTCCATAGGTCTTTCTCGTTTTCGGGGAATTCTTTACACTTCTTCCATAATGGCATATTCATTCCTTATTTATCCAGAGTCTGGCCCATTTTGGTAACTTACTCTCACATCCACTTCAGTTTCCTGACCTTCGTGGGGCAGATTTCTGCTCTTAACAACCAGCCTAAGGCAGGATGCGGTTTCAGCTAGATGTCGGAGCCAGAACTTAATCAAATCAAAGTAACCCCAAACTCTATGCAGGGATTCTAACCCCACTTCCCAAGCAGGGGACTCTAACCCCAAAGTCTATGCAGGGACTCCAACTCCACCTCCCAATTAGGGGACTCTAACCCCAATTTCTAGACAGGACTCTAACGCCCAAAACCTCCATATAATTCTTACCTGTTATCCATGTCTCCCAAATGAGTTTTTCTTTGTCCGTAGAGTCCTTAGGATGGTCAGCCAGAGCCGAAGGGGTCAGAACGGGGAGTCAGGGAGGGATAGAGAGACCGAGGGAAATCTCTCGGAGGGCCCTTCCGTCTCAACCCACTCTTACCTTCCCGCCGATCGCTTATATCGCTTCCCGAGCTGCCAACCGTTTGGACTCCTGGCTAGCTCGCCAAATTGTCAACATGCTCAGTTGAGGAAAGAACACAAGAGACATGAATTAACCTCTGAATTCGGCTTTTATTCAGCGGCGAGTTTGCAGCCACACGCACTTTGAGCGTACGGTAGCCAACACCGAATTTTGGCTGTTTACAGAGGTCATATTTATACTCAAAAGCGGTGTTCCACATTCACAAATATGGTTGCTGATTCAAATTCATCATTTGATTGGCTATTGCATTGTTGCTAAGTGTGCAAAATACTCGGAATAGGTATAGACATGAGAGTCCCAGAATAGACACATAGCTCAGAGAATCCATTAGACACATTGTCCTAGCAAGAAAGGGGTTCCTCTTTTCTGTGGTTGCCACATTCAACTACACTCTATTTTAGTTACCTGTTCCCTGTCCTCTCATACTTCCCCAGTCACATACCCTGACTCTAGTCACGTACACACATTAACTTGTTCCCTTTACTACATTTACCCCTCACCCCCTCTACACTTACCCCTCACCCCCTCCACATTCTCAGATGATTTGGAGTTTGTAAAATGTGTGCAGGATAGTTTTTTTGCAGCAATACATAGAGGTACAGACTAGAGAAGGGGCAGTGTTGGATCTCCTGTTAGGAATTGCGATAGGTCAGGTGATGGACGCATATGTTAGGAAACACTTCAGTCCAGTGATCACAATGCCATTAGTTTCAATATAATTATGGACAAGGATAGGTCTGGACCCAGGGTTGAGATTTTTGATTGGAGAAAGGCTAACTTTGAGGAGATGCAAAAGGATTTAGAAGCAGTGGATTGGGACAATTTTTTTTATGGGAAGGATGTAATAGAGAAATGGAGGTCACTTAAAGGTGAAATTTTGAGTGTACAGAATCTTTATGTTCCTGCTAGGTTGAAAGGAAAGGTTAAAAGTTTGAGATAGCCATGGTTTTCAAGGGATATTGGAAACTTGGTTTGAAAAAAGAGAGAGATCTACAATAAATATAGGCAGAATGGAGTAAATGAGGTGCTCGAGGAATATAAAGAATGTAAAAAGAATCTTAAGAAAGAAATTAGAAAAGCTAAAAGAAGATACAAGGTTGCTTTGGCAAGTAAGGTGAAAATAAATCCAAAGGGTTTCTACAGTTATATTAATAGCAAAAGGATAGTGAGGGATAAAATTAGTCCCTTAGAGAATCAGAGTGGACAGCTATGTGTGGAGCCGAAAGAGATGGGGGACATTTTGAACAATTTCTTTTCTTTGGTATTCACTAAGATGAAGGATATTGAATTGTGTAAGGTAAGGGAAACAAGTAGGGAACTTATGGAAACTATGACAATTAAAGAGGAGGAAGTACTGGCGCTTTTAAGGAATATAAAAGTGGATAAATCTCGGGATCCTGACAGGATATTCCCTAGGACCTTGAGGGAAGTTGGTGTAGAAATAGCAGGGGCTCTGACAGAAATGTTTCAAATGTCATTAGAAACAGGGATGGTGCCGGAGGATTGGCATATTGCTCATATGGTTCCATTGTTTAAAAAGGGTACTAAGAGTAAACCTAGCAATTATAAGCCTGTCAGTTTGAAGGCTGGTGACTAGTGATGTGCCTCAGGGATCTGTATTGAGTCTAATGTTGTTTGTCATATACATTAATGATCTGGATGATGGGGTGGTAAATTGGATTAGTAAGTATGAGATGATACTAAGGTAGGTGGTGTTGTGGATAATAAAGTAGGTTTTCAAAGCATGCAAACAGATTTAGGCCAGTTAGAAGAGTGGGCTGAATGATGGCAGATGGAGTTTGATGCTGATAAGTGTGAGGTGCTACATTTTGGTAGGAATAATCCAAATAGGACATACATGGTAAATCGTAAGGCATTGAGGAATGCAATAGAACAGAGTGATCTAGGAATAATGGTGCATAGTTCCCTGAAGGTGGAATGTGGTTAGGGTGTTGAAGAAAGCTTTTGGTATGCTGGCCTTTATAAATCAGAGCATTGAGTATCGGAGTTGAGATGTAATGTTAAAATTGTACAAGGCATTGGTAAGGCTGAATTTGGAGTATTGTGTACAGTTCTGGTCACCGAATTATAAGAAAGATATCAACAAAATAGAGAGAGTACAGAGAAAATTTACTGGAATGTTATCTGTGTCTCAGCACCTAAGTTACAGGGAAAGGTTGAACAAGTTATGTCTTTATTCTTTGGAGATTAGAAGTTTGAGGGGGGACTTGACAGAGGTATTTAAAATTATGAGGGGATGGATCGAGTTGATGGGGATAGGCTTTTTCCATTGACAGTAGGAGAGATTCAAACAAGAGGAAATGATTTGAGAGTTAAGGGGCAAAAGTTTTAGGGTAACACGAGGGGGAATTTCTTTACTCAGAGAGTGGTAGCTGTGTGGAATGAGTTTCCAGTAGAAGTGGTACAGGCAGGTTTGGTATTAACCATATAGCTATATAATAATTACAGCACCGAAACAGGCCATCCCGGCCCTTCTAGTCCATGTCGATGCTTATGGTTACCTAATCTCACTGGCCCGCACTCAGCCCATAACCCTCCATTCCTTTCCTGTCCATATACCTATCCAAATTTACTTTAAATGACAATACCGAATTGTATTGTCATTTGAAGTAAAATCGGATAGGTATATGGACAGGAAAGGAATGGAGGGTTATGGGCTGAGTTCCGGCCAGTGGGGCTGGGTGAGAGTAAGCACTCAGCATGGACTAGAAGGACCGAGATGGCCTGTTTCTGTGCTGTAATTGTTATATGGTTATAGAGCCACTGGCGATCGCGTTTCGAAGTTGTCCCTAATTGATGGGGACTTGGAGGGGAGGTGTTTAGCATAAAGTTTCTCTTTATGCTGACGATTTTTTTACTTTTTGTATCAATTCCATCCACTTCTATACCCCCAATGTTTTTACTTCTTGATCAAATCAGCCAGCTTTCCTGTTATAAAGTTAACTTATGTAAGAATGAACTCTTCCTAATTAATAGAGAAGCACAAGCATTAGTATTTCATGACCTCCCTTTTAAAGTAGCTAATAATCAATTTACTTATCTTACAGTAAGAAGGAACTTCAAGAATCTTTTTCGAGAAAATTTTGCTAATCTTTGAAATTATACAAAACAGAGTTTGACATAATGGTCACACTTATCTATGTCTCTGGTAGGTCAAATTAATGTTGTTAAAATGCATATCCTTCCTAAATTTTTATACTTATTTCAATCTTTAATTTTATTTCTAAAGCTTTTTTTGACTTGTTAGATTCTATCATTTTGTCTTATCTATGGAAGAGCAAACATTCTAGGCTTAATAAAGCTTACCTTCAAAAACCTAAAAGAGAAGGTAGTATGGCTTTGCCTAACTTCCATTTATATTATTGGGCAGCCAATGCTTGCTGTCTTACTTTTTGGTCCTTTTTTCATATTCAGTCTGACTGTCCAAAATGGGTGGCACTGGAGTTGAACTCTACTAAGGAACTTTCTATTTCTGCACTTCCTTGTCGCTTGCCTAGACTAATTGTTGATTCTCTTATCAGACATACTCTGAGAATATGGGCTCAGTTTAGAAAATATAATGGCCTTCATAGTTTCTCTCTCTCTCTCTCTCTAGCCCTATGTTACATAATCATCTTTTCCTACCTTCTATGCAAGACTCAACATTTCATGATTGGTATAGAAAGGGCACTAGACGCTTTTAAGATCTTTTCATAGATAATTGCTTTGAAATTTTTCAAAAACTGTCTGTAAAGTTTAATCTATCTAATACCCATTTCTTTAGATACCTTCAAATTAGACATTTCATTAACCCTTTATTATCTAACTTTCCCGAGATGCCCGAGAAAAATGTTGTGCACCTGTTGTATTAATCCATTGGGTAAAGGAGATGTCCTGGTGGCACTCATGGAGTGAGATTTAATTTGGCTTTGCTCCATTCCCTTTACTTTTATTACCTGTAGCCACCCTTATCTACTCCCTTTTATACCTACACCAAAAGGTTTATGTTATAGACATATTTTTGGACTTTGATTTTAATTTGCTGGAAATGAATACCAGATCACGAGAAGCAAAAAATGGGAAAGATTTGGATCCTAATAGAAAAAAAGATGGTGATTCTAAACAATCTAAGTAGCCTTCATTAACATTTAAAACAATGTGGAAACTTATAGATGATAAACTTATGCAAAAATTTGCCATGTTCGAAGGAGTTTTAAAGATGGAGAGGATAATTTTCGAATGGGTCTCAAACCAGCCCTGCTTTTCCCTGCTAGATTGAGAATTGTTCTCTCTGATAATTCCTGTTGTCTCTTCAAGACATTAAATGAAGCTCAAAAAATTTTCGACCAGCAAACTTCCTCTGCTACGGCCTAATTTAGGTTCCATTTCCTTTTCTGGTTTTTACTTAAATTTCTAAGATAATTATCAGCTTATTGATCAGGTCAGTTAGAATGCGAGGGTTCTCTTTTTTGGTTTGCACTGTAGGTCTTTTTAGTATTTCTAGATTAACTTTTCTGTTCCCTTTTGGGATTCTGCTTTTTTAAAAAATTTTTGAAACTACTTAGTAGATGTCTTGGTGTTTGATTTTTTTATGAATGAAAATACATTCGCTCTCTTTTTTATCATTTCAAGATAAAGTTCTGCTTTCTTCTTCTCATAAGACTATTTTCTTGCTGCAACATTCTCAATTGTTTATGTGTGGGTTCTCTTTTTTGGTTTGTACTGTAGGTATTTTTAATATTTTTAGATTAACTTTCTGTTTCCTTTTGGGATTCTGTTTCTTTTATTTTTTGAAATTCTTTAGTAGATGTTTTGGTGTTTGATTTTTTTTTGAACCGAGTTACATTTGCTCTCTTTTTTTTACATTTTAACATGTCGTCCTGCTTTCTTTTTCCCATAAGACTTTATTTTTTGCTGCGTCATTTCCAATAGTTTATGAGTGAAAACAATCAACAACATGAGCTGGTGATTGTTTTCTCTTTTTTTCAGAAATACTAGTATCTTAGTATGCTGTTCTATGATTTAAACCTTTTTAAAAAATCGCAGTAGTGCTTTTTGCTATTTTTTTGATAATTTTCATCATATATTTTTTGGATTATGAGTAGCTTTTCTTTAAAAAAGCTTTTAACTTTTGGGCTTCCATGTGGAAAGATCAGGGTAGATTGAGTTTTAGCTTATCTCTTGGCCCATCTCTAGCATTTTTCTGGGCCTTTTTGGATGTGGGGAGGAGATATCTTTCTTTTTAGATTAGATTCTTTCACCTGGGCTAATTTGAAACTACTGAAATGTCTGATACGTCGTAACTTTCGGTTCCTCTTTGAACCTTTATTCCTTTTCCGAGTTCATGAGTTTGTATTCTGGTTAACCCTTTATGTACCATATTACTGGCTTTACTATGATGGATAAGATGACTAATTTTGTTTCGTGGAATACAAATGGTTTAAATCATCCGATTAAATGGAAAAAAAAATTCAAGGTAATCCACAGAATGAATGCCCATATTATTTTTGCACAAGAAACTCATGTGAGGAAAGAGGATAATCAGTGATTTTTTAGGTTTTAGAAGGGTCAAAAATACCATTCGAATTCCCAGGCTAAAGTGAAAGGAGTTTCTATTTTTATAGATTCTTCTATTTCATTTGTTCACTATGAAACAATTTTGGATTCAAATGGTAGACTTTTGTTAATCACTGGCCTACTCTGTAATGTGGGATGTAATGTGTAATGTAATCTCCTGATGTAGGGGTAGAAGGGTGAGTTGGCAAGTTTGCAGATGACACAAAGGTTGGTGGTGTGGTAGATACTTTAGAGCATATATGTCAACCTCAAGGCCCGTGGGCAAAATCCGGCCCATGGTGGAATTATCTTTGGCCCACGAGATAATATCTAATTACTATTAAAGCTGGCCCCAGTAATCGAAGCGCCTATGGCGTATGATATGGCTAATGCTGAGTTTATTCAGGTACCAGGTTTTCAGGGTTTTTAGTGTTTATTTGGTTTCACTGGTTTATTTCCTGAATGTCATTAATGAATAATTTTTTTTTCTATTAGAGCTGGCCCGCCGGTATATTGCATGCACCACTAATACTACAAATCCCACAATGCACTGCCAGAGCATTGCTTGTGCTTGCCTTACTCTCTCATCAGCATTCTTATGGCACTAGTCTCGTGTGGTCAACTTTCAGCTATCCCTCACCCCAAAAATGGCTGAACAAAAGGTGGACTTTGAAAACAGGGGTTTTCAAGGCAGGTGGGAGGCAGAGTATATGTTCACAGATATAAAGGGCAAACCTGTTTGTCTTGTGTGCGGAGACGGTGTGGCTGTAATTAAAGAATATAACGTAAGATGACACTATGAAATGAAACACCACGACAAATACAAGCATCTGGACAAGAAACAGAAGCCCGCGATGTGCGGTCAAAAGAGTGGATTGGTGGACAGGATCCGGGAGAAGATGCGGGAGGAAAACGGCGCAGGTGAGCTGACAGCTTATCACTGCATCATACACCAGGAATCGTTGTGTGGCAAAGCTTTGAAAATGGAACATATAATGAGCACCATAACACGATCAGTTAACTTCATAAGAGCCAAAGGTTTAAATCACCGTGAGTTCAAGTCGTTTCTGGAGGAGTTGGGTTCAGAATATAATGATTTGCCCTATCACACAGAGGTGCGATGGTTAAGCCAAGGAAAAGTGCTGAAAAGATGTTTCGAGTTGCATGAGGAGATCTGTCAGTTCATGGAAAGCAAAGGGAAAGACACAACAGAGCTCCGGGATAAAAAGTTGCTTTGTGAAATGGCGCTTCTGTGTAGCATCATGAGCCATCTCAATGTGCTCAACTTGCAGCTTCAGGGGCGGGGTCATGTGATCACAGACATGTACGCTGCAGTGAGGGCTTTTAAAACCAAGCTGCGCCTGTGGGAGACGCAGATGCAGCAAGAAAAGTTGAGCCATGTTGCCAAACTATGAAAGAGCAGGTTTCTACCGCAGTGTTCCCACGTGCAAAGTTTGCTGAAAAGCTTAGCATGCTTGGTGCCGCCTTCACATGGCGATTTGCCGACTTTGAAGCCCAAAAAAGCAGGTTTGAACTGCTCAGTAATCCATTTGCAGCTGACGTGGAAAGCGCACCAACCAACAAACAAATGGAGCTGATTGAACTCCAATGTAGTGACACACTCAAGGCAAAGTATGACTCGGTGGGCGCTGCACAGTTTCTATGTTTCATTCCCGACACAATGCCCCAGCTGCGTACCCAAGCTGCTCAAATGCTCTCTATGTTTGACAGCACATATCTGTGTGAACAACTGTTCTCTTTGATGAAGATAAACAAAACATCACACAGGAGTTGTCTTTCTGATGAACACCTTCACTCAATTTTGAGGATTTCCTCAGCTCAGAGCCTGACTCCAAACATTGATGAACTTGCATCCAAGATGAGATGCCAAGTATCTGGCTTAGACTAGTGTGAATCACAGAGTGTTGGCCTGTGGAAAAATGTTTTCATTAGAAATTACTCCGGAAAAGCTGCAGATAAAGCCATAAGAAATAAATGCAACTGAGTTTTTATTTATTTAATGGTCAATGTTGTTTTTGTAGGCAATAACCTAAGCTTTGTTAGTTCCAGATTAATATGTGTAATAAATTCATTTCAATAAGTTTTGCAATAATCGCTGAAACAATTCGGCCCTTGACTTGTACCAATTTTTTAATTTTGGCCCACTGTGTATTTGAGTTTGACACCCCTGCTGTAGAGGATTGTCAAAGATTGCAGAGAGAGATTGATAGGATGCAGAAGTGGGCTGAGAAGTGGCAGATGGAGTTCAACCCAGAGAAGTGGGAGGTGGTACACTTTGGAAAGACAAACTCCAAGGCAGAGCACAAAGTAAATGGCAGGATACTTGGTAGTGTGGAGAAGCAGAGGGATCTGGGGGTACATGTCCACAGATCCCTGAAAGTTGCCTCACAGTTAGATAGGGTAGTTAAGAAAGCTTATGGGGGTGTTAGCTTTCATAAGTCGAGGGACAGAGTTTAAGAGATGCAATGTAATGACGCAACTCTATAAAACTTTGGTTAGGCCACACTTGGAGTACTGTGTCCAGTTCTGGTCACCTCACTGTAGGAAGGGTGTGGAAGCATTGGAAAGGGTACAGAGGAGAGTTACCAGGATGCTACCTGGTTTAGAGAGTATGGATTATGATCAGAGATTAAGGGAGCTAGGGCTTTACTCTTTGGAGAGAAGGAGGATGAGAGGAGATATGATAGAGGAGTAAAAGATATTAAGTGGAATAGATAGAGTGGATTGCTAGCACCTCTTCCCCAGGGCACCACTGCTCAGTGCAAGAGGACGTGGCTTTAAGGTAAGGGGAGGGAAGTTCAAGGAGGATATCAGAGGAAGGTTTTTTACTCAGAGAGTGGTTGGTGCATGGAATGCACTGCCTGAGTCAGTGGTGGACGCAGATACACTAGTGAAGTTTAAGACGCTACTAGACAGGTATATGGAGGAATTTAAATTGGGGGGGTTATATGGGTTTGAGGGTTGGCACAACAGTGTGGGCCGAAGGGCCTGTAATGTGCTGTACTATTCTATGTTCTAAGTTCTATTGATAAAATAGTGGTTATGGTTAATGTTTATGCTCTGAATATTGACTACCCTGATTTTTTTAAACACTTATTCACTCCCTTCCCAATTTAAATGACTATATGTTGATAATGGGAGGAGATTTTAATTGCTTTTTAAATCCTTCAGTGGATAGATCTAAGTCTAATCAGGCACTTCCGAAGAAATTGGCTACCTCTATTAATTCCTTTATGCTTGATTTTGGAATTTCAGAAATTTGGAGTTTTTTACATCCAAAGGAAAAAGAGTTTTCATTATTTCCCCATGTTTCTCATAGTTATTCTAGAATTGACTACTTTTTTATTGACTCTCGTTTAATTCCCTCTGTTAGTGACTACAATTATGATTCCATTGTGATATGGAAGAAGGAACTTCAACTTTCTGTACCTATAGAGAAATGGGAGAAAATTTTTCAATTAGTTAATTTTTCTTCTATTTGTGCTAAACATACTTTGATTCAGTTTAAAGTGGTACATAGGGCTCATATGTCTAAAGATAAATTAACTCATTTTTACTGTCATATAAATCCAATTTGTGATAGAAGTCACTCTGAGAGAGCCTCTCTGACACATATGTTTTGGTCTTGCGCTCTTTTCCAAAAATTTTAGAAAGGTATTTTTGATACATTTTCTACAGTTTTGCACATTGATTTACAACCTCACCCTGTTACTGCAATTTTTGGTTTATCAATGATTGATTTGCCCTCTGCAGCTCAGCGGATGATTGCATTTGCTACTTTAATGTCTAGAAGATTTATTTTATTGAATTGGAAAGAGATGTATCTTCCAACTACATCTCAAAGTTTTTCCCAAACCATATCCTATTTAAATTTAGAAAAAAAATAGGTACCTTTAATCCCTCGGTTAACTTTGAAGAAACTTGGAGGCCTTTTATTCAATATTTTCATAAGATGTAATTTGACCTTTTCCAATTTCTTTATATCATTCATTAATTTGGGTAGAGGAGCGGAGTTGATGACACTAATGATTTTATTTGATATAATAGAATAGCTCAGCTTTGTTTAGTTCAGTTTATTTTGTTTTTGATTTTTCAATTTGGGTTTTTTGCCATCTTTTTTTTGTATCTTGTTTATATCAAGGGTTTGGGAGGTCAATTACATTGGCGTTACCTATAGTTTTTACTCACGTGTTAATTGCCACCAATGTAATTCCACTCCTTTTGTACTATTATGACTGTAATGTATTTGCCTTTGAAAAATTCAATAAAAAGATTGAAAAAGATTCCATTGGGTAAAGGCTTAATTTCTTTCATTCGTGATAAGTTAGTGACCATGAAGCGTGACCCCTTTGATAAAATTAGAACTGCTTGGGAGCATGACTTAAATATTTCTTTATCTGATGCGGTCTGGGATTCAATTCTTAAGTCAGTTAATTCAACTTCTTTATGTGCTCGCCACTGTCTTTTGCTGTTTAAGGTTGTACATCGGGCTCATATGTCTAAAACTAAATTGTCACGGTTTTATCCTGACATTAGTCCTGTTTGCAACAAGTGAAAAGGGGACAAGGCTTCTCTTATCCATATGTACTGGGCTTGTCCTGGTCTAGAAAATCCTGGGGAGAAGCCTTTTTATCTTTATCCCATATTCTTAATTGCTACTTAGAAGCTAATCCTCTGATTGCCCTTTTTGGTACCTTTGGTGCGGCAAACATGCATATGAGTTTGACTAAATATTGAACATTATTTTTTAAGAACCTTAGAACATTACAGCACAGAAACAGGCCTTTTAGCCCATCTTGGTTGTGCTGAACCAATTTTCTGCCCAGTCCCACTGACATGCACCTGGTCCATATCCCTCCATACACCTCTTATCCATGTACCTGTCCAAGAGTTTCTTAAATGTTAAAAGTGAGCCCACATTTACCACTTCATCTGGCAGCACATTCCACACTCCCACCACTCTCTGTGTGAAGAAGCCCCCTCCCAATGATCCCTTAAAACTTTTCCCCCTTCACCCTTAACCCATGTCCTCTGGTTTTTTTCTCCCCTAGCCTCAGTGGAAAAAGCCTGCTTGCATTCACTCTATCTACACCCATCAGAATTTTATATACCTCTATCAAATCACCCCTCATTCTCCTACGCTCCAGGGAATAAAGTCCTAACCTATTCAACCTTTCTCTGTAACTCAGTTTCTTAATTCCCAGTGACATCCTTATAAACCTTCTCTGCACTCTTTCAACTTTATTAATATCCTTCCCGTTATTTGGTAACCAAAACTGCACACAATACTCCAAATTCGGTCTCACCAATGTCTTCTACAACCTCACCAAAATGTTCCAACTCTTATACTTAATACTTTGATTTATAAAGGCCAAAGTACCAAAAGCTCTCTTTACTACCCTATCTACCTGTGACGCCACTTTTAGGGAATTTTGTATCTGTATTCCTAGATCCCTCTGTTCCACTGCACTCCTCAGTGTCCTACCATTTACCTCGTATGTTCTACCTTGGTTTTTCCTTCCAAAGTGCAATACCTCACACTTGTCTGTATTAAACTCTGTCTACCATTTTTCAGCCCATTTTTCCAGCTGGTCCAAATCCCTCGGCAAGCTTTGAAAACATTCCTCACTGTCCACTACACCTCCAATCTTTGTATCATCAGCAAATTTGCTGATCCAATTTGCCACATTATCATCCAGATCACTGATATAGATGACAAATAACAACGGACCCAGCACCAATTCCTGTGGCACACCACCAGTCACAGGCCTCCACTCAGAGAAGCAATCCTCCACTACCACTCTCTGGCTTCTTCCATTGAGCCAATGTCTAATCCAATTTACTACCTCACCATATATACCTAGTGACTGAATCTTCCTAACTAACCTCCCATATGGGTCCTTGTCAAAGGCCTTACTGAAGTCCATGTAGACAACAACCACTGCCTTCCCTTCATCCATTTTCCTTGTAACCTCCTCAAAAAACTCCAATAGACTTGTTAAACATGACCTACCACGCACAAAGCCGTGTTGATTCTGCCTAATAAGTTCCTGTCTATCTAAATACTTGTAGATCCTATCTCTGTTATGGTCCTGGCTGGCATTCCCCACTTTTTCCTATCGTCCTAATTGGTCCTTAATCCCCACACTCGATTCCCAATCTTTCCCAATTCCTCTCAATCACCAGCACCTGGTTTTTATTAGCTACCAGAGGATAAGATTCTGACAGCTCTGGTCAGCCCTTGCCAGATTGTTGGTCGACTCTGAGAGAGAGGAACCTTGCTCCAAGTCTTCAACCCTGTAACTCTTCATAAACTAAGTCTCCCAGGTCCTGACTCAGCCTGGTCCCGATTCTGCACTCGCTATGGAGATTCTGCCTCCACGTCGGAGTCCTGCACTTGGGTTTGTTTTCCTGCCACGTCCGTGTCACAGAACAATCTGGCCAGCCATGAACCCAGCTGACTCAGATCCTGTGCAACAGGCCCTCGGCCAGCCAGGGCCAGCTACCCATGACCAATTGCTCCGGGAAGTTACGGAACACCTCCATATGCTGGCCACAAGTGTGGGGAAGGCCAGTGAGCAGGTGGACCAGATGTCTGTCTTCCGTAGTCCGCCACACCTCCCGAGAACTCTGGCCAACCTGGACCATCTGTGCCCCTGGAACGGGCAAAAAAATCCCCTCGAGAGCCGTATGTTCTGGAGCCAGAAGCCTACGCGGGGTACCTAGGCAGGTGTAGGGCATTCCTACTACAATGCTCCCTGGTTTTCAAACAGCCACGAACATACGCATCAGATGAGTCGAAGATCGTGTACGACATGGGGCTGCTGCGAGGGGATGCCCTGGCATGGGCTACAGCTATTTGGGACAACCAACCCGAGGTTTGCGCCTCCTTCCCCAGATGCGGAAGGTTTTCGAACAGCCCCTTCGCGGAAAGGACGCCACCAGGCGCTTGCTGACCCTGTGTCAGGGTCCATGGAGTGTGGCTAAATATGCCATCGAATTCCGCACCCTAGCAGCTGACTCAGGATGGAACGACGAGGCCCTACGGAAGGTGTTCTGACAGGGTCTCGCAGAAAGGATTAAGGACAAACTGGTCGCGAAAGATGACACGGACAGCCTGGACGCGTTAATCTCTTTAGCGACTAGGCTGGACGACCAGTTGCGGGAGTGTCGGGGATAAAGTACTAGTCACCCAGCTCCTCGGGTAAATCCACGCCCCGTTTCCCTACCTTCCACCAATTCACCTTCCTTGGCTCCCCCAAGTTTCCTTCCTGCTCCATCTGTCCACACCGTTCATGAAGAAGAACCAATGCAGCTGGGGCTGACAATATTCCCTTCAGCCCCTCAAACCCAGATGCAGAACGCGGCCGTAATGATCTTCCAGCGACAGTCCTTGCCCCTATCGGCCCTAGTTGATTCTGACGCTGAGGGAAATTTGTTGGATGAGGACGTAGCTGCCTGGGCCGGAATCCCTCGAGAACCACTCACCACCCCCGTGGAGGCCCGGGGCCTGGACGGTAGGCTGCCGGCTCGGGTAAGCCACCGCACTCTGCCCTTAACACTAGTCCTGTCCAATAACCACCAAGAGAAGGTTAGATTTGATCTAATCCACTCGCCTCAAGCCCCGGTGGTACTAGGTTACCCATGGCTGGTCCACCACAATCCCCAGATCGACTGGATCGCCAGGAGGATAGCCAGGTGGAGTCCGGCATGTCATGTCCACTGTCTACGGTTGGCCCCACCTCCAAGGGAGGCTCCGGCGACTCGGCCGGTCTCCGAACATCTTGACCTCTCCCGGGTACCTGCTGGATACCACGAGCACTTGCCCTGCCTCTGCACTGCCCTTATGACTGTGCCATCGACCTCCTCCCTGGGGCCCCGCTGCCCACCAGTCGCCTCTATAATTTATCGCGACCAGAGAGGGAGGCCATGGAGAAATACCTGGGCGCGTCCCTCGCAGCGGGACTCATCAGGCCCTCTTCCTCCCCTGTGGCCGTCGGCTTCTTCCTTGTGGAGAAGAAAGATGGATCGCTTCGCCCCTGCATCGATTATCGAGGCTTGAACAATATAACCATTAAGAACAAGTACCCCTTGCCTCTCAATAGTTCAGCCTTCGACCCGCTACACGGAATGACCATCTTTTCCAAGCTGGACCTACGGAATGCCTACCACCCCATTAGGATATGTGAAGGGGATGAGTGGAAGACAGCCTTTAACACCTCTCTGGGCCATTTTGAATATCTGGTAATGCCGTTTGGCCTTACTAATGCTCCCACTGTTTTCCAGGCCTTCATCAACGATGTGTTAAGGGACTTCATTAACCGTTTTGTGTTCATCTGTCTAGATGACATTCAGATTTTTTCCCACAGCCTACAAGAACATGTTCGCCATGTCCGTAGAGTCCTTCAGAGGCTGTGGGAAAACCAACTGTTTGTGAAGGCAGAGAAATGTGAGTTTCTTTTCCCTTCGGTCAGCTTTCTAGGGTACATCATTGAAGACGGGCAGGTGAGAGCGGACCCCGAGAAGATCCGTGTGGTGGAGGAATGGCCTAGGCCCTCGACCCGCAGGCAACTCCAGCGGTTCCTGGGGTTCACGAACTTCTACCGCCATTTTATCAGGGACTACAGTCGGGTGGCAGCCCCCCTCACCCAGCTTACCTCGCCCTCCTCACACTTTTCTTGGGATGCGAAGTGGAAGCAGCATTCACTAACTTAAAGAGACGCTTTACCACTGCCCCCATCCTGATCCATCCGGACCCATCCCGAGAATTCTTCGTGGAGGTGGACGCTTCAGATTCCGGGGTAGGAGAAGTACTGTCCCAACGGTCGGGTACGGGTGAAAATCCAGCTTACACAGTCCGACGACTATTGGATGTGTGCCGAAGGGGCAAAGGGTTCCAGTACTTGGTGGATTGGGGAGGGTATGGGCCAGAAGAGCGTTCCTGGGTTCCCCGCTCCTTTATCCTGGACCCTTCCCTCATCCAGGACTTTTATCGAGACCATCCCGACAATTCGGGAAAGTCGCCGGGAGGCTCCCCTTGAGGAGGGGGTACTTCATGGTCCTAGCTGGCATTCCCCACCTTTTCCCTTTCCTCCCTAATTGGTCCTTAATCCCCACACTTGATTCCCAATCTTTCCCAATTCCTCTCAATCACCAGCACCTGGTTTCTATTAGCTACCAGAGGATAAGATTCCGACAGCTCCGGTCAGCCCTTGCCAGATTGTTGGTCGACTCTGAGAGACAGGAACCTTGCTCAAAGTCTTCTACCCCGTATCTCTTAGTGAATCAAGCCTCTCTAGTCCTGACTCAGCCTGGTCCCGATTCTGCGCTCGCTACGGAGATTCTGCCTCCCTGTCAGAGTCCAGCACTTGGGTTCGCTTTCCTGCCAGGTCCCTGTTACAATCTCTTAGTACTCCTTACAGTAATTTACCTACTACCAACGTCAAACTAACTTGCCTATAATTTCCTGGATTACTTTTAGAGCCTTTTGTAAACAACGGAACAACATGAACTATCCTCCAGTCCTCTGGCACCTCACCCGTAGATACTGACATTTTAAATATATCTGCCAGGGCCCCTGCAATTTCAACACTAGTCTTCTTCAAGGTCCGAGGGAATACCCTGTCAGGTCCTTGGGATTTATCTACTCTGATTTGCCTCTGGATAGCAAGCACCTCCTCCTCTCCAATCTGTATAGGTTCCATGAGCTCACTACTTGTTTGCCTTATTTCCATTGACTCCATGTCAGTTTCCTTAGTAAATACAGACACAAAACAAAACATTCAAGATCTCCCCCATTTCTTTTGGTTCCATACATAGCCAACCACTCTGATCTTCAAGAGGACCAATTTTATCCCGTACTACACTTTTGCTTTTAATATTCTTGTCGAAGCTCTTTGGATTATCCTTCACCTTGACAGCCAAAGCTACCTCACGTCTTCTTTTGGCCCTCCTGATTTCCTTCTTAAGTATTTTTGCACCTTTTATACTCAAGTACCTTATTTGCTCCTGGTTTCCTATACATGTCATACATCTCTCTCTTCTTCTTTATCAGAGTTCCAGTATCCCTAGAGAACCAGGGTTCCTTATTCTTATTCACTTTGCCTTTAATCCCGACAGGAACATACAAACTCTGCACTCAAAATTTCTCCTTTGAAGGCCTCCCATTTACCAATGACATCCTTGCCAGAGAACAACCTGTCCCAATTCACGCTGTTTAGATCCTTTCTCATTTCTTCAAATTTGGCCTTTTTCCAGTTTAGAACTTCAACCCGAGGACCAGATCTATCTTTATCCATGATCAAGTTGAAACTAATGGTTTTATGATCACTGGAACCAAAGTGTTCCCCTACGCACACTTCCATCACCTGCCCTAACTCATTTCCTAATAGGAGATCTAATATTGCATCATCTCCAGTTGGTACCTCTATATATTGATTCAGAAAACTTCCCTGAAGTTATTTTACCTCTAACCCATCTAGACCTTTAACAGTATGGGAGTCCCAATCAATATGTGGAAAATTAAAATCCCCTACTATTAAAACTTTATGCTTCCTGCAGTTGTCTGCTATCTCTCTGCAGATTTGCTCCCCCAATTCTCCAATTAATGGGTAGTCTATAATACAACCCCATTAATGTGTCATATCTGTTCCTCAGCTCCACCCATAGGGCCTTGTTAGACAAGTCCTTGTTCCAAGGACGCGGCAGTGGAACGAACCTAGGTGCTGAACACGGGCATGAAATTGGTGCCCAGGGAGTCTTGACCCAGAGTCTTGGTTTTAGAGGAGAATTCAGGAACGATGCTAGACTTAGAACTGATAGTCCTAAGAACCATGGAATGAGGTTACTCGTACACAAGTTGACCAATAAACTGGCAGCTCCTTGTTGTGATCACAGGGTCTATATCCTGCAGTTTCTAATGGGAAGCAGGTGTCTGTAGTTTAGTGGAACCTGGGAGTGATTGGAAATTAAATGAGGTGATTGAGGCCCAATTTTTGAGGTAAATAGCAAAGTGCCAGAAGGGACCATGACAGCCCTCTAATCTGTCCTGCCTGAGCACTGCTCTAACATTTTCCCTGACTAGCAATGCCACCCCACCCCCACCTTTCAACCCTCTGCTTCTACCACATCTGAAAAATCTGAACCCTAGAACATTAAGCTGCCAGTCATGCCTCTCCTGTAGCTAAGTTTCACTAATGGCTAATTAGTCATAATTCCACGTGTCAATCCACACCCTCAGCTCGTCAGCCTTCCCCACAATATTCCTCGCATTGAAATAGACACACCTCAGAAGATTATTACCACCACACACAACCCTTCTATTTGTGACTTTGCATGAAACTTTAACATCATTTATTTTCACCCCCGCTCCACTATCTACTCTGGCACTATAGTTCCCATCCCCCTGCAAATCTAGTTTAACCCCCCCCCCCAATAGCACTAACAAACCTCCCTGCAAGGATATTGGTCCCCCGGTAGTTCAGGTATAACCCGTCTCTCTTGTACAGGTCTCACCTGCCCCAGAAGAGTTCACAATGATCCTGAAATCTGAAACCCTGCCCCCTACACCAGTTCCTCAACCATGTGTTCATCCTCCAGAGCATCCTATTCTTACCCTCACTGGCACATGGCACAGGTAGTAATCCTGAGATTACCACCCTCGAGGTCCTGCTTTTTAACTTCCTACCACGCTCTCTGTACTCACTCTTCAGGACTTCCTCACTCTTTCTTCCTACATCATTGGTACCGATGTGTACCATGACATCTGGCTGCTCACCCTCCCATTTCAGAATGCTGTGCATGCGATCAGAGACATCTCTGAACCTGGCACCCAGGAGGCAACAAACCATCCGGGAGTCTCTGCCACGACCACAGAACCTCCTGCCTATACCTCAAACTATCCCCTATCACTACCGCTCTCCTCTTCTTCCCCCCTCCCTTCTGCACTTCAGAACCAGACTCAATGCCAGAGATCTGGCTGCTGCAGCTTGTCCCAGGTAAGTCATCCCCCCCCCCAACAGTATCCATATTGGTATGCATGTTGTTGAGGGGAATGACCACAGGGGAGCACTGCTCTGCCTGCCCTTTCCCCTTCCCTCACCTGATGGTAACCCAATTATCTCTGTGCTGCTCCTTTGGTATAACTACCTCCCTGAAACTACTATCTATAAACTTCTCATTGTCCCAAATGACCCGGAGGTCATCCAGCTCCTGCTCCAGTTCCCTAACGTGGTTTGTTAGGAGCTGCAGCTGGATGCACTTCTTGCAGGTATCATCGTCAGGGACACCGGAGGTCTCCCTGACTTCCCACGTCCTGCAAGAGGAGCATTCCAACATCCTGCCTGGCGTAACTACTCTAAACTACTAAGCAAACAGAACAAAACTTCCTGGAACCTACCCTCACCTCTGCCTGTTCTCGCTGAAGCCTGTTGAGCCAAAGCCATCCCACTCGGACTCAGTCCACACTGACGATAGCCACTATGATGATGGCCACTGTATATGGCAGCAATCTGCAGATGCTGGAAATTCAAGCAACACACACAAAATGCTGGTGGAACACAGCAGGCCAGCATCTAAAAGGAGAAGCACTGTCGAAGTTTCGGGCCGAGACCCTTCGTCAGGACTAACTGAAAGGAAAGATAGTAAGAGGTTTGAAAGTAGTGGGGGGAGGGGGAAATGCGAAATGATAGAAGACCGGAGGGGGCGGGGTGAAGCTAAGAGCTGGAAAGGTGATTGGCGAAAGTGATACAGAGCTGGAGAAAGAAAAGGATCATGGGACGGGAGGCCTCGGGAGAAAGAAAGGGGGGTGGGAAGCACCAGAGGGAGATGGAGAACAGGCAGAGTGATGGGCAACTAAATATGTCAGGGATGGGGTAAGAAGGGGAGGAGGGGCGTTAATGGAAGTTAGAGAAGTCAATGTTCATGGCATCAAGTTTGAGGCTACCCAGCCGGTATATAAGGTGTTATTCCTCCAACCTGAGTTTGGATTAATTTTGACAATAGAGAAGGCCATGGATAGACATATCAGAATGTGAATGGGATGTGGAATTAAAATGTGTTGCCACTGGGAGATCCTGCTTTCTCTGGCGGACCGAGCGTGGATGTTCAGCAAAACGGTCTCTCAGTCTGCGTCGGGTCTCACCTTTTATATAAAAGGCCAGACCAGGAGTACCGGACGCAGTATACCACACTAGCCGACTCACAGGTGAAATGTTGCCTCACCTGGAAGGACTGTCTGGGGCCCTGAATGGTGGTGAGGAAGGAAGTGTAAGGGCAGGTATAGCACTTGTTTCGCTTACAAGGATAAGTGCCAGGAGGGAGATCAGTGGGAAGGGATGTCCAGGCCGGGTCTTCACACGCTGCGATTGTGACTCCCGTCTCCCCTTCCCCCACCACCACTCTGCAATCCCCTCTCCCTCAGATCCCATCATCAGCTCCTGGGTCCTCAGAGGCTCCATTTTCCTCTCACCCCAACCCTTCCCTCTCCACTGACGCTACCAGCCTCCCTCCCCCCTCTGATCCCATCTCTCATCCGTGCTGGGTCTTTACCATTCCCTCCAACCTTCAACTCTCTGAGGCAGAGTGCTCTGTCCTCAGTCAGGGCCTCAGCTTTGTCCCCCTTCGCCCACACCTCAGTGAGTTCCGCGTACACCATGACGCTGAACTCTTCTTCCGCCGGCTCCGTCTCCGAGCTTACTTCTTTGACAAGGTCTCTACTACCCCCACCAATGAATTCTTCTCCCGTCTTCAACACTCCTCCTCTTCATGGACACCCCGCTCTGGTCTTCTGCCTGCTCTGGATCTCTTTATTGCTAACTGCCGACAGGACATCAACTGTCTTGACTTTACCATACCCTGTTCCAATTTCAACCTCACTCCTTCCGAATGCTCTGTTCTCCGCTCCCTCCGCACCAATCCCAACCTCACTATAAACCCGCTGATAAGCAGGGAGCTGTTATTGTCTAGCGTACTAACTACCTGGCTGAGGCACAGCGACAACTCTCTGATACCTCCTCTTATTTACCCCTTGATCATGACCCCACTAAGGAGCACCAGGTCATTGTCTCCTATACCATCACTAACCTTATCAGCTCTGGGGATCTCCCATCCACTGCCACCAACCTCATAGTTCCCACACCCCGCACTTCCCGTTTCTACCTCCTACCCAAGATCCACAAACCTGCCTGTCCAGGTAGACCTATTATCTCAGCTTGTTCCTGCCCCACTGAACTCATTTCTGCATACCTTGACACTGTCTTATCCCTCCTCGTTCAATCTCTTCCCACCTATGTTCATGACACTTCTCATGCTTTGAATTTTTTCAATGATTTTAAGTTCCCTGGTCCCCACCGCCTTATTTTCTCCATGGACGTCCAGTCCCTATGTACCTCCATCCCCCACCCGGACAGTCTCGAAGCTTTGCGCTTCTTTTTGGATTCCAGACCTAACCAATTTCCCTCTACCACCACTCTCCTCTGTCTAGCGGAATTAGTTCTTACTCTCAATAATTTCTCCTTTGGCTCTTCCCACTTCCTCCAAACCAAGGGTGTAGCCATGGGCACCCGTTTGGGTCCCAGTTATGCCTGTGTTTTTGTTGGCTTTGTGGAACAGTCCATGTTCCAAGTCTATATGGGTATCCGTCCCCCCCTTTTCCTTCACTACATCGATGACCGCATTGGCGCTGCTTCCTGCACGCATGCTGAGCTCGTTGACTTCATTAACTTTGCCTCCAACTTTCACCCTGCCCTCAAATTTACCTGGTCCATTTCCGACACCTCCGTCCCCTTTCTTGATCTTTCTGTCTCCATCTCTGGAGATGGCTTATCTACTGATATCTACTATAAGCCTACAGACTCTCACAGCTACCTGGACTAATCCTCTTCCCACCCTGTCTATTGCAAAAATGCTATTCCCTTCTCACAATTCCTCAGTCTCCGCCGCATCTGCTCTCAGGATGAGGCTTTTCATTCCAGGACAAAGGAGATGTCTCCTTTTTTAAACAAATGGGCTTCCCTTCTTCCACCATCAACTCTGCTCTCAAGCACATGTCTCTTATTTCCCGCACATCTGCCCTCACCGCATCCGCCCGCCACCTCACTCAAGATAAGGTTCCCCTTGTCCTCCCCACCAGCCTCCAGGTCCAACGTATAATTCTCCATAACTTCCACCACCTCCAACGGGATCCCATTACAAAGCACATCTTCCCTCCCCCCTTTCTGCTTTCTGCAGGGATCGCTCCCTACGCAAATTCCTTGTCCACTCGTCCCCCCCCATCCCTTCCCACCGATCTCCCTCCTGGCACTTATCCTTGTAAACGGAACAAGTGCTACACCTGCCCTTACACTTCCTCCCTCATCACCATTCAGGCCCCCAGACAGTCCTTCCAAGTGAGGCAACTCTTCACCTGTGACTCAGCTGGTGTGGTATACTGTGTCCGGTGCTCCTGGTGTGGCCTTTTATATATTGGTGAGACCCGATGCAGACTGGGAGACCATTTTGCTGAACACCTATGCTCGGTCCGCCAGAGAAAGCAGGATCTCCCAGTGGCCACACATTTTAATTCCACGTCCCATTCCCACTCTGATATGTCTATTCATGGCCTCCTCTATTGTCAAAATGAATCCAAACTCGGGTTGGAGGAACAACACTTTATATACCGGCTGGGTAGCCTCCAACCTGATGGCATGAACATTGACTTCTCCATCTTCCGTTAATGCCCCTCCTCCCCTTCTTACCCCATCCCTGACATATTTAGTTGTTTGCCTGTTCTCCATCTCCCTCTAGTCCTTCCCCCCACCTTTCTGTCTCCCGAGGCCTCCCGTCCCATGATCCTTTTCCTTCTCCAGCTCTGTATCACTTTCGCCAATCACCTTTCCAGCTCTTGGCTTCATCCCACCCCCTTCGGACTTCTCCTATCATTTCGCATTTCCCCCTCCCCCCACTACTTTCAAATCTCTTACTATCTTTCCTTTCAGTTAGTCCTGACGAAGGGTCTCAGCCCGAAACGTCAACAGTGCTTCTCCTTATAGTTGCTGCCTGGCCTGCTGTGTTCCACCAGCATTTTGTGTGTGTTGTATATGGCAGCCTTTTTTTTTACCTTTTGTGTGTCTTTTGGCTAGACACTTAGTTCTCCTTAGGTGAAGAGATGTTACCCCACCCACTCATGCTCAATGGCTTAATGATATTATGTCCTGTTTAGACCTTGAAAAAATTCATTATTCACTTATCAATTTGGACATAAAGTTTCAAAAGGTGTGGGGACCTTTTCTTGAATACTTTCATAACTCCCCTTTAGATTGTTTATTCTATTTAATCCCTCATTCAGCTTTTCTTCTCTCTGTAAGTTTTATGGTTTGTTTTTGATGGGAATTATATTATAGCTTGGTAGTAGGCATTATAATTTTTTAATTTATATTTACAGCTCTGTGGGGTCGAAGACTCTGATTTTTTTTACGTATTGTAATGGTTGGCCTGGAGTTTTATAGTGGGAGGGTGGGGAGGATACTAACTTCATATGATTTTATTCTGGGTGCTGTTTCCTTATTGTTATGAATTGTATAGTTGATACACTTATTTTGCACAGTATTAATCTTCACTTTGTAGTTAGGTTTTTTGTTTGTAGTTATTTTGTAGAAATGCATAAAAAACTAATAAAATTTGTTAAAAAACTGTCAGTGTTTATACAGTTCTCATGTCAAATCACACACAGTCAGTGTTAAAACAATACTACTATCTCCTCCTCACACAAAGTTGGTGTTTATACAGTTCTAGTATCAACACATCACACACACTCAGTGTTTATACAGTTCTAGTATCTGTTCTTCACACATGGTCAGTCTTTATACCATTCTAGTAACTCCTCCTAACCCACAGTCAGCGTTGACACAGGTCCAGCATCTCCTACTTAGACATGGTCAATTTTTATATTGTTCTAATATCTCCTCCACACACACACAGAGTCAGGGTTTACACAGTTCTAAAAACTCCTCCTCACACACAGAAATTGTTTATACCGTTCTACTATCTTCTCCTCACAAACAGTCAGTGTTTCTACAGTTCTCATAAATACTCCTCATAAACAGCCAGGGTTTATACATTTCTAGTATCTCCTCCTCACACATGGTCAGTGTTTATATAGTTCTATCATCTCCTCCTCACACACAGAAGTTGTTTATACTGTTCTACTATCTTCTCCTCACAAACAGTCAGTGTTTCTACAGTTCTCATAAATACTCCTCATATACAGTCAGTGTTTATACAGTTCTAGTATCTCCTCCTCACACACAGTCAGTGTTTATACATTTCTAGTAACTCCTCCTCACACACAGTCAGTGTTTATACAGTTCTAGTATCTCTTCTTCACACAAAGGCAGTGTTTATACAGTTCTTGTATCTACACATTACACACAGTCAGTATTTATACAATTCTAGTATATCCTCCTCACACACGGTCAGTGTTTATGCAGTACTTGTCTCTCTTCCTCACACACAGTCAGTGTTTACACAATTCTAGTATCTCCTTTTCTCACAAAGGCAGGTTTTATACAGTTCTAGTATCTCTTCCACACACACAGTCAGTGTTTGTACAATTCTAGTATCACGTCCTCACACACGGTCAGGTTTTTTACAGTTCTCGTATCTCCCCCTCACAGACAGTCAGTTGTTTATTCAGTTCAATTATCACCTCTCACTCAGCGACAGTGTTCATACAGTTCTATCATCTCCTCCTCACACACAGTTGGTGTTTATGCAATTCTAGTATTGCCTCTTCACACATGATCAGTGTTTATACAGATCTACTATCTTCCCTCACACACGGTCAGTGATTATATAGTTCTAGTATCTCCACCTCATATACACTCCGTGCTTGCACAAGTCTATTATCTCCTCCTCACTGACAGTCACTTTTTATACAGTTCTAGTATGTGCTCCTCACAAATGGTCAGTGTTGATACAGTTCTAGTATCTCCTCTTCACACACGATCAGTGTTTACTCAGATCTACAATCTCCCATCACATATCAGCAGTGTTTATATAGTCCTTGTATCTCTTCCTTACACACACTCAGTGTTTTGTTACATACCCCGTGGGTATCTTGTGACTGTCTTATGACCATGATGTAATTGAGTATCTGTTGAGCATGATGTACTGGTCTTGTGATGGTGGGGTGATGTAATTTCCTGCCAGTGTGAGGTCACGTGATGACATGTTCCAACAGGTATAAAATGGGAAAGCTTGCTGTGACGCAGGAGTTTTGAGTTGAGTCATCGTTTAATTCATCAGTTACTCTGTTATGCTGCGTATTTGGTCTCATGACACAGTTTTGTTTTAAAGTGGAGTTTTACTTTCTATTATAAGGTACGGAATCGTTGTGCCGGCAGTTTCGCCATTCACTGCCAGCTTTGTTTGATGTATCTTTGATTTAATTTTGAAGTCTAGGTTTTGGAGAGTGAAGACTTTACCGAAGTACAGGAACCCAAAGGATCGAGTGAAGTTGGTGTCATTTGGTGGTTTAATACAGGACCAAACTTATTGAATCTTCGTTCAGAAAATAGTGACCTGCATTTGAGATAACCCCTGCCTGTAAGAGCAGAAAGGATTGTGCTGTGTTATTCACCAAGAAAAAGGTGTTTATGCCATTTATATTTTCTTCATCGTGAATCTTTTGGACAGTGCTTATTTCGGCTGGGATCAGCAGTAACATCACATCGTCGAGGAATTCATTACTTCAGGAGTCTCTCCAAAATTGACTGTATAAACCACTTGGATTTCATATTTACCACTTTAAGACTGTGTTAGCATTTAACACTTTAAGAACTGTTCCAGAGTTGCCATCTAGCGGTTAACTTCCAGTTAAGTTAGTTGTTAGTTTATTTTTGATTTTTATTGAGTAAAGTTTAATAAATGTTTATTTGTTTACGAAACCTGACTCAATTCTATATTTGCCGGACATGTAACGTAAGTTGGGGGCTCATCCAGATATGTTGAGTTTTTGAGCTTAAATGCTTGTTTAATTATCAATCTGATTTGGAAAAGGGAAATACCTGATTCTTTTGTTTGATTGATTTATGGGTGGTATTCGGCAACAATGAATATTGACGAATTTCTGGCATCGCCAGACCGGAGGTATTCGCGAAAGCGAAAAAGGGTGATGTATCCGAGATTGCTAGGTTGGCCCTTACAGGAAATTTGAAGGTTACAACAAAGCCAGTAATTCAGAGAAAATTTGTGGTATACTATGTAGAGTCAGGTGATTTTGGTGAAGAAGCATTAGATATGTTTCCAATAAGTAATCTAGAGATGCAGTTACAAATCGAACAAATTAAGTTAGAGCAATGTAAAGTGGACTTGGAACAATGTAGATTAGAAGTTGAAAATAAAAAGAGAGAATTTGAAGCTAGAGAAAAAGAGGGAGTTTGATCTAGTGATGGAGAAATTTTGAGTCTGAGAATCAGTCCTCTGGTTGTAGGAAACAGTTTGTTGCTAGTCGGGAAGTTACATTAGCTCCTCCATTTAATGAAACAGAAGTGGATAAATATTTCCAACATTTTGAAACTGTTACTCTGATTTTAGAGTGGCCAAAAGAGAAATGGCCAGTGATGTTACAAAGTGTAATTAACGGCAAGGCACAACAAGTTTATACAGCTTTAACCGCTGAGCAAGCACTTGATTATGATATTGTGAAGCAGTGAACTGGTTCCAGAAGCTTATAGAGAAAGATTCAGAAATTTGAAGAAATCCGTGGAAAAAAAAAACACGTGGAATTTGCCTGTGATAAAGCTGTGTGTTTTCAGAGATGGGCTTCCTCTAAAAATGTGAATGGGGAGTATAATAAATTAAATGAGTTGATTTTAATGGAGGAATTTAAAAGGAACATCCCTGTTGAAGTAAGAACATACTTAAATGAGAGGGACACTGCTACATTGCAGGAATCTGCTAAATTAGCAGATGAGTATGCTTTAATCCATAAGAGTAAATTTCCTCAGGGTAGAACTTTTAAAATAGCACAGAGAGTCAAGGTAAGCCAGAAACTAAATCAGAAGTTAGTGAGAAAGGTAAGGATGAAGTAAAATATGTGGAGGAAAAACAGTTTGGTCCTATTTGTAATTATTGTAAGAAACCTGGTCACGTAATAGCTAACTGTTTCCGATTGAAAAAGAAGAAGGCGGCAGTCCCAGATGCTTGTGTGCAACATATTGAAACACCTGTAAATCCACAGGGTTCAATAGATACAAATGAAGTTTTGTTAGAGTCTGAACAAGTTAAGAGGGGATATGATCATTTTATAACTGAAGGATTTGCATCCTTGAAAGAGGGATCCACTCCAGTGCCAATAAAAATCCTTAGGGATACTAGAGCTTCTCAATCACTAATGTTAGACAGTGTGTTAAAGTTTAGTGATGAGTCTGACACTGATGAGGTAAACTATATATGAGGTGTTGGGAGTGTCTTTATGCCTGTACATTTGCATAGAGTAAATTTAAGTTCAGTGTTAATTACAGGACCTGTTAAAGTAGGACTACAGCCCAGCTTACCCATGAATGATGTTTCTCTGTTGTTAGGGAATGACTTAGCATATGGACAGGTTTTTCCTGAAGTTCATTTGAAAGTAAAGTCAGCGGAACCACGGATGAATCCTAACACAGATTCATCCTGTGTTGTGACTGGAGCTATGGCTAAAAAGCTTGATGAGCAGAATGAGGTTGTTATCCATGACTATTCAACTCGGGATTTGAATTTTGAGGATGTGTCAGAAACTTTCTTACCTTCTTTGTTTGATCAAGATTCTTGGAATAAGTCTGACCATGAAGATTTGTCTCTGTCTCAGAAGGAGATGATAGCAGAGCAGAGTAGAGACCCTGAGATTATCGAATTAAAGGAACAAGCTCTTCTGGATAGTGAAATTGAAGCAGTGCCAGTAGGATATTATTTTGAGAAGGGAGTATTAATGAGGAAGTGGAGATCACCTACAATTCTAGCAAGTGATGAATGGAAGGTTGTTCACCAGCTAGTAGTTCCTAAAGTTTATCGGAATGAGATTTTAACTTTAGCTCATAGCATGCCCTTGAAGATGTGAAGAAAACTGTGAACAAGGTTTTTGAACATTTTTATTGGTCTGGTTTGAGAAAAGATGTGGCAACATTTTGCAGAACTGGTCATACTTGCCAAATTGTGGGTAAACCTAATCAAGTTACTCCAGTGGCCCCACTGCAACGTATTCCCGCATTTGGTGAACCATTTTCCAAAATTATTGTAGATCGGATAGGCCAATTGCCAAAAACTAAAGCTGGCCATCTTGTGCACAGCGTCTAGGTTTCCAGAGGCAATACCACTTAGGAATATAACAGTTAAAACTGTAATAAAGGCTCTTATAAAGGCAGTTACTTTATGTCTGGATTATTTCAACAAATAGTTTATAAACTGGGAGCTAAGCAGATTACCTCATCTGCATACCATCCAGAATCACAAGGAGCCTTGGAGAGGTTCCATTCTACCCTCAAAATCATGATTAGGACAAAATTAAAATGATTGGGATGAGGGCATGTACTTACCTCTATATGCAGTATGGCAGTCAGTGCAGGAATCCTTAGGTTTTAGTTCTTTTGAACTTGTGTTTGGGCATAGAGTTAGAGGACCTTTGGCCTTATTAAAAGAACAGTGGATTAGTAAAGAGCTACACACTAATTTGCTGGATTAAGTTTTAAATTTTAAAGAAAGATTAAATAAATCTTGTAGCTTAGCTAGGGAAAATTTAAAATATTCTCGGGGGAAAATGAAAACCTGGTATGATAAGGAAGCTAGAATTAGTTCATTTAAGCCTGGAGCTAAGGTATTGGTTCGTTTCAAATGAACCCTTTACAAGCTAAATTTCATGGCCCTTATGAAATTATGTCTAAAGTTAATGAAGTGGATTATGTGATTAAAGATACCAGATCAAAGAAGGCCAACACAGCTTTGTCATACAAATATGATCAAACCATATTATGAGAAACAGTCTGCTACTATGACTGTTGTGGTCAATAATAATGAGTCTGATCTCACTAGGAACTTAATGGATAATTCATCTGTAACTCATTTTAAACCCAATATTATCTCTGCCAGATCACCAAACTCAATGGCTCTGGAAAATATTGATGAGAAATTAGCTCATTTACAGCCAAAGCAGAAGTAGCAGATGAAGCAATTAATTTTTAAATATAAGGATTTATTTCCAAACGTTCCTAGAAGAGCCACAGTAGCTTCACATGATGTAGATATTGGAGATGTCAAACCCCAAAAGCAACATCCATATTGGATGAACATGGAAAAGTGTGAACTTGCTGAACAAGAAATTAAGTATATGCTGGAGAATAATATTATTAGACCTTCTAATTTGAATTGGAGTTCACCTTGTGTTATGTTGCCTAAGGTAGAATTCGGTTTTGTACTGACTACAGAAAATATGCAATCCCTAGAGTGGAAAAGCAAAGTTCCTTAGAAAGATTGATTTGTTAAAAGGGCATTGGTGTGTTCCATTGACAGATGGAGTTAGAGAGATTTCTGCATTTGTAACCTCATCTGTGTTATATGAATATAATGCTCTTCCTTTTGGGATGAAGAATGCCCCAAGTACTTTCCAGCAGATGATTAATTCTGTGATTCATGGGTTAAAAGATGCAGATGTCTATTTTGATGATTTAGTTACAGGAAATGATACTTGGGAAGCACATGTTACTGTGGTGGAGAAACTATTTGAAAGGCATTCAAAAGCTAACTTAACTATTAACTAAGCTAAAAGTGAATTTGGTCATGCCACTGTGACTTACCTTGGTTGTGTTCTGGATCAAGGTAAGTTAGCTCCTGTTCAGGAAAACGTTCGGGCAATTTTAGAGGTCCCCACTCCAACTGGTAAAAAGACTCTTGGAAGATTCTTGGGAATGGTAGGATATCACTGAAAATTTTGTAAGAATTTTGCAAATATTGACTTTCCATTAACTGACCACTTGAAGGAAGATGAAAAGTTTGTGTGGACAGTGCTTTGTCAGGAGGCATTTGAGAAATTGAAAACTATGATATGTCATCAACCTGTGCTCAGGGCACCTGACTTTGAAAAAGCATTTTCGTTAGCTGTAGATGCTAGTGATGAGGCTGCAAAAGCAGTATTAATGCAAAGGAATGAGGATGACAAGGTTGATCATCCAGTACCCTACTTTTCTAAGAAATTTAATGAGCATCACAGAAACTATTTAACTATAGAAAAAGAATTATTATCTTTGTTTTCACTTTACAACACCTTGATATGTATATTGGTACAACTCAGAAACCACTCATAGTTTACACTGATCATAATCCATTAGTGTTTTTGAATAAGATGAAAAACTAAAATAGGTTACAAAATTATAGCTTGATTTTACAGGAGTATAATATTTTGATAACTCATATTAAAGGTAAAGTTAATGGGATTGCTGACTGTCTATCTGAATGCTGAAGGTACAATGTAATTTTTTAATGGAATGGTATTTTAACATTTGTAACACCCCTACTGTATAGAATTTTGTAAGGTACTGTATGATAATACAGTGTATATTGTGTATGTTGTAGAATTAATACATCTGTATTTTTTATGTAATTACTTAAGATTTTGCTCATAAAAGACCAATTTTTTTTTGAAGGGAGGTGTTACATGCCCTGTGGGTATCTTGTAACTGTCTTATGATGTAATTGAGTATCTGGTGAGCATGATGTAATGGTCTTGTGATGTGGGGTGATGTAATTTCCTGCCAGTGTGAGGTCACGTGATGACATGTTCCAACAGGTATAAAACGGGAAAGCCTGCTGTGACGCAGGAGTTTTGAGTTGAGTCGTTGTTTAATTCATCATTTACTCCATTATGCTGCATATTTGTCACATGACACAGTTTTTTCAAAGTGGAGTGGAGTTAAAGGTCAGTTCCTTTAAGCTGTTTTTATTTCCTTCGTTGTGAATCCTTCAGACAGTGCATATTTTGGCTAGGATCAGCAGTAACATCACGTCGTCGAGGAATTCGTTACTTCAGGAGTGTCTCCTAATTGACTGTATAAACCACTTGGACTTTCATATTTACCACTTTAAGACTGTGTTAGCATTTACCACTTTAAGAACTGTTCCAGAGTTGCCGTATAGCAGTTAACTTCCAGTTGTTAGTCGTTTGTTTATTTTTGATTTTTGTTGAGTAGAGTTTAATAAATGTTTATTTGTTTATGAAACCTGATTCAATTCTATATTCATAGTTGTCGGACATGAAACATTTTATACAGTTCTAGTATCTCCTCCTCATACACATTCAATGTTTTTACAATTTCAGTATCTTCTCTGTTCTTGTGTCTCCAGAATTATTGTAGTATAAATATTCCTGTTCAAGTATCTAGCCGCACACTTATTCAGTGTTTATACAGTTCTACTATCTCATCTTCAGACACAGTTAGACTTTATACAGTTCTAGCATTAACTCATCACACACAATCAGTGATTATACAGTTCCAGTATATCCTACGTAGATACAGCGAGGTTTTCAGTTCTAGTGTCTCCAGATTTACTGCAGTATTGATTTTTCTGACAGTTATACAGTGTATATACATTTCTACTATCACTTCCTCAGACACAGTTACTCTTCTTCAGTTCTAGTTTTGCAGTCAATGTTTCTAAAGTTCACATATCTCCTTCTCACACAGGGTCATTGTTTATACGGTTCTAATACCTTCTCATGCGCAGCCAGTGTTTATGCAGTTCTAGTATCTCCTCCTCACACACACTCAGTGTTTATACAGTTCTAGTATCTCTTCTTCTCACACAGTCTGTGTTTAAACAGTTCTAGTATGTCCTCTTACAGAGCATCAGTGGTTATACAGTTCTAATATCTGCTCTTCATGCACAGTCGTTGTTTAAACAATTCTTGGATTTCCCCTTCGCACGCGATCAGTGTTTACACAGATCTACTATCTCCGCTCACACAATGTCCGTGTTCATAAAGTTCTTGTGCCTTTTCTTCACATACACTCAGTGTTTATACAGTTCTAGTATCTCGATCTCACATACAGTCTATACAGTCACTACAGTTATACAGTTCTCCTATCTCTTCCTCAAATACAGTTAGTCTTTATACATTTCTAGCATTTCTTCCGCACACACCATTAGTGCTAGTACAATTCGAGTAACACCTCCTCATATACTGTCAGTGTTTATACAGTTCCAATACCTCCACCACACACACCGTCAGTGTTTATGCAGTTCTAGCATCTCCTCCTCACACACAGTCTGTATTTATACAGTTCTGGTATCTCCACTTCACGTACAATCAGTGTTAATTCAGATCTACAATCTCCTCTCACAGATGGTCTGTGTTTATATAATTGTAGTATCTCCTTCTCCTCAAACTCAGTGTTTATACAATTCTAGTATCTTCTACTGACACACAGTCTGTGTTTGTACAGTTCTAGTATCTCCACTTCACAGTGTTTATTCAGTTCTACAATCTCCCCTCACATAGTTAGTGTTTATATAGTTCTAGTACCTCCTCTTCACACACAGAGAGTGTTTTTACAGTTCTATTATCACTCCTCATACACAATCAGTGTTTATATAGTTCTAGTGTCTCCTCCACACAATCAGTGATTATACAGTTCCAGTATCTCCTACTTACATACAGTGAGGTTTTCAGTTCTATTGTCTCCAGATTTACTGTAGTATTGATTTTTCTGACAGTTATACAGTATTTATACATTTCTACTATCACTTCCTCAGACACAGTTACTCTTTTTCAGTTCTAGTTTTGCACAGTCAATGTTTCTAAAGTTTGCATATCTCCTCCTCACACAGGGTGATTGTTTATACAGTTCTAATACCTTCTCACACTCAGCCAGTGTTTATGCAGTTCAAGTATCTCCTCCTCAGACATACTCAGTGTTTATACAGTTCTAGTATCTTCTACTCACAGATGGTAAGAATTTATCATGTTCTAGAGTCTCCAGAAATTTTGCAGTATGGATTTTCCTGTTCAAGTATTTCTCCTCACACATATTCAGTGTTTATACAGTTCTGCTATCTCTACTCAGACACAGTTAGTCTTTATACAGTTCTAGCATTTCCTCTGCACACATGGTTAGTGTTTATGTAGTTTGTGTAGCACCTCCTGATTTACAGTCAGGGTTTATACAGTTCTAGTAACTCCTCCTCACACACAGTCAGTATTTGTACAGGTCTGGTATTTCCTGCTCATAAAAGGTCAGTGTCTATACATTGCAAGGGTCTCCTCCTCACAGACAGTCTGTGTTTATACAGTTCTGGTATCTCCTCTTCACACACAGTCAGTGTTTATACAGTTCCAGTATATTATCCTCAGATACAGAAAGAATTTATTCTGTTCTTGTCTCTCCAGAAGTATAACAATATTGATTACCCTGTTCAAGTATCTCCACTAACACATATTCAGTGTTTATACAGTTCTACAGTCTCTTCCCCAGACACAGTTAGCCTTTATACAGTTCTAGATTTGCCTTCTCACACACAAGCATTGTGTCTACAGTTCTCATATCTCCACCTCACACATGGTAATTTTTATACAGTTCTAATACCTCCTCACATACAGTCAGTGTTGACACAGTTGTAGTATCTCCGATTCACACACAGTCAGTGTTGATGCAGTTCTATCATCTCCTCCTCACACATAGTCAGGGCTTATACAGTTCTAGTATCTTCTCATCACACAAAGGCAGTGTTTATACAGGTCTAGTATCTACACCTTATACACAGTCAGAATTTTTCAGTTCTAGTATATCCTCCTCACACACTGTCAGTGTTTATACCGTTCTAATGTCTCCTCTTCACACAGCTTCAGTGTTTATACAGTTCTAGAATCTCCTCCCAACATACAGTCAGTGATTATGCAGTTTTGTATCTCCTCTACACACACGATCAGTGTTTATACAGATTTACTATCTCCCCTCCCACATGCTCAGTGTTTATCAGAGCTACTCTCCACCGTCACATATGGTCAGTGTTTATACAGTTTTAGGATCTCCTCCTGACACACAGTCAGTGTTTACGCAGTTCTAGTGTCTCCTGCTCATACCCAGTCAGTGTTTATACAGCTCCAGTATCTTCTCCTCAGATACAGTAAGAAATTATTCAGTTCTAGTGTCTCCAAAATTATTGTAGTATTGATTTTCCTGTTCAAGTATCTCCTCTGACACATGTACAGGTACAGTGTTTATACAGTTCTACTATCACTTCATAAGACACATCTAGGCTTTATACAGTTCAATGTTTGCCTTCTCAGACACAGTCAATGTTTCTAGAGATCACATATCTCCTCCTCATACAGGGTCATTGTTTTGTACTGTTCTAGTATCTCCTCCTCACACACAGTCAGTGTTTATACAGTTCCAGTATCTCCTCCTCACACACGGTCAGTGTTTATACAGTTCTAGTATCTCCTCCTCACACACGGTCAGTGTTTATACAGTTCCAGTATCTCCTCCTCACACACGGTCAGTGTTTATACAGTTCCAGTATCTCCTCCTCACACACGGTCAGTGTTTATACAGTTCTAGTATCTCCTCTTCACACACGGTCAGTGTTTATACAGTTCCAGTATCTCCTCCTCACACACAGTCAGTGTTTATACAGTTCCAGTATCTCCTCCTCAGCATGGTCAGTGTTTATACAGTTCCAGTATCTCCTCCTCAGCATGGTCAGTGTTTACACCATTTTTCTCTCCCCTCCTCACACACGGTCAGTGTTTTTACAGTTCTAGTATGTCCTCCTCACATACGGTCAGTGTTTATACAGTTCTAGTATCTCCTCCTCACACACGGTCAGTGTTTATACAGTTCTGGTATCTCCTCCTCACACACGGTCAGTGTTTATACAGTTCTAGTATCTCCTCCTCACACACGGTCAGTGTTTATACAGTTCCAGTATCTCCTCCTCACACACGGTCAGTGTTTATACAGTTCCAGTATCTCCTCCTCACACACGGTCAGTGTTTATACAGTTCTAGTATCTCCTCTTCACACACGGTCAGTGTTTATACAGTTCCAGTATCTCCTCCTCACACACAGTCAGTGTTTATACAGTTCCAGTATCTCCTCCTCAGCATGGTCAGTGTTTACACCATTTTTCTCTCTCCTCCTCACACACGGTCAGTGTTTTTACAGTTCTAGTATGTCCTCCTCACATACGGTCAGTGTTTATACAGTTCTAGTATCTCCTCCTCACACACGGTCAGTGTTTATACAGTTCTGGTATCTCCTCCTCACACACGGTCAGTGTTTATACAGTTCTAGTATCTCCTCCTCACTCACAGTGTTTATACAGTTCTGGTATCTCCTCCTCACACACGGTCAGTGATTATACAGTTCTGGTATCTCTTCCTCACACACGGTTAGTGTTTATACAGTTCCAGTATCTCCTCCTCAGCATGGTCAGTGTTTATACAGTTCCAGTATCTCCTCCTCAGCATGGTCAGTGTTTACACCATTTTTCTCTCTCCTCCTCACTCACAGTCAGTGTTTATACAGTTCCAGTATCTCCTCCTCACACACGGTCAGTGTTTGTACAGTTCTAGTAACTCCTCCTCACACATGGTCAGTGTTTATACAGTTCTAGTATCTCCTCCTCACACACGGTCAGTGTTTATACAGTTCTAGTATCTCCTCCTCACTCACAGTGTTTATACAGTTCTGGTATCTCCTCCTCACACACGGTCAGTGATTATACAGTTCTGGTATCTCTTCCTCACACACGGTTAGTGTTTATACAGTTCCAGTATCTCCTCTTCACACACGGTCAGTGTTTATACAGTTCTAGTATCTCCTCCTCACACAGTCAGTGTTTATACAGTTCCAGTATCTCCTCTTCACACACTGTCAGTGTTTATACAGTTCCAGTATCTCTTCCTCACACACGGTCAGTGTTTGTACAGTTCACGTATCTCCTCTCACACAGCATCAGTGCTTATACAGTTCTAGTGTCTCCTCCTCACTCAGTCAGTGCTATCTTCTCCTCAGATACAGTAAGGAATTACTCAGTTCTAGTGTCTCCAGAGTTATTGCAGTAATGATTTTCCTGTTCAAGTATCTCCCCGACACTCATACAGATACAGTGTTTATACAGTTCTACTATCATCTCGTGCCAGCTGGTGGCGTAGTGGCATCAACGCTGGATTTCGGAGCAAAGACTCCTGAGTTCAAATCCAGCTGGCTACAAAAAACCTGGACAGGGATGGGCTCTGCCAGGTTTCAGATGTCCAAGACATGCTGTACGATGAGCAATCACCAAAAAGATTATCATGACGGCACCCTGATGACTCCACCAGTGGTAACGGACGCGCACACACACACACACACACACACACACACACACACACACAATCACCTCATCAGACACAGTCAATGTTAGGCTTTATACAGTTCTAGTTTCACCTTCTCAGACACAGTCAATGTTTCTACAGTTCTCATATCTCCTCCTCACACAGGGTCATTTTTATAGAGTTCTAATACCACCTCAGACAAAGTCAGTTTTTTATATCAGTGTTTATACCGTTCCGGTATCTCCTTCTCACACACCCTCAGGGTTTATACAGTTCTTGTATCTCCTCCACACACAGCCAGTTTTTATACCATTCTATCATCTCCCCTCAGACCCGGTCAGTGCTTATGTAGTTCCAGTATCTTCTACTCACAGACAATAAGAACTTATTCTGTTCTGGATTCTCCACAATTATTGCGGTATGAATTTTCCTGTTCAGGTATCTCCCCTCATGCATATTCAGTGTTTCGACAGTTCTATCTCTTCCTCAGACACAGTTAGTCTTTATACAGTTCTAGCATTTCCTCCTCACACGTGGTCAGTGTTAATGCAGTTCTGGTATCTCCTCCTCACATACAGTCAGTGTCTATACATTGCAAGTGCCTCCTCATCCTCAAACACATCCAGTGTTTATACATTTCTAGTATCAACTCACACACGGTCAGTGTTGGTATAGTACTAGTATCTCCTCCTCGCACAAAGTCCATATTTCTACAGTTCTAGTATCTAGACATTACACACAGTAAGTGTTTATACATTTCTTCTAACTCCTCCTCACACACAGAAATTGTTTATACAGTTCTAGTGTCTCCTCCTCACACATGTTCAGTTTATTTACCATTATACTGTCATGGTCCCAATTGTTAATCCCCTATTTTGCCCCTAATCTCCTTTGATTATGCCTTGTTTCTAATTGTTAATTTCCCATTTACTGGCCAATTCACTTGAAAACATCACACCTGGTCCCTATCAAGCACCGCAATAAAAGAAGCCTGGCGTTACGACCACTGGTCGCAAGTTCGTTGGTCTATTCCCATGTGATATCTTCATTTCCTGACTGCTTAGAACCATTAGTTCTAAGTTCAGCTCCAGTTTCAAGATATTCCATTAAAACCCCATCTCCATGTCAAGACTCTGTATCTGAGCTCTGGGTCAAGATTCCTCCTGTTGGCTGTCAAATGTTCACACCTGCACAAGCATCCCAACTCCATCGCTGTGCCCGTGTCCTGCACTTGGGTTCTCCTCAGTCGCTCCGTGCAATATCTGCTATCTTCTCCTCACAAACAGATAGTGTTTCTACAGTTGTTGTTACTATGCCTCATATATAGTCAGGGTGTATACATTTCTAGTAACTCCTCCTCTCACACAGTCAGTGTTTATACAGTTCTACTATCCATTCCTCACACATGATCAGTGTTTATACAATTCTAGTATCTCCTCCTCACACAAAGTCAGTGTTTATACAGTTCTAGTATCTCGTCTCACACAGTGTCAATATTTATACTGTTCTAGTATCTCCCCTTCACACACAGTCAGTGTTTATACAGTTCTAGTATCTCTTCCTCACACTCAGTCAGTGTTTATACAGTTCTAGTATCTTCTCCTCATGCACAGTCAGTGTTTATACAGTTCTAGTATCTCTTCCTCACACTCAGTCAGTGTTTATACAGTTCTAGTATCTCTTCCTCACACTCAGTCAGTGTTTATACAGTTCTAGTATCTCTTCCTCACACTCAGTCAGTGTTTATACAGTTCTAGTATCTTCTCCTCATGCACAGTCAGTGTTTATACAGTTCTAGTATCTCCTGCTCATGCACAGTCAGTGTTTATACAGTTCTAGTATCTCCCCCTCACACATGGTCAGTGTTTATACCATTCCTGTTGGTGAAGTCTCTGTGGGGAACAAAGAAATTGTGGATAAAGTCAGTAAGCATTTTGTGTCAGTTTTCACTGCACAACACACCAACAGCATGCCGGAAATTCAAGAGTGTCAGGGGACAGAGATGCATGTGCTCACTTGCTAAGGAGAAGGTACTAAGGATGCTGATAGATCTGAATGTAGAAAATTCACCTGGACTAGCCCAGGGTTCTGAAAGAGGCAGCTGAAGAGACTGTGGAGACATTTGTAGTGATCTTTCAGTAAATACTAGATTCTGCAATAGTTCCAGAGTACTGGAAAATTGCAAATGCCACCCCACTCTTTAAGAAGGGAGGGAGGTAAAGACAGGAAATTATAAGTCAGTTAGTCTGACTTCAGTGGTTCAAAGTTCAAGGTTCAAGTGTCATTCAACCATACATGAATACAGTCAAACAAAACAGCATTACTCCTGGGCCAAAGTGCAAAACACAGCACTAAGAGTCACACACAGCACAAAGTACAGTAAGATATCAGTCAGATACATTCACACAAAAATAATATAGTCCAAGATCTGGAGTTCATGAATGTTGTCGCAGTCTGCAATCAAACACGCTACAGCTTGTCTTTTGCTGAATGAACACTGGGGTCAGCACAACTCCAGCTTGGACACCACGCCACTCCGCCTCCAAAGCCTTTCTCCTGTGCAGCTGTTGATAGGTGACACTATGGCTTGAGGCCTAGTCCTCACTATGACCAAGGCCACGCAGCTCCCCACCGTCCACCAATAAATCAGTAAACTGCACCAGCAGTATTCCACAGTTAAATGTTCAACATGGTCTTGTGGTCACAAGAAAAGCAGCTAAGATGATCACTCGCTGTTAGACTGCACACCATCTTCACACACCAATGCCTCTCTGACACAGCAGCAGCACGATCCGTACCATGTCCTGCTCCTTCAGTTTCCCCACCAACGAGCAACTCACTGATGGGGCAGGAGCCACTGTGATCGAAAGTACCTTGTTGGGAAGATGTTACAGTCCATTATTAAGGATGAGGTTTTGAGTACTTGAAGGAACATGATAAAATAGGATGACATCAGCAGAGAGAACTTTACCTGACAAATCTGTTGGAATTCTTTGAGGAAGTAACAGGCAGGAAAGACAAAGGAGAGTCATTGGACGTTGTTTACTTGGGTTTTCAGAAGCCATTTGACAAAGTGCTGTACATGAGGCTGGAACGATACTAGCATGGATAGAAGAATGGCTGACTGGCAGGAGGCAAAGAATAGGAATATAGGAGCCTAACAACACACACAAAATGCTGGTGGAAAACAACAGGCCGGGCAGCATCTATAAGGAGAAGCACTGTCGATGTTTCAGGCCGAGACCCTTCGTCAGGATTAACTGAAGAGAAAGATAGTAAGTGATTTGAAAGTAGTGGGGGGAGGGGGAATGCAAAATGATAGGAGAAGACCGAAGACCGGAGGGGGTGGGATGAAGCTAAGAGCTGGAAAGGTGATTGGCGAAAGTGATACAGAGCTGGAGAAGGGAAAGGATCATGGGACAGGGGGCCTCGGGAGAAAGAAAGGGGGAGGGGGGAGCACCAGAGGGAGATGGTTCCAAGGCTAAAATGATAGCAACCATCTCAGATGTAAAAGCTGATATTTTGTCTGATAATCTTTTCTTAATAGTCACCTGAAACTTTGGAACATAAAGAGAAACACCTGTATGACCTGCCACAGGATCTTTTGAACCATTTGTGAGAATCCTTGCATATACTGTACACCTGAACATCCTGTTCCACTGACAAACAATCACTCCTCATCTTGATCTTTTCCTGAAGCCCCAAATCACCCACAGGAAAGGGAAAAACCATGGAGGAGTGAAAGAAGGGGGAACACTGGGACCAGAATCCACATTAAACAACACAAGATTTTGTGCCTATTCATTTCCCATCCACTCAAAACTGAAAACCTGAAGATCACAGGGCTCATATTCAACACTCTACTAATGATGCCAAAACTGGATGACCACCTTTATGTCCTCTTATGTTAACCCAATAAATCACTGCTAACTGTAACCTGCATAGGTTCCCTAATATAAACTAGAGCTTTCTTCGTGCAAGGAGCATAGATGGGGCAAAATTTGTTAAGTGTATCCAGGAGGGTTTCTTAAATCAATATATGGACAGTCCAAAGAGAGGAGGGACTGTCTTGGACCTGGTGTTGGGTAATGAACCTGGCCAGGTATCTGAGCTATCTGTGGGTGAGTAGTTAAGGAATAGTGACCAGAACTCCTTATCTTTCTGGATAGCTATAAATAAGGACAGGTATAGATTAGGGCAAATTATGAGGGCATTAGTCAGGGACTAATTATGAGGGCATTAGTCAGGGACTAAGAAGCGTTCATTGGAAATACATCTTTTTCTGCCAAGTCTACATCAGGCATGTGGAGGGTGTTTAAATTTCAATTGCACAGAGTGCAGGAAAGGAATGTTTCCTGCAGGAAGGACAGGAATGGAAATATAAGAGAACCTTGGATGTTAAGAGAGGTGATGAATTTAGGCAATGTGTAAAACTTCAGAAGTCAAGTTCAAGCAGAGTACATAAGGAGTATAACGAAGCCAGAAAAGAACTAAAGAAAGGCATTAGAAAAGCCAGAAGGGGCCACAAAAAGTCCTTGGCTAATAGGATCAAGGTGAATCCAGCATTCTATACATACACAGAGCATGAGGTTAACAAGTGTAAGACCACTCAGGGATAAAGGTGGGGGAGGGGGTACTTTTCCTTGGAGGTGGAGAATGTGAGTGAGGAACTTTATGAGTTCTTTGCTTCAGTATTTACCAGGGAAAAGGACATGAAGGGCCAGGAGATCAGTGCTGAATGTATAAATATGTTATGGTGTTTAACTAGATAGATAGATAGATCAACAGATAAGCCATTGATCTCAAAGGAAATTACAGTGTTGAAGTAAGAAAGAATAAAGAATAAGTTACCTCAAACAGTCTAAGAGGTCAAGAAAGAGGAAGTATTGGGTGACCCAATGAGTATTAAGGCAAATGTCCCCAGGGCATGATGGAATCTTCATGCCTGCTCTAGCCACAAGCGAGGTCCCAGTGGATAGTCAAGTGGTTAATGTTGTACTTCTATTTAAGACGGGGAACAAGGGAAAACCCTGGGAACTGTAGACCAATGAGTCTCATGTCAGTTGTAGGGAAATTGGTGGAGAAGTTGCTTAGGAATAGGAAATATTAGCATTTGGAAACCTGTAGCCTAATTAGACTGAGCCAGGATAGTTTTGTATGAAGTATGCCATGTCTTACTGGCTTGATTAAGTTTTGTGACAATGTGATGAGAAAGATTGATTAAGGTAGGGCACTGGATGTTGTCTACATAGATCTTAATAAGGTGTTTGACAAAGTCACTCATGAGAGGCTTATCCAGAAGATTAAGATGCATGAGGTCTAAGGTGAGTTGGCTGTTTGGACTCAGAATTGCTTTTCACATAAGAGACAGAAGGTAGTGGTCGAAGAGACATTTGTCCTGAAGGTTTGTAATTAGTGGTGTTCCACAGGGATCTGTGCTGGGACCTCTGCTGTTTGTGATGTGTATACATTATCTGGATGAAGATACAGATGGGTGGGTTAATACATTTTTGGATGATACCCCAAGATCAGTGGAGCTGTGGGTAGTGTAGAAGACCAGAAATAATACAGCGTGGTATAGATCAGTTGCATATATAGACAGAGAAATGGCAGATGGAGTTTAACCTAGATTAATGTGAGATATTGAACCTTGGCAGAGCAAATGAAAGGAGACAGTACACTCTTAAGGGCAAAGTCATGAACAGTGTTTCTGAGCAGAGAGATCTTAGGATCCAAGAAGGCTCATGGAATTCTAACTTTTTTGGTTGACACATTGAGGTCAAAAGTCAAGAGGTCATGCTGCAACTTTTTAAAATTTTGTTAAGGCCACATCTGGAGTACTGCATACTCTTCTGGTTGCTCCACTACAGGTAGCATGTAAAGGCTTTGGAGAGGGTGCAGAAGAGGTTTAGCAGGATGCGGCCTGGTTTAGAGGGCGTGTGCTATCATGAGAGGCTGGATAAACTTGGGTTGTTTTCTCTAGTGTGGTGGAGGCTGAGGTGAGATCTGTTTGAGGTTTATAAGATTTTGAGAGGCAAGTGCAGATTGACTAGACAGGAAGCATCCGTGGAAAGCAGCCAGTGAGTGAGTGAAGGAGTGGAGATTTGAGGCTTTGACGAGAAGAGGCGGAGGACGAGTTTGTTCCCAGTTTGTCTTTACAGTGTCTCCTGAGACAGTGATGTGCCTCTCCTGTGAGATGTGGCACACTTGGGGGAACTCCCCTTTCCTGCAGAGTCACATCTGCCAGAAGTGCAGATGGCTGGGTGATCTGGAAGACCATGTGAGGAATCTGGAGCAGCAGCCGGATGACCTTCAACTCATAAGTGAGAGTGAGGCAGTCATAGATGAGAGCTATACGGAGGTAGTCACACCTAGGCTGCAGGAAGCAGGTCATTGGGTGACAGTCAGAGGGGGGAAAGTGAGGGTGAGTAGACAGGTAGTGCAGAGCACCCCTGTAGCCATTCCCCGAATAATGAGTTTACCGTCCTGGATACTGTTGGCGGGGACGACCGACCAGGTGTGAGCCACGGTGGCAGGGCCTCTGGCACTGAGACTGACCCTGGATGGGACGGAGAAGAGGAGAGCTGTCGTCATTGGAGACTCTATAGTCAGGGGAGCAGACAGGAGATATTGTGGATGTGAGAAGGACACCCACATGGTTTGTTGCCTCCCGGGTGCCAGGATCTGGGATGTCTCTGACCGGGTGCATGACATCCTGGTACAAGAGGGAAAGCAACCAGAAGTAATGATACATGTTGGGACCAACAACATAGGCAGGAAGAGGGACGAGGTCCTGAAGTGTGAGTTTTGGGAACTAGGCAGAAGGCTGAAGAACAGGACCTCAAGGGTGGCGTTCTCAGGATTGCTGCCAGTACTACGTGATAGTGATGGAAAGAATTGGAGGAGATGGCAGTTGAATGCGTGGCTGAGGAGTTGGTGCAGGGGGCAGGGTTTTAGATTTTTAGACTATTGGGATCTCTTCTGGGGAAGGTGAGACCTGTACAGATTGGATGGGTTACACCTGAACTCGAGAGGGAGCAATATCCTTGCAGGTAGGTTTGCTAGCATGGTTCGGGAGGGTTTAAACTAATTTGCAAGGGGGATGGGACCCAGAGCAATAGAGCAGTGAGAAAAGTGCATGGAGTAAAGCCAGATCTAACATATAGAGAGGCTTTGAGGAAAGAGAAGCAGAATAAAGGGTGTAAAGGTAGTAAGGTAGAAGGGCTAAAGTGTGTGTACTTCAATGCAAGAAGCATCAGGAACAAAACAGAGCTTGGATACATACATGGAATTATGATGTAGTGGCTATTACAGAGACTTGGCTGGCACCAGGGCAAGAATGGATTCTCAATATTCCTGGATTTCAGTACTTTAAGAGGGATAGAGAGGGGGGAAAAGGGGAGGAGGGGTGGCATTACTGGTCAGGGATACTGTAGCGTTCTCACTTGGGTGTAATGAAACGCCGAATTAAACGCCGAGATAAACCGTAGTCAATGAGAACAAGGTCACAGTAAGATTAACCATTTACTGTTCACTCTTCACATTAACATATGGTGAAAACTGTTGATAAAACAATACAAGATTGATTCAGTATTTGTTCCCTTCTTGATATCACATTTACATTGTAAATACTTGTAAAAGTAAACTACAACTGCATTGCTTTAAAGTGCAGCATACAGCCTACGCCATGGACCGCTTTAAATACACTTCAACACAAACTATCCATAACTCTTTAACTAACGAAAACATAAACATTATCGACCATCGTTACTTTTAACAGGATCGGCGTTAACATTTTAATTCAACATATCGATTATCTATTAACTTACAGCGTTGCTCTCACTGTGATTTCTAATGCTTGCAAACAACTTCTTGCTCAGGTCTGCCTCGTGTGAGCCCCCACACTTGTGTTCATCCCAAACCGGTATTTTCCCACAAGATGCTGTGAAACCGGATGTGACGTCATCTCATGCCGATATATTTTACAGGCAATGAATATACTTTAAACAATTCTAATTCTAAATAGAAAATACTAACAAATGAATTACTAAGCAAAAATATTATAAACTAAATAACTGCCATAAAGCAACACACTCCCGGCTTGACCTTCGTAAGGTCACAATGAACAGAATACAAAACTTAGTCTCTAAATCAGTCATTAGGTAGAAGTAGAATGACTTCTGTAACTGGCCTTTGGTAAATTTTCACATCGCCTTGGTCGGCAGTCTTCAACTCGACCTTCCTGACATGTCCATCCCCACTAGGGAATGTAGCAGTGATTCTGGCCATTGGCCAGCTGTTGCGGGCAATTTGCTTGTCCCTGAGCAGGACTAAGTCTCCAACTTGAAGATTCCTGTGGGGTTCTGTCCACTTTTGTCTGTGTTGCAACAAAGGTAGATATTCCTGTCTCCAGCGAGACCAGAGCTGATTTGCCAGAGCCTGGACTTGTCTCCATTGCTTTGTGTACAAATCCTCGTCTGAGAAGTCTCCTGGTGGAGGGGGAGCTCCTGCCTTCTGCGTAAGGAGCATTCATGGCGAGAGTATGAAGGGGGTTTCTGGGTCAGAAGACAAAGGTAGGAGTGGTCGTGCATTTATAATTGCTGTGACCTCTGCCATTAGGGTACACAGCACCTCGTGGGTCAATCGGGTGTGTTGCTGCAGAAATGTTGAATCAAGAATTCTTCTGGTGATCCCAATCATCCGCTCCCATGCGCCTCCCATGTGGGAGGCGTGTGGTGTGTTGAACTCCCAGTTGCATCCATGCTGACTGAGGTACCTTTGCACTGTTTTGTCCATCCCCAGCTCCTTTGATGCTCCTACAAAGTTTGTGCCGTAATCAGACCTTAACTGTTTTGCAGGGCCTCTTATCGCAAAGAACCGCCTGAGAGCGTTAATGCAGCTGGAGGTATCCAAAGATTCAATTACCTCGATGTGTACCGCTCTTGAACTCATGCAGCTAAACATGATGGCCCACCGCTTGCTCTCTGCTTGTCCTCCTCTGGTGCGTCTTGTAGTGATAGACCAGGGGCCAAATACATCGAGCCCCACATATGTAAAGGGAGGGCAGGCTTCGAGGCGCTCAGGTGGGAGGTCCGCCATACGTTGAACTTCTAATCTGCCTCGCAGTTTCCTGCAGGTAACACATTTATGAAGTACTGAATTGATCAGTGTTTTGCCTCCCAAGATCCACAGTCCCACTGCCCTTATTGCTCCTTCTGTCAGGTGACAGCCCTGATGCTTTACCTGTTCATGATGATAGCGAGTGAGCAGTAAGGAGACATGGCTGTCTTTGGGCAGGATTACTGGACTCTTTTCTGCGGCCGGAAGTTGGGAGTGTATTAACCGGCCTCCAATGCAGATGATATCATTCTTCAGGATCGGGCTGAATTTCCTCAAAGGGCTGTCCTTTGGTATTGGTTTGTTGACTTGGAGAGCTGAAAACTCCCTTGCGAAAGCCGCTCTTTGCGTTGCTTTGAAGATGACGTCCTTTGCCTGGGCCAATTCGTCCATGGTGCGAGGCAAAGTACATTTGTGCCATCGCCTACATTCACTGTTTCGGGATGAATGTTTGTGGGATCTGGCCATGTGAATGAGGAACGCAAGTCCTCTCACTAAAGAATCCAAAGTGGAGAACCGCTGAAAGCGTTCATTAGTACGTATCGATTCTACGAGGTAGGTGACTCCTGTTTGTATTTGCGGCCGAATTTCCGAGTCTCTCTCGGGTTCGATCAGTTCAAATGTCTCGCTCATTTGAGTCCTTTCCGATGGTGGCTGATACAAAAAGGGGGGTCCGGTGAACCAGGTTGTCTGAGCCAGGCGGGATGCAGGTAAGGATCTCGAAGCGTGGTCTGCAGGGTTATCCTCGGTACGTACATAATGCCATTGTTTGGGCTTTGATGACAGGCGGATGCGTTGAACTCTATTATGAATGTACACGTAGAAGCGTTTTGATTTGTTGTAAGTATAACCAAGCACAACTTTGCTATCTGTGTAGAACTTGATATCGTCGAACTCTAGGTCCAGCTCGTCCTGGATAAGGTCTGCCATTTCCACGACCAGGACGGCTGCGCACAGTTCAAGCCTTGGAATCGTCGGCTCCGACGGAGGAGTGAGCTTCGCCTTACCCGTTACGAATCCCACTTCGACTTGGCCGTCCTTTCCGACCACTTTCAAGTAAGCCACAGTGCCGATGGCCTTGGTGGACGCATCCGAAAAAACACACAATTCTGTGTGCTCTGCCTCGGTGGGTGAGGTCGCAGTGTATCTACGTTGGATATGAAACTGTTTTAGATCTGGAAGTGAATCTCTCCAAGCCTCCCACTTGCTTAGTTTGTCTTCAGGTAGGGGAGTATCCCAGTCAGAGGGCTCAGATGTAAGTTCTCTGAGAAGGGCTCTTCCTTGAATCGTAACTGGTGCCAGTAGACCCAAAGGATCGAAAACACTGTTGACAGTGGAGAGGACTCCACGGTGGGTAAATGGTTTGATCACGGTCAGCACGGAGAACGTGAATGAGTCGGTCGTTATCTCCCAGAGGAGACCCAAGCTCTTTTGTGTGGGTATGGTTTCTCCATCTAAATCTAGGTCTTTGATTGCTGGAGCACAGTCATTGTGTGGAAAGGCCTCCATTACTGCCTGATGGTTTGATGCAAACTTATGCAAGCGGAGGTTTGACTCCGCGAGTGAGGCTTGTGTACGTCGGAGCAGATCGATTGCTTCGACTTCTGTCTGTAGTGATATCAAGCCATCGTCGTCGTAGAAGTGCCTTTCTACAAACTTAACGGTGTCATCGCCATGCTCCTGTGCGCCCTCTCTGATGGCTCTTCGCAGCCCATAGATGGCCACGGCAGGTGACGGACTGTTGTCGAAAACGTGGACTTTCATCCGGTACTCGATAACTTCGTTGTTGATGTCGTTGTCCTTGTACCATAAGAAACGGAGGAAATCACGATAGTCTTCCTGTACTAAGAAGCAATGGAACATCTGCTGGATGTCCGCTAAGATTGCGACCTTCTCCTTCCGGAAGCGCAGCAGGACCCCGAGTAGGGTATTGTTAAGGTCGGGGCCTGTGAGAAGCGCGTCATTTAGGGAGATGCCGGAACACTGGGCACTGGAGTCGAAGACCACCCTGATCTGATTGGGTTTTTGTGGGTGGTAAACTCCAAATGTTGGGAGGTACCAGCACTCCCCGCCTTCCCTCAGTGGTGGTGCTACTTCGGCATGTCCGTTAGCGAAGATCTTTTCCATAAATGCTATGTATTGTTGTTGCATCTCGGGTTTCCTATTCAGGGTTTTTTGTAAGGACGTGAACAGCTTGATTGCCTGCTCTTTGTTGTTTGGCAAGCGCTGGCGTGGTTCTCTGAAGGGTAGTGGGGCGACCCAATTATTTGCTTCATCCCTGGAGACTTTGGTGTCCATCATTTTTAAGAAGAAGACGTCTTGAGCTGATGGAGCAAGTTTATTATCATGCTCCGTTTGAGCGAAGACTGACTGGCCCAGCGTCTCGTCGGTTACTTTGCGCTTGTTAACGCCTTGTTGTGCTTCCTTGATACACATGAAACTTGTGCAAGGTTGAAAAATTGAATGGCGGCCACTCTCTAGCACATTGATCTTGAGTGTGTTAACCGTCGGTTTGTGTACGTTGCCGAGGCACACCTCTCCTATCACCACCCAGCCCAGATCCAGGCATTGCGCAAAGGGGGCGTCGTGTGGTCCATTGACCTGCTGCCTAACCTTGTGCACCCGGAGAACGTCTCTCCCTAATAGCAGGAGTATTTCCGCTTTTGGGTCCAGTTCTGGGATGTGTTTTGCGATGTGGTGGAGATGTGGCTGGTGTAGCACCGCACTTGGCGTCGGGATCTCAGTGCGGTTATTCATGATTTCGTTGCACTCTAAGAGCGGAGGGAGACAGATGACGACTTTACCATCCAGGGACTCGATCTGGACGCCTTCTGCCTTCCTTCCTTGAGTTTCCACGTTGCCTGAGCAAGTTCTAAGGTAGTATGGGAACTGCTCACTCTCAACATTGAACAATTTAAAGAACTCTGGACTGACTAGTGAGCGATTGCTCTGATCATCCAGAATTACATAGGCTTTGATGGCCTTGTCTTTGGTTCCTTTAGGGTACACCTTAGTGAGGCAGATCTTTGAACAAGAACGGCTTGACTGAGCTTGACCGCAAACTTCTGTACAGCTCGAGCTGACAACTGTTGTCCTGGAGTGAGCCTCTCCCTCCCCGCTGTCCTGTTGTGGGGGTGAAGGAGCGTTGTCGGTTTGCGGTGACAGGCCGGGATGCATGGCCCCATCGTGATTAGTGCTATTACATTCTGGGCACTTCACGGCGATCGTACACTCTCTGGTGAGGTGAGAGGTTGAGGAACAGCATTTAAAACATATTCTTTTCTCCTTGAGAAGGGCCATCCTCTCTTCAAGGGGTTTTTCCCTAAACGTTCTGCATCTTTTGAGAGGGTGAGGTTTATTATGCAATGGACAATACTTGCTAGGGTTGTTGTTAGTTGTAAAGGCTTCAGTCTTGAGCACTGAGATGGGTTTATTGATGTTGAAAGTATTCAAAGAGGATCTACCTGGCTTGGTGTAAATTGTACTGCTTCCTGGACCTGTGAGGCTAGGGCAGGCATGGGCAAACTACGGCCCGCGGGCCATATGCGGCCCATTAAGCTTTTTAATCTGGCCCGCAGAACTTGATGAAATTATATTAATAAACCTTGTTAACGTTTTTTCCCCTCAATTCTGGCGTTTTCCCGATAGATGACGCACTCTATATACATTGACCTTTGTTGAGGTGCAGCGTATTACTCCACATTTGCGCTTTACTTTGTGACCTTGTAGCGACCCATTTCCTGGCACATCCGAACCGGCTCACAATTAGCCAGCTTTCCGGCTAAGGGAGATAGCCTGCGGGGATTTGCGAGCACAGAGCTCCGCATACTGGTGCGCTCTCACTGTTCTGTCATTGTGCGGGTCGTTGTTGAGTTTTGGCACAGGGGACAATTGAATAAGAAGGAGCAGGACAAGTAGACCTGCATATCCTACCGTTTTTGAAATAAAGACAGTCAGGAGGAGAGTGATGATGATAATATCTTGAAGGATAACAGAATTTTCAGTGCTTTAAAATAATAACTGTTACTATTAAAAAAAAGCTGTATTTTATTCATTTAATTTTCAGTGTTTTAAAAGTCATTTCAATAAATAGCTAAATACCATGGGACTTCAAAGACAGATATTTTGTTGTAATGCATTTGTTCATTTTCAATTGAAATTAAAGCACATGTTTTCTACATATTCAATGATATTTTATTTTCTCTTATGAGGTGTATTACCAAAACACTCTGTCCATCTGCTCCTGGTCTGGCCCCCCCCGTCAAATTTTAGAACCCTTTGTGGCCCTCAAGTCAAAAAGTTTGCCCACCCTTGGGCTAGGGTCGTTTCGCTTCTTCGCCTCCTTGTACACAAACTTAGTGAGGTGCTTAAAGGGAGGAAATCGACCATCGTGTTCTTCCTTGTACTCTGAGGCAACAGACAGCCACCTGTCCTGCAGCCCAAATGGAAGTTTGACCACGATTTGTCTAATCCCGGATGGAGTATCTAGGTATACTAGACCAGCTGAGTAGCCATCTTCTTTGGCACCTTGGATCTCCATGAGTAAATCTCTGAGTTCTCTTAACTTAATGTGATCTTTGGCTGACACCTTAGGAAAGTTTTCCAGACGTCGATATAGCGCCGCTTCGATAATTTCGGGGGCCCCATAGCCCTCCCAAAGTCTCTCCCATGCTTTGCTTAAGGCTAGCTCGGGTTTGTTGATGTACACTGAACGTATGCGTCTCACCTGTTCGCATGATTCTTTTCCCAGCCATTTTGCCATAAGATCCAACTCTTGAGTTGCTCTGAGCTGGACTCCGTGGATAGCGTTGGTGAATGTGGAGTACCATGCACGGTAATTTTCAGGTTTATCGTCAAACTGCTACAGTCCCGAAGTGACGAGATCTCGTCGTGCTAAATACTGCATCATGGGATCAACTGTAAGTGGCATGCGGGCTGGGGAAATACGTTAGCGCGTATATGACTGAGGGCGTACATTTCTTATGGAATTTGCTGTCCTGAATTTGACCTCTGCATCTCTTCTCCCTAAATATTGTAAGTTTGGTGTCAAGAAGTATTTGTCATCAGCTCTTTCATTCTTGACTTCATCGCGGAGTTGCGAGGGTAAATTGTCTTCATCATATGGATGTGATGCAATCGGGTCTGCCTGAGGTTCCTCATGACATGGGATGTTATCAAATACGTACGGAGAGGAAGGACGAGGCTTCCTGTCTATTTGAGATCGGACATAGTCGCTTGTGCGTTCCAATCTGGTCCTTTCTGAAGTAGATCTTACGTCGGTCAGATTATGCAGTCCTTCAGCTTCTTCTATGTACTCTGCTTCCACCTTGGCAGCTTCTTCTTCTCCTTCTAGCTTCAGCACTTCCAACTCTGCCAATATCCTTGTCATTTCCAACTGGATTTCGGCTTCTCTGGCAGCCGCTTCCATTTCTCTGGCAGCCTTTTCCTTCTGGATTTCGGCTTCTTTGGCGGCCCCTTCCATTTTCAATTTTGCTGCTCGCTTGCCGTAGTCCACCCGCACATGGGCGGCATCTGCTTTAGCTCTTGCCTGGGCGGCCTTACTTGATGATGCCCTACTGCCCTTGTCGCTGGGTGGCATCGACTTGATGCTGGATCGAGATGACATTGCAGCACTTGAAACACCTGATAATGCCGCTTTTTCACTATAGCGTTCTCGCTCGGGTGTAATGAAATGCCAAGATAAACCGTAGTCAATGAGAACAAGGTCGCCGTAAGATTAACCATTTACTGTTCACTCTTCACATTAACATATGGTGAAAACTGTTGATAAAACAATACAAGATTGATACAGTATTTGTTCCCTTCTTGATATCACATTTACATTGTAAATACTTGTAAAAGTAAACTACAACTACATTGCATTTAAGTGCAGCATACAGCCTACACCATGGACCGCTTTAAATACACTTCAACTCAAACTATCTGTAACTCTTTAACTAATGAAAACATAAACATTATCGATCGTCGTTACTTTTAACAGGATCGGCATTAACATCTTAGTTCAATATATCTATTAACTTACAGCGTTGCTCTCACTGTGATTTCTAATGCTTACAAACAACTTCTTGCTCGGGTCTGCCTCGTGCGAGCCCCCACCCTTGCGTCGATCCCAAACCATTATTTTCCCACAAGACGCGGCAAAACCGGATGTGATGTCATTGCATGCTGATATATTTTACAGGCAATGAATATACTTTAAACAATTCCAATTCTAACTAGAAGATACTAACAAATAAATTACTAAGCGAAAATATTATAAACTAAATAACTGCCATAAAGGCAACACAGATACTGTTACAGCTACAGAAAGGATAGGTAATGTAGCAGGATCCTCTTTTGAGTCAGTATGGGTGGAAGTCAGGAACAGGTAAGGAGCAGTTACTCTGCTAGGGGTATTCTATAGGCCCCCTCGTAGCAGCAGAGATACCGAGGAGCAGATCGGGAGGTAGATTTTGGAAAGGTGCAAAAATAACAGGGTTGTTATCATGGGTGACTTTAACTTCCCTAATATTGATTGGCACTTGATTAGTTCCAAGGGTTTAGATGGGGCAGAGTTTGTTAAGTGCATCCAGGATGGATTCCTGTCACAGCATGTAGACAGGCCGACTAGGGGGAATGCCATACTAGATCTAGTAATAGGCAACAAACTGGGTCAGGTCACAGATCTCTCACTGGGTGAGCATCTGGGGGACAGTGATCACCACTCCCTGACCTTTAGCATTATCATGAAATAGGATAGAATCAGAGAGGACAGGCAAATTTTTAATTGGGGAAGGGCAAATTATGAGGTTAAAAGGCTAGAACTTGCGGGTGTGAATTGGGTTGATGTTTTTGCAGGGAAATATGCTATGGACATGTGGTCGATGTTTAAGGATCTCTTGCAGGATGCTAGGGATAAATTTGTCCCGGTGAGGAAGATAAAGAATGGTAGGGTGAAGGAACCATGGGTGACAAGTGAGGTGGAAAATCTAGTTAGTTGGAAGAAGGCAGCATACATGAGGTTTAGGAAGAAAGGATCAGATGGATCTATTGAGGAATATAGGGTAGCAAGAAAGGAGCTTAAGAAGGGGGCATGAGAAGGCCTTGGCTAGTAGGGTAAAGGAAAACCCCAAGGCATTCTTCAATTATGTGAAGAACAAAAGGATGACAGAAGTGAAGGTAGGACCGATTAGAGATAAAAGTGGGAAGATGTGCCTGGAGGCTGTGGAAGTGAGTGATGTCCTCAATGAATACTTCTCTTCAGTATTCACCAATGAGAGGGAACTTGATGATGGTGAGGACAATATGAGTGAGGTTGATGTTCTGGAGCATGTTGATATTAAGGGATAGGAGGTGTTGGAGTTGTTAAAATACATTAGGACAGATATGTCCCTGGGGCCTGACATAATATTCCCCAGGCTGCTCCACGAGGCAAGGGAAGAGATTGCTGAGCCTCTGGCTAGGATCTTTATGTCTTTGATGTCCACGGGAATGGTACTGGAGGATTGGAGGGAGGCAAAAGTTGTCCCCTTATTCAAAAAAGGTAGTAGGGATAGTCCGAGTAATTATAGACCATTGAGCCTTACGTCTGTGGTGGGGAAGCTGTTGGAAAAGATACTTAGAGATAGGATCTATGGGCATTTAGAGAATCATGGTCTGATCAGGGACAGTCAGCATGGCTTTGTGAAGGGCAGATCATGTCTAACAAGCCTGATAGAGTTCTTTGAGGAGGTGACCAGACATATAGATGAGGGTAGTGCAGTGTATGTGATCTACATGGAATTTAGTAAGGCATTTGACAAGGTTCCACATTGTAGGCTTATTCAGAAACTCAAAAGGCATGGGATCAAGGGAAGTTTGGCCAGGTGGATTCAGAATTGGCTTGCCTGCAGAGGGTCATGGTGGAGGGAGTACATTCAGATTGGAGGGTTGTGACTAGTGGTGTCCCACAAGGATCTGTTCTGGGAACTCTACTTCTCATGATTTTTATTAATGACCTGGATGTGGGGGTAGAAGGGTGCGTTGGCAAGTTTGCAGATGACACAAAGGTTGGTGGTGTTGTAGACAGTGTAGAGGATTGTTGAAGATTACAGAGAGACATTGATAGGATGCAGAAGTGGGCTGAGAAGTGGCAGATGGAGTTCAACCCGGAGAAGTGTGAGGTGGTACACTTTGGAAGGACAAACTCCAAGGCAGAGCACAAAGTAAATGGCAGGATACTTGCTAGTGTGGAGGAGCAGAGGAATCTGGGGGTACATGTCCACAGATCTCTGAAAGTTGCCTCATAGGTAGATAGGGTAGTTAAGAAAGCTAATGGAATGTTAGCTTTCATAAGTCGAGGGGTAGAGTTTAAGAGACGCGATGTAATGATGCAGCTCTGTAAAACTCTGGTTAGGCCACACTTGGAGTACTGTGTCCAGTTCTGGTCACCTCACTATAGGAAGGATGTGGAAGCATTGGAAAGGGTACAGAGGAGATTTACCAGGATGCTGCCTGGTTTAGAGAGTATGGATTATGATCAGAGATTAAGGGAGCTAGGGCTTTACTCTTTGGAAAGAAGGAGGATGAGAGGAGACATGATAGAGGTGTACAAGATATTAAGAGGAATAGATAGAGTGGATAGCTGGCACCTCTTCCCCAGGGCACCACTGCTCAGTACAAGAGGACATGGCTTTAAGGTAAGGGGAGGGAAGTTCAAGGAGGATATTAGAGGAAGGTTTTTCACTCAGAGAGTGGTTGATGCGTGGAATGCACTGACTGAGAGTGGTGGAGGCAGATACACTAGTGAAGTTTAAGAGACTACTAGACAGGTATATGGAGGAATTTAAGGTGGGTGTTATCTGGGAGTCAGAGTTTGAGGATTGGCACAACATTGTGGGCCAAAGGGCCTGTAATGTGCTGTAATATTCCTTGTTCTATGTTCTGTGTTTCTCAGGGTTGAAGTGTCTGTAACAAAGGGTATGCATTGCAGGTGAGAGGGGGGAGATTCAAAGAGGATGTGAGGGGTAAGTTTTTTACTCAGAGAGTGGTGGAGGCCTGAAAATCAATGCCTGGTTTGGTGGTGGATACAAATACATTAGAGGCTTTGAAGAGATGTTTAGAATGAATGTGAGGAAGATGGAGGGATATGGACATGGTGTAGGTAGGAGGGATTAGTGTTTAGAATGAATGTGAGGAAGATGGAGGGATATGGACATGGTGTAGGTAGGAGGGATTAGTGTTTAGAATGAATGTGAGGAAGATGGAGGGATATGGACATGGTGTAGGTAGGAGGGATTAGTGTTTAGAATGAATGTGAGGAAGATGGAGGGATATGGACATGGTGTAGGTAGGAGGGATTAGTGTTTAGAATGAATGTGAGGAAGATGGAGGGATATGGACATGGTGTAGGTAGGAGGGATTAGTGTTTAGAATGAATGTGAGGAAGATGGAGGGATATGGACATGGTGTAGGTAGGAGGGATTAGTGTTTAGAATGAATGTGAGGAAGATGGAGGGATATGGACATGGTGTAGGTAGGAGGGATTAGTGTTTAGAATGAATGTGAGGAAGATGGAGGGATATGGACATGGTGTAGGTAGGAGGGATTAGTGTTTGGGTATTTTTTATTTGCCTTTTAGCTGGTTCGGCACAACATTGCGGATCAAGATAAAAGAAAGTTCCAATTCCTGCTTGGATGTTGAATTAACATTATCTGAACTTAAATGGGCTATTAATGGTGCTGATCTAACATCACCTGAGGAAGATTATATTTGTTATACGATGTTTAATTTGGAGAAGGAAGTCTGAGAATCAGAAGGGGGTGCTGCGGGAACCATTTTGATTTTTTCTTCTCGTCGGGGTTAAGAGAGGCAGGACTGCGCAGGCGTATGATGTTGGGCAGTGAAGCATGGGAGATTTAAAAGGAACACAGCCTTATACAGCGGGCAGCAGAATGAGCCGGGAGCAGAGTGAAGGCTTAAGGGCTTTGGCTCAACGGGCTTAGGCAGAAACGGGCGAGGCAAAGTAGGTTTAGTTTTCAATTTTTCCTGTTATTTGAGGAAAGGGGGAATTATGAGTGTGAGGGCAGCTTGTTCTTCTTGGTGTTGGATGTGGGAGATCCTGGAGTCTCCTAGCGTCCCGGACATCCACATCTGCGCCAGGTGCGCCAAGCTGCAGCTTCTCAGGGACCGTGTTAGGAACGGGAGATGCAGCTCGATGACCTTCGCCTGGTCAGGGAGAGTGAGGAGTTGATAGAGAGGAGTTACAGTCAGGTGGTCACACCGGGGCCACGGGAGGCAGACAGGTGGGTCACGATTAGGAGGCGGAAGGGGAAGAGTCAGGTACTAGAGAGTACCCCAGTGGCTGTACTCCTTGACAATAAGTACTCCTGTTTGAGTACTGTTGGAGAGGACAGCCTACTTGGGGGAAGCAACAGTGGCCGTGCCTCCGGCACAGAGTCCAGCCCTGTAGCTCAGAAGGGAAGGGAAAGAAAGAGGAGGGCAGTAGTAATAGGGGACTCGATAGTTAGGGGGTCAAATAGGTGATTCTGTGGACGCAGACAGGAGACCCAGATGGTAGTTTGCCTCCCTGCTGCCAGGGTTCGGGATGTTTCTGTTCGCGTCCAAGATTTCCTGAAGTGGGAGGGTGAGGAGCCAGAGGTCGTGGTGCATATAGGTACCAATGACATAGGTAGGAAAGGGGAAGAGGTCCTGAAAGGAGAATATAGGGAGTTGAGAAGACTCCGCAAAGGTAGTAATCTCAGGATTACTGACTGTGTCACGCAACAGTGAGAGTAGGAATGGAATGAGGTGGAGGATAAATGTGTGGCTGAGAAATTGGAGCAAGGGGCAAGGATTCAAGTTTTTGGATCTTTGGGACCTCTTTGGGGGCAGGTGTGACCTGTACAAAGAGGATGGGTTGCACTTGAATCCTAGTGGGACCAAAATCCTGGTGGGGATATTTACGAAGGCTACTGGGGAGGCTTTAAATTAGAATGGTTGGGGGGTGGGAATCAAATTTGATGATACTAGGAGAGAAGAGGTTAGTTCACAAATAGAGAAAGCTAGTAGACAGTGTGTGAGGGAGGATAGGCAGGTGATAGAGAAGGGGAGCGCTCAGACCGAAGATGTAGAGGAGAAGGAAGAAAAAGATAATAAATTTGATTGCATCATTAGGGGTAAACAGAGAGGAAGAGGTGGAGAGTTTCTTAAATGCATCTATTTTAATGCTAGGAGCATTGTAAGAAAGGTGGATGTGCTTCGAGCATGTATTGATACCTGGAAATATGATGTTGTAGCCATTATTCAAACATGGTTGCAGGAGGGGTGTGATTGACAACTAAATGTTCCTGGATTTAGTTGCTTCAGGTATGATAGAATTGAGGGGCAAGAGGGGGAGGTGTTGCACTTCTTGTCAGAGAAAATATTACAGTGGTAGTTTTGCAGGAAAGATTAAAGGACTCGTCTAGGGAGGCTATTTGGTTGGAATTGAGGAATGGGAAAGGTGTAATAACACTTATAGGGGTGTATTATACACCACTTAATGAGGAACAAGAATTGGAGGAGCAAATTTGTAAGGAGGTAGCAGATATTGTAGTAACCACAAGGTTGTGATTGTGGGAGATTTTAACTTTCCACACATAGACTGGGAAGCCAATTCTGTAAATGGGTTGGATGGTTTAGAGTTTGTAAGATGTGCGCAGGATAGTTTTTTGCAGCAATACATAGAGGTACCTAATAGAGAAGGGGCAGCGTTGGATCTCCTGTTAGGAAATGAGATAGGTCAGGTGACGGAGGTATGTGTTGGGGAGCACTTCGGGTCCAGTGATCACAATGTCATTAGTTTCAATATCATTATGGAGAAGGATAGGACTGGACCCAGTGTTGAGAATTTTGATAGGAGAAAGGCTAACTTTGAGAAGATACAAAAGGATTTAGAAGGAGTGAATTGAGACAATTTTTTTAATGGGAAGGATGTAATAGAGAAAAAGAGGTCATTTAAAGGTGAATTTTTGAGGGTACAGAAACTTTATGTTCCTGTTAGGTTGAAAGGAAAGGTTAACGATTTGAGAGAGGCATGGTTTTCAAGGGATATTGGAAACTTGGTTTGGAAAAAGAGGGAGATCTACAATACAGGCAAAATATAGGTAGCATGCAGTAAATGAGGGGCTCGAGGAATATAAAGAATGTAAAAAGAATCTTAAAAAGCTAAAAGAAGATACGAGGTTGCTTTGGCAAGTAAGGTGAAAATAAATCCAAAGGGTTTCTACAGTTATATTAATAGCAAAAGGATAGTGAGGGATAAAATTGGTCCCTTAGAGAATCAGAGTGGACAGCTATTTGTGGAGCCAAAAGAGATGGGGGAGATTTTGAACAATTTCTTTTCTTTGGCATTCACTGAAGAGAAGGATATTGAATTGTGTAAGGGAAATGAGTATGGTAGTTATGGAAACTATGATGAATAAAGAGGAGGGAGTACTGGCGCTTTTAAAGAATATAAAAGTGGATAAGTCTCCAGATCCTGACAGGATATTCCCTAGGACCTTGAGGGAAGTTAGTGTAGAAATAGCAGGGGCTCTGACAGAAGTATTTCAAATGTCATTAGAAACAGGGATGGTGCCGGAGGATTGGTGTATTGCTCATTTGGTTCCATTGTTTAAAAAAGGTTCTATGAGTAAACCTAGCAATTGACGACAGTGGTGGGTAAATTAATGGAAAGTATTCTTAGAGATGGTATGTATAATTATCTGGATAGACAGGGTCTGATTAGGAACAGTCAACATGGATTTGTGTGTGGAAGGTCATGTTTGACAAATCTTATTGAATTTTTTGAAGAGGTTACTAGGAAAGTTGACTGGGGTAAAGCAGTGGATGCTGTCTATATGGACTTCAGTAAAGCCTTTGACAAGGTTCCACATGGAAGGTTAGTTAGGAAGGTTCCATTGTTAGCTATTAATACTGAAGTAGTAAAATGGATTCAACAGCGGCTGGATGGGACATGCCAAAGAGTAGTGGTGGATAACTGTTTGTCAGGTCGGAGGCCGGTAACTAGTGGTGTGCCTCTGGGATCTGTACTGGGTTCAATGTTGTTTCTCAAATACATTAATATCCGAATGATGGGGTGGTAAATTGGATTAAGTATGCAGATGATACTAAGATAGATGGTGTTGTGGATAATAAAGTAGGATTCCGAAGCTTGCAGAGAGATTTAGGCCAGTTAGAAGAGTGGGCTGAAAGATGGCAAATGGAGTTTAATGCTGATAAGTGTGAGGTGCTACATTTTGGTAGGACTAATCAAAATAGGACATACATGGTAAATAGTAGGGCATTGAGGAATGCAGTAGAACAGAGTGATCTAGGAATAATGGTGCATAGTTCCCTGAAGGTGGAATGTGGGTAGGGTGTTGAAGAAAGCTTTTGGTATGCTGGCCTTTATAAATCACAGCATTGAGTATAGGAGTTGTGACGTAATGCTAATATTGTACAAGGCATTGGTGAGACCAAATTTGGAGTATTGCGTACAGTTCTGGTCACCAAGTTATAGGAAAGATGTTAACAAAATAGAGAGAGTACAGAGGAAATTTACTAGAATGTTACCTGGGTTTCAGCACCTGAGTTACAGAGAAAGGTTGAACAAGTTAGGTCTTTATTCTTTGGAGCATAGAAGGTTGAGTGGGGACTTGATGGAGGTATTTATAATTATGAGGGGGATCAATAGAGTTGACGTAGATAGGCTTTTTCCATTGAGAGTAGGGGAGATCCAAACAAGAGGACATGGGTTGACAGGGGGCAGAAGTTTAGGGGTAACATGAAGGAGAACTTCTTCACTCAGAGCGTGTTAGCTGTGTGGAATGAGCTTCTGGTAGAAATGGTAGAGGTAGGCTCGATATTGTCATTTTTAAAAAAAATTGGATAGGTATATGGACAGGAAAGGACTGGAGGGTTATGGGCTGTAATGATCCAAAAACCTACTTCATTATCCACAATGCCATGGCCTTTTCGGATATGGCCCTTGTGGCTAAAGGGATCAGGGGGCATGGAGAGAAAGCAGGTACAGGGCTCTGAGTGGATGATCAGCCATGATCATACTGAATGGTAGTGCAGGCTCAAATGGCCTACTCCTGCACCTATTTTCTATGTTTTCTATGTAACTGTTATATGGTTATATGGTTTACACAGTAGGCTCATTTCAGTATCTTCACATGTATGTAAGATGATGGAATGAATGGTTAGAGCAAGGCTTCCTTACTTTGTGGAGAGTAGCTCACATTTTCTTCTGCTGATCCCTCAATGAGAAACTGATGTCTGATGTCAGCTGTTGAGTAATTTGTTGTTTTTCAGCAGCTGTACAGGGTAAAAACATAAAAATACTATAAATTACAACATAAATAATGTCAAAAAAAGAAATACTGAGATAGTGTTCACAGGTTCATGGTCCAATCAGAAACCTGATGGGAGAGGGGATGAGGCTTTCCTGGATTGTGGAGAAGAGAAAGAGTTAGATGTGGTGTTAGTGTTAAAGAACCCGATGGGAGTGAAGAAACTGTTGTGGAAATGTTATATTTGGGTCTTTGTCCTCCTGTACTTCCGAATGAGGCAGAATTCAGAGGAGGGCAAGGTCCAAATAATGGTTATCAAGTAGTGTAAAAATGAGCAAAAAACAGTGAGCTAGTGGACATTGGTTCATGGTCCATTCAGAAATCTGATGTCAGAGGGGAAGAAGCTGTTCTTCAATGATTGAATATGTTCCTTCAGACTCCCATAACTCCTCCCTGATGGTAGCAATGAGAAGAGACCATGTCCTGAATGATGAATGCATCCTTCTTGAGGCAATGCCTTTTGAAGGTGTCCTTGATACTGGGGAGGCCCATGATGGAGCAGGCTTCATGCAGCTTTTTCTGTTCCTGTGCTGTGGCTCCTCTATTCCAGGCAATGATGCAACCAATTTGAATGCTCTCCATGGTACATTTGTAGACATTTGCTCAAGTATTTGGTGACATATCAAGTCCCCTCAAACTCCAATGAAATATAGCCGCTCTTACAGAACATAGAATAGAATAGTACAGCACAGTACAGGCCCTTCGGTCTACAATGTTGTGCTGTCCCTTAAACTCTGCCTCCCATATATCCCCCCACCTTAAATTCCTCTATATACCTGTCTAGTAGTCTCTTAAATTTCACAAGTGTATCTGCCTCCACCACAGACTCAGGCAGTGCATTCCACGCACCAACTACTCTCTGAGTAAAAAACCTTCCTCTAATATCCCCCTTGAATTTACCACCACTTACCTTGTATTGAGCAGTGGTGCCCTGGGGAAGAGGCACTGGCTGTCCTCTCTATCTATTCCTCTTATACCGCATTTGTAGTTGCATCTAAATGTTGGGCTTAGGATAGATCTTTGGAGATGTCAAGAACCTAGGTCTAATTTGAAGGCAAAATATAATATAAATGGTAAGATTCTTGGCGGTGTTAAGGATCTGAGAGTTCTTGGGGTCCATGTCCATAGGACTCTCAAAGCTGCTCTGCAGGTTAAGAAGACGTATGGTGTGTTGGCCTTCATCAATTGTGGGATTGAAATCAAGAGTGGTGAGGTAATGTTACAGCTATATTAGACCTTAGTTAGACCCCTCTTGGATTAATGTGTTCAGTTCTGGTCACTTCACTACAGGAAGGATGTGGATGCTATAGAGAGAGTGCAGAGGAGATTTACTAGCATGTTTACTGGTTGGAGTGTGTACCTTATGAGAATAGGTTAAGTGAACTTGACCTTTTCTCCTTGAAGTGACAGAGGATGAGAGTGGCCTAATAGAGGTGAATAAGATGATGAGGTTCATCAATCGTGTGGATAGTCAGTGGCTGAAATGGCTCATCAATCGTGTGGATAGTCAGTGGCTGAAATGGCTAACACGAGGTGCTTTCAAATAGGTACTGAGGAGATGCCATGGATAAGTTTTTCACACAGAGAGTGCTGGGTGCGTGGAATGCACTGCTGGCAGCGGTGGTGGAAGCAGCTAAAAAGGGTCTTTTAAGAGCCTCTTAGATAGGTACATGGAGCTTAGAAAAACAGAGGGCTATGCGGTAGGGAAATTCTAGGCAGTATCTAGAGTAGGTTACATGGTTGGTGCAACACTGTGGGCTGAAAAGCCTGTAATGTGCTGTAGATTATGTTCTAACAACCTCTTGTAGTTGGGTGTCCTCGATGGTGGGGAAAGCTGTTCCCATGATGTATTGGCTGTCCACCACACTGTATAGCCTCTTGCCATCCTGGGTGTTGGAGTTTCTGTACCATTCTGTGAGTCAGAATGGTTTCCACTGTACATCTGTAGTACTTTGTCAGAGTCTTCAATGACATACTGAACCTCCTTAAAAAAAAAGAAAGTACAGACACTGGCGTGCATTCTTTGTAGTTGCATCTAGACCCAAGGCAACTCCGTCTGAAATGGTACCTCACAGGAATTTAAAGCCACTCGCTCTCTCCACCTCCTACCCACCTATGAGAACTGACACCTGGTTCTCCTGACTTGCCCTCCCATTGATCACCCTCTGGGTTTTGTTGACGTTTAGTGGGAAGTTGAATTTGTGGCATCACTCAACCAGGCATGCCATCTCATTCTTACATGCTGACTCATCACTTTCAGGAGCAGGCAGCATCGGTGCAAGCAGCGGAGCGGGAGTAAGGAGTGCTCGTGATCGACATACGACTGGAGATCGGAGGATCAGCCATTGTAGGTAGGCCGAGCCCCTCGGACCTACCTGGAGAGTACCTGAGGAGGAAGGTAAAGCTGCGCAAGCGCGGATGACGTCAGCGGTGAGCGTGGGCTTTAAAAAGCGACCCACTTTCAGGAACGGGCAGCGTCGGTGCGGGCAGCGGAGTGCTGGGCTTTGGCTCAGTGGGCTTCGGCACAAGAGGACTTCGACAAGAAGCCTGTTTTTCATTTATTCTGACTAATCTGGGATCATGTAATGGGGGAGACAGTTCGAGCAGTGGTGTGCTCCGTATGCAGTATGTGGGAGGTCAGGGTCAACACAGTTGTCCCTGATGACCACACCTGCAATAGGTGCATCCAGCTGCAGCTCCTATCAGACCGAGTTAGGGAATTGGAGTGGGAGCTGGATGAACTACGGATCATTCGGGAGGCAGAGGCAGAGATAGATAAGAGTTATCGGGAGGCAGTCACACCGAAAAGTCAGGAGGTAGGCAAATGGGTGACAGTCAAGAGAGGCAGGGGGAGCAGACAGAGAGAGCAGAGCACCCCTGTGGCTGTTCCCATCAAAAATAAGTATACCGTTTTGGATACTGTTGGTGGGGATGACCTACCAGGAACAAGCTGCAGTGGTCCTGTCTCTGGCACTGAGGTTGGACCCTCGACTAGGAAGGGGAGGAGGGAAGAGAAGAGAACGGTAGTGATAGGGGATTCTATAGTCAGGGGGGTGGATAGGAGATTTTGTGGGGAAGATCGAGAGTCTTGGATGGTATGTTGCTTCCCTGGTGCCGGGGTCCGAGACATCTCAGATCGGGTGCAGGTTATTCTCGAGAGGGAGGGCAAGAATCCAGATGTTGTGGTCCATGTAGGGACCAACGACATGGGCAGGATGAGTGAGGGGGTTCTGCGTAGGGAGTTCAGGGAGTTAGGTGCGAAGCTGAAGAGCAGGACCTCCAGGGTAACAATCTCAGGATTGCTGCCTGTGCCACGTGCGAGTGAGGCAAGGAACAGAAGGATTATAAAGAATAATACATGGCTGCGAGGATGGTGCAGGAGGGAGGGCTTCAGGTTTGTAGATAATTGGGCTTTGTTCCAGGGAAGGTGGGATGAGTTCCGAAGGGACGGTTTACACCTGAACTGGAGCGGTACTAACATTCTTGCAGGGAAGTTTGCTAGTGCTTCTTGGGGGGGTTTAAACTAAACTTGCTGGGGGCGGGGATCCAGAATGTGAGAGAGGATAGTGAGAGGAAGAATAAAGGACAGGTAGGGACTTGCGGTGAACTATGTGCCTATCTGGACACGCCCCCTTCTGAATGCTCCTGTGGCTCCTCCCACAGGCCCCTGTATAAAGGCGATCAAGGTCTGATTCTCGCCTCATTCTCCAGGATGTAGTATGATGGTCACTCACTGCTGGTTCCTTCTTCAGTCAATAAAAGCCGATATCTCGCCTTACGTCTCAGAGTGAGTTATTGATGGTGCATCAGGACTACACGGTTCCAGAATATTAAGTGTGTAGTAGAGAAAGGTGAGGCAGAACAAGTGATAAGGAGGACTCATGTACAGAGGGATGGTCTGACGGAACATGGAGTTAAATGTGTTGAAATAATAAGTAAATTTAGGAAGGACAACAAAATTCTAGGGGCGTATAACCCGATGGGAGTTCAGGGAGCTGGGTTAAGCACAATAGGCAGCGATTCAAACAGAGAGAGGAGAAATGGGTTAAAAATTCTATATCTGAATGCACAAAGTGTCAGAAATAAGGCGGATGAGCTTGAAGCCCAGGTGCGAATGGGTAACTATGATGTTGTTGGGATTATGGAGACATGGCTGCAGGGAGATCAGACCTGGGAAATGAATGTACAAGGGTATACGTGCTATCTTGGGCAGAGGGCAGAGGTGGCCCTGTTAGTGAGGAATGAGATTCAGTCCTTTGCAAAGGGGGACATAGGGTCAGGAGAAGTAGAGTCTGTGTGGATAGAACTGAGGAACAGTAAGGGCAAAAGGACCCAAATGGGTGTTGTCTACAGGCCACCAAACAGTAGCATGGATATTGGGTGCAAGTTGAATAGGGAGTTAACATTGACATGTGGCAAAGGTAATGTCGCAGTAGTTATGGGGGATTTCAACATGCAGGTGAACTGGGAGAATCAGGTTGGTGCTGGACCACAGGATAGGGAGTTTGTAGAGTGCCTACAGGATGCATTCTCGGAACAGCTTGTACGAGAGCTGACCAGGGACAAGATTATTCTGGATTTAGTGTTATGTAATGAACAGGATTTGATAAGCAATCTCGCAGTAAAGGAGCCTTTAGGAGGTAGCAATCACAATATGATAAGCTTTTATCTGCAATTTGAGAAGGATAAGGGCAGCTCGGAGGTGTCAGTATTGCAGTTGAACAGGGGAAACTATGGAGCCATGAGGGAGGAGCTGGCCAAAGTTGACTGGACGGATGGCCTAGCAGAAAAGACAGTGGGAGGACAGATGATTGGGAAGTTTTTAAGGAACAACAGAACTTAACTAAAAAGACAATATGGGGAGAAAAAATGAGATACGAACACAAGCTAGCCAGAAATATAAAGGAAGATAGCAAAAGCTTTTTTAGGTATGTGAAGAGAAAGAAGATAGTTAAGAATAATGTTGGGCCCTTGAAGAATGAATTGGGTGAAATTATTATGGGAAACAGAGAATTGGCAGAAGAATTTAATGAGTACTTTAGATCTGTTTTCACTAAGGAAGACACAATCTCCCAGATGTATGGATAGGCCAAGGACATAGGGTAACAGAGGAAATGAAACAGATTGACATTCAGAAGGAAACAGTGATGAGAAGATTGATGGGACTGAAGGCTGACAAATCCCCAGGTCCAGATGGTCTGCACCCTAGGGTACTAAAGGAGGAGGCCCTGGAAATTGCAGATGCATTGGTAATCATTTTCCAATGTTCATTAGATTCAGGATCAGTTCCTGAGGATTGGAGAATGGCTAATGTTATCCCACTTTTTAAGAAAGGAGGGAGGAAGAAATCAGAGAACTATCGACCTGTCAGCCTGACATCGGTGGTGGGAAAGATGCTAGAGTCCATTATTAAGGATGAAATAGTGGCATATCTAGATAGCAGTGATAGGATTGGGCCGAGCCAGCATGGATTTACCAAGGGTAAATCATGTTTGACGAATCTGTTGGAGTTTTTCGAGGATGTAACCAGAAAATTAGACGGGGGAGATCCAGTGGATATAGTGTACCTCGATTTTCAGAAGGCATTTGATAAGGTCCCACATAGAAGATTGGTGGGTAAAATCAAAGCTCAGGGCATCGGGGGGAAGGCATTGACATGGATAGAAAACTGGTTGGCAGGTAGAAAGCAAAGGGTAGCGGTGAATGGGTGTTTCTCGGAATGGCAGGTGGTGACCAGTGGGGTGCCACAGGGCTCGGTATTGGGACCACAGCTGTTTACCATTTATGTTAACGATTTGGATGAAGGCATAGAAAATAACATCAGCAAATTTGCTGATGATACTAAGCTGGGTGACACTGTGACATGTGATGAGGATGTTGGGAGAATTCAGGGTGACTTGGATAGGCTGGGTGAGTGGGCAGATACTTGGCAGATGGTGCTTAATGTGAATAAGTGTGAGGTTATCCACTTTGGGAGTAAGAACAGGAAGGCAGATTATTATCTGAACGGTGTAGAGTTGGGTAAGGGAGAAATACAAATAGATCTCGGAGTCCTTGTTCATCAGTCACTGAAGGTGAATGAGCAAGTGCAGCAGGCAGTGAAGAAGGCTAATGGAATGTTGGCCTTTATTACAGAGGGAATTGAGTACAAGAGCAAGGAAATCCTCTTGCATTTGTACAGAGCCCTGGTGAGACCACACCTGGAGTATTGTGTACAGTTTTGGTCTCCAGGGTTACGGAAGGACATCCTGGCTGTAGAGGAAGGACAGCATAGATTCACAAGGTTAATTCCTGGGATGTCTGGACTGTTTTACGCAGAAAGGTTAGAGAGACTGGGCTTGTACACGCTGGAATTAAGGAGATTGAGAGGGGATCTGATTGAAACATATAAGATTATTAAGGGATTGGACAAGATAGAGACAGGAAATATGTTCCAGATGCTGGGAGAGTGCAGTACCAGAGGGCATAGTTTGAGAATAAGAGGTAGGTCATTTACGACAAAATTAAGGAAAAACTTCTTCTCCCAGAGAGTTGTGGGGGTCTGGAATGCACTGCCTCGGAAGGTAGTGGAGGTCAATTCTCTGGATGCTTTCAAGAAGGAGCTAGATAGGTATCTTATGGATAGGGGAATCAGGGGATATGGGGACAAGGCAGGAACAGGGTATTGATAGTAATTGATCAGCCATGATCTCAAAATGGCGGTGCAGGCTCGAAGGGCCAAATGGTCTCCTTCTGCACCTATTGTCTATTGTCTATTATCAGTGATTCTGCCAACAACACTGGTGTCATTGCCAGATTTGTAGGTGGTATGGAGCTGAGCTTAGCCATACAAACGCCGGTGTAAAGAGAGGTGGAGCAGGGAGCTGAGCAGGCAGCCCCAATGAGCATCCAATCCTCTGCACAGCCACGCACTGAGCCTTATTTTCAATGCTTGGTGCCCGACCTTTGGCAGGCTGGACATCGTCCGTGGAAAGAGAAACAGTCAATATTTATATCCCAGAACCCTGGTCAAAACTGGAAAAGTGAGAAGAAAGTTTCAGGTAGAGTCATGAGTGGAATGGAATGAAGAGAATGTCTCTGATTGGGTGAGGCCAGGGTTGTCCTGGGGAAAAGTTTTGCTGAAATTGTTCAGTTGATCTGTTAACATGGTGAACATCTGTTAACAGGCTGTTTCCATTGAGAGTAGGGGAGATTCAAATGAGAGGACATGATTTGAGAGTTAGGGAGCAGAAGTTTAAGGGAAACACGAGGGGGTATTTCTTTACTCAGAGAGTGATAGCTGTGTGGAATGAGCTTCCTGTAGAAGTAGTAGAGGCCAGTTCAGTTGTGTCATTTAAGGTAAAATTGGATAGGTATATGGACAGGAAAGGAGTGGAGGGTTATGGGCTGAGTGTGGGTAGGTGGGACTAGGTGAGATTAAGAGTCCGGCACGGACTAGGAGGGCCGAGATGGCCTGTTTCCGTGCTGTGATTGTTATATGGTTATATGGTTGCAGAGAGCATGAACACAAATAAATGTTTTATTGAACTTCAAAAAAACGATTGCCCAGTAGGCCAGGTGGTGTCTGTGGAGAGAATAATTGAGTTAATATATCCAGAACTGATATCTACTTCTGATACTTCTGACCTCTAAAGTGAGAGGAATTGCCATCAACTTGTCTGGCTGCAACATGTTCACATAGAACAGTGCGGTGATGCTCACAGAATCACACAGCATAGAAAGAGGACATGTGGCCCATCAAACTCCAACTGACCAGAGGGCAAACATCCTGTTAAAACATTCAATTCACCAAATACTTTTGACAAGGTTCTGTATGGTGGGCTGGTCCAGCTCCAAACACACCATGGGCCTTGCTGTAACACTGCAGGATTACACAGATACAAACGGTCAGAGTGGGAATAAAAGTGGCAGGAAGGTGGAGGCTCAGGGTCGCCCCTCTGGGCTGGACACAGGTGTCCATAAAGTGTCTTGTTTCTCCAGTGTAGAAGAGAGCACAATGTGAACACTGACAGCAGTTTGCTGTGTAAGAAAGAAGTGGAAGTGAATTAATGGAAGAACTGTTTGGGTCTTGGGATGGTGGGTAGGGAAGAGGTGAAAGAATGGGTTTTACAGGATGTGGGTGCTGCTGGTGAGGATACAATGACTGCTGATCCCAGTGGTCACCCATATTAATTCCACTTCTCATTCCCAGTCTGACATGTCAGCCCAAAGTCTCCTCTACTGTCACAATGAGGCCACACTCAGACTGGAAGACCAATACCTTACATCGATTTCTCCAATTTCTGGAAATGCACCCACCCCCATCCATTCCCAATTCCCTCTCTCACCTTTTCTTCTTGCCTGCCCATCACCTTCCTCTGGTGCTCCTCCCCCCATTTCTTTCTTCCATGGCCTTCTGTCCTCTCCTATCAGGATCCCCCTTCTCCAGCCTTGTAGCTTTCACCAATCAAATTCCCAGCTCTTTACTTCACTCCTCCTCCCCTCCCAGTTTCACCTATCATCTTGTGGTTCTTCCTCCCTTCCTCCCACTTCCTTACTCTGACTTCTAATCTTTTTTTCCTTTTCTGATGAAGGGTATCAGCCCAAAACGTTGACTGTTCTTTTTTCTATAGATGCTGCCTGGCCTGATGAGTACCTCCAGCATTTTGTGTGTGTTATTTGGAGTTCCAGCATCTACAAATTTTCTCTTGTTTGTGACCATGAAAGAGCAAATTTCCCACCACATGCCAGTGATATTAAACCTGATTCTGATCCTGAATTCTATTTTGAAGGCCGAGAGACAGGAACTGTGTAAGTTTTCAAGGTTTCTGATGAATTAAGTTGCATTAGGATACTTTATTACAGTATAATAAATGAATGAAAGATTAATGAAACAATAAATCTAAAGAACAGCATAAAATAACCCATTATAGTGGTTGTGGGTTAGATGACCTCTTCATAGACATAACAGGGAAGTAAATTCAAAGAGATCCATGGTCCAGGATACTTTCTCATATTCAGGATCTTCCTCAAAGCCAAGGAGCCATTGAAATTTCCAGCTGGAATGTGGAAGATTGCCCTCACAGAAAATGCACCCTGACCATCAGTGCTGGCATTTAGTAACTGATTAGTTACATCAAATCACAAGGACCAGGAAGTTGTCTCCCCGACTCACTGCCAAAAATTCACATCAGGTAGCCATTCTAATAGTCTGATCACACCAAAGAGCCGCAAATCCATGTTTTATGCTGTTCCTGGGGTAAGTTTGAAAGACACAATGTCAGATATACCATCTGCAATATAGGCTTTCCCGTCTCTCAGAAGGGGAAAGCAAATTCCTGACCCTGCTGGGTCAGTATACTCTTGACCCACACTTGGAGCAGTAACAGTACAGGTCCTTTGTCCTGTGATGTTGTGCCAACTTTTTCACCCACTTGAAGATCAATCTAACCTTTCCCTCCCACACACCCCTCCATTTTTCTTTCGTCCAGTGCCAATCGGAGAGTCTCTTGAATGTTCCTAATGTGTCTGCCATGACCACCACTCCCGGCAGTGCATTGCAATCCCACTCTCTTGTGAAAAAAAAACGACGTCTGATTGTACTTTTCTCCAGTCACCTTAAGGTTATGCCCCCTTGTACTGGTTATTTCCACCCTGGCTGTCCACTTCTCTTCATTTTTTCTAATGTCTTTACCAGTGAATCCCCTGAAGCATACCCTACGCATCCGCTAACTCCAAAATTCCACGCTTCTTTCATAAGACCATCAGACATAGGAGCAGAATTAGCCATTTGACCCATCGAGCTGCTCCGCCATTCAATCATGGCTGATTCTTTTTTCCTCCCTCTGCCTCACATCCTCGCTGGCCTTCTCCCCATGACCTTTGATGCCATGTCCAATCAAGAACCTCTGCCTTATATACCCAATGAGCTGGTCTCCACAGCTGCCTGCGGTAAGACATTGCTTAAATTCACCACCCTTTGGCTAAAGAAATTTCCCTGCATCTCTGTTTAAAATTGTCATCCCTCCATACTGATGCTGTGCCATCATGGGAAACATCCTTTCCACTCTGACTACGCCTTTCAACATTTGAAAGGTTTCAGGAGATCCCCCTCATCCTTTTAATTTCCGGTTAGTACAGACCCAGAGCTATCAAATGTTCATCGTATGATAACCCTTTCATTCCCAGAGTCATCCTTATGTACCTCTTTTGAACCATCTCCAATGGTGGCACATCTTTGATTAGATGAGGAGCCCAAGCTGTTCACAATACTCAAGGTGAGGACTCACCAGTGCCTTCTAAAGCATCAGCATCACATCTCTGCTCTTGTATTCTACCTCTTGAAATGAATGCGAGCATTGCATTTGCCTTCTTCACCACCGATTTTACATGCAACGGGATAACTTTGCAGTCCACCCTACAGCATCTGTTGGTCTAATAAGTGTTCAAAAGTGTTTTTAGAAAAACCTGGGCACATGGAAGGGACCCGTATATTGGTTTAGTTCATGATAATTTGGAAGTGTCTATAGTTTGGCATAAATTTGACATGTTCCCGGATGTCCTCCAACACTAACCCTTTCCTTTGCGTGCGTTGCTGCACCTTAACGTACATAATGAAACACTAACAGTGATGGTAGAAGGAGTGAGTGGATTGGAGACGTTTGTCAAAGTCTGTGACATCTTCATCCTTTAAGTATATTTCTGAGTTAATGCTTTGAATACCCCAGAGAGTTTTCATGTCTCACCATAAAAAATCGAACATCTTTTGGATACAAATCATCATTTAATGAGAAACATAAGAAAATCTGAAGATGCTGAAAATCCAAAGCAACACAAATAAAATGCTGGAGGAACTCAACAGGTCAGGTAGCATCTATGAAAAAGAGTAAACAGATCATTTCAGGCCAAGACCCTTCTTCAGGAATGAGGATAGGTAGCTTGTGGTAATAGATGAAGTTCCCCCATACAGGACCTCGAGTACATTTGCCCTTGTATAGTTTCCCTTGTTTGGAGTGACATTAAAGCTCAAGTCTTTTTCATATAACAATCAAGGTTCTTCAATTGCCCCTCCCCTTCAGTTTAATTTAAATCTTTTTATTTATTTTAAACAAACATATGTAAAACATCGAGTACAAAGAGCTTGAGAGTTCATAACTAATAGAAACTTTACTGTTTCTGTAAGCCCTGAAAAGGCCTGAAAAGACAAGTCCAGTCCATTCCATGGGATCAGTGTCTTGTCTGTGCTGATCTCTTCTCTGGATATCACACAGGATCTTGTCTACTTGGGTACGCTTGCCAAATAGAACTGCTCGGAAGAGGCCGATCAGGAAAACTTGCCATTGTCTGATGCATGCGCGTTTTCTGTAAAACAGAATTTTATTTCAGCCAAAATATCTTATTCACATTGTACAGGGCTTCCTGACTCTAGGTAACGTGGCATTGACTGTTCCTGTAGGAAGATGCCAAAATATGTTAAATTGCCCACTGCAACAATTTCAGCCATTTGTGGAGGGGTGTTTGAGTAATGTACCCATACCTTCCCACCCCTGCACATTTTGGAAGGTGTAAGAAGCTTGGTAGTTGGTGTGGGCCTGGGGATGTTACAATTCATTAGGTTTTGTGTGGTAGTAATGGTAATAGTGCGATCACTCAAGAGGAGTATGATGTTCTCCTGAGGGTTACTCCGTTCATAGATAATGCCTGTGTGTGAATTTGTTTAATGCGAGGAGACTGATACACAGGCAGCCACCACACAGATCTTGACAGATCGCGGTCAGGGTCCAGTGGCATGGAATGCAAGATGGCTGCTGCAGCTTTCCTCCACCTTCACTGCCGTTGTGTCATCATCTTCCACCAGCTCCACGGTTGAAGTCTTGGTTGCATCGATCTTTGTCTGGGACCTCCCCTTGACCTTGTCACTATGGGTGATGCTACCAGGAGCTGATCTCCAGAAGGCATCACTCTCAGGACCTCACTCTCCCCCACAACAAAGTGACGATCTTTGTAGATCCGTGCAGGATGCAGTGACTGGGGCTGGCAAAGCAGGCAACCAGTCTTTGAGGGAACAACCTCAATCTGCTGCTTCAGCAGACCATTCATCCACCTAATTAGACATGATACTTGGGGATCATGTGGGGAATATGCAACAGCCACTGTTCACCATTGTCAGATGCCTATTTTGTAGCTTCTCCTGAAAACTGAGACCCATTATCAGATTGTATTTCAGTGGGATCACTGTAATGCTGTTTATCCCAACTGACTGTTGAATGCCACAGAGATTGTGGTCCTGGTTCATCTTAATGGAAGGGGTGGCTACCAAAACACCTGAATAGATATCAAGCATGGTTAAAAGTGCCTGTATCTCTACTGTGATGGAAGTGGGCCAATGCAGTCTATCTGCCATATCTGCACAGGGCCACTCCCCACGATGTGCCACACAGAAGAGATCCTGCAGGTGCTGGTGAAACTGGTGAAACTCAGCAATTCAGCCAACATCCATGGAAGGGAATGGACGAATGTTCGTCATTTGGGGCCAAGATCGTTCATCAGGACTGGAAAGGAAGAGGGCAGAAGCCAGAATAAAAGGGTATGGGATGGTGGAAGGGGAATAGCCTGTGCTGACTTTTGCAAGACACACCTAACTGGACCAGTTTCCAGGGTTAAGATGCTCCATCTCTCCAGAGTCTGGATAGCTGGCACAGTCCCTTTAAGGGTGCAGGGTCATTCTGCTAATTGGCAATTGTGATTTGGCACCAAGAATTCAGTCTTTAAAGAGCACCTGAATGGAGTCTACGACCGTCAGCACAACTGGAGATATCGTCTAGCGATTGGTTTTGTGCTCATTTCTCATTCCTGTTTCATACTGGACTCAATCATTGTCTCAGATATTCTAGCATTTGGGAATAAAACATCCTCGTCGAGGACTCTTGTTGCACTGACAGGTGAGTCCAGGTGAGGGTGGAGGGTGGAGGTAGGTGAGTAGCCGGGAGGTGATAGGCAGAAAAGACAAAGGACAAAAGAAGGAATCTGACAGCAGAAAAAGGAACTAATTAATGGTCTATTAATGCATATCTTGCTTTGGGAGCGCATTCTCAAACTTTGTCAAAGGGGAATGCCAGGTGCCTCTGTTTAGCCCATTGCACAGAACCCTGGATCCCCAAGTGTGCTGAAGTATTATGTGCCCATGGACACAGGGGGTGTTGTTATTTACTGGAAATGGTGGGGGGGGGGTCCACAGACTTTGTGTGATTTGATGTACAGTATGCTGTTATCAGTATTACCCTTCATGTTGTACATCCACATGATAAAGGGTAATGTTGTTACTGTGAGCTCTTCCCATTTGTCGTGCCAAACAGACTTGCCCCAGAGTCTGTAACATTGAAAATATTTGCTTTCAACTCAGTAGACCAATAGACACATCACTGGCAACAGCCCAGGACTCAGTGTAGATGTACCCCTCTGTGTCTTCTTCTTCTCGTAACAGTTGTACCACAGCCAGTTCTCCATATTGGCTGGAGGCCCCAGAAACTTGTCTCTGTAAAATAGTCCCAGTGTCAGGGTTAATAGCAGCTGCTTTGCAACAATGCTGTCCATTCTGCCACACAGCAGGATAGAATCTTAGACAACCTTCTCCTCCACCCAGTACGTCACCAATTCTGGGGCCATCTGCAAACTTATGATTCATGCAAATTCCCTTCTTACCCAAACTGGCAATATGGTTGATGAACAGCAGTGGACCTAGCACCGGTCACTGCAGCACACCTTTGTACATTGATCTCCAGGCTGAAAAGCAACCATCCACCACCACCCTCTGTATCCTTCTGGAAAGCTACTGTTATCTATTTTACTAGTTGACCCTGGATTTCATATGATCTGAACTTCCAGACCAAATGTTCCACATCGGATCTTGCCAGTGGCCTTGATAATGTCCACATGGACAACATCTGCTACTCATCCCTTATCTATCCTCTTGGTCTCCTCTTCAAAAAAAAACTCAATCAGGCTTGTGGGACATGACTTCCCACACACAAAGCCATTTTGACTATCCGGAATCGGACCTTGCAATTCCAAATGCAGATTGGAATGAGAGGGTTAAACGAAGATGATATTAATAAAATGGAATTGTCCACTCCATCCTCATAATGAACAGGCACATTAGTCAAGAATATAAGAAAATAAAAGGTGTAGATTCATGGGGTCTGGGGCCTTAAAGTGTGCTGATGTAAGACAAAGGTATATGATATGATAACTTTGGAGAGTAGTGAGAATGGTTCTGTTGACAATATATACACTTGCTTTGACATTTATCTTCAAGAAAAGAAGAATGACTCGTTTGAAAATTCTGACTGACTGGAAAGGAACATGGGCTTTCTTAATCACATCAGTTTTAGTAGTGAGCAAGCCCATCAGACTTGCCCCGGATAGGAAATGTGAGCAATTCCAAGGACCTCTGAGTTCTCCACAGGACCCATCATTAAGTTGGTGTTCTTGGCATGACTGTTATTTTATCAATTATTTTGTCTGTATGAATGTTTGGAGAGAGTGGGCTTCCCCAAAAAGAAATTGAACCTGTCTGTAGTGGGATGGATAATTGCCACTGCACCACAACAACAGTGTGCCAAGAATGATAGTCTTGACCTTGAAATGGACAGGATGACAAAATATTAACTCCACGAGACAATTAAAATATCACTTCAGCTGAGGTGAAGACTGTAGAGGAATGGGCATAAAAGGGGGAACTGAAATGAATTGATGCCAGCTGTAAGTTAGCCACGAGTCAACAGCAGAAGGGAAGAGTGGCAGGTGGACTCAGCAAAAGTATCACAAGATGACTGGCACCCCAACCATCGGGAGAGAAATTCTGGTACTCAGATGAGCTGATGGGGAATTAGGTAAAGACAGACAGGCAGCAGAGACTGGAGCCCTGGACCAGACTAAACCGAAGAGGGAGGCAATGACCAACTGGATCAGCTTTGTCCTTTGGTTGTGACCACAGAAAATACCACCTGGAATTGTAATACAATAGAATTACAGGAATTTGGGAGCAGGATGAAGCAACAACTTGATGAATGTAGAATACAAAACTCTACATTCATAATCAAGCACCCAACATTACTAATCCATTCTGACTACACAATGTCCAATGTGGATCAGTGCTTCGAGCTATGATGTTGTGGCCATTACAGAGACTTGGATGGTGCAGGGGCAGGATTGGCTACTTCAAGTGCCAGGCTTTAGATGTTTCAGAAAGGACAGAGAGTCAAAAGAGGTGGGGGCATGGCACTGTTGATCAGAGATAGTGTCACGGCCGTAGAAAAGGAGGAAGACACGGAGGGATTGTCTATAGTCTCTGTGGGTGAAGTTAGGAACAGGAAGGGGTCAATAACTTTACTGGGTGATCCAATAGTAACAGGAACATTGAAGAGCAGATAGGGAGATACATTCTGGAAAGGTGTAATAATAACAGGGTTGTCGTGGTAGGAGATTTTAATTTCCCAAATATCGATTGGCATGTCCCTAGAGCAAAGAATTTAGATGGGGTGGAGTTTGTTAGGTGTTTTCAAGGTTTCTTGACACAATATGTAGATAAGCCTACAACAGGAGAGGCAGTACTTGATCTGGAACTGGGAGATGAACCTGGTCAGGTGTCAGATCTCTTAGTGGTAGAGCATTTTGGAGATAGTGATCACAACTCTACCTCCTCTATCATAGCATTGGAGAGGGATGGGAACAGACAAGTTAGAAAAGTGTTTAATTGGAGTAAGGGGAAATATGAGGCTATCAGACAGGAACTTGGAAGCATAAATTGGAAACAGATGTTCTCAGAAAAATGTATGGAAGAAATGTGTCAAATGTTCAGGGGATATTTGCGTGGAGTTCTGCATAGGTATACTCCAAAGAGACTGGGAAATGATGGTAGGGTACAGGAACCACGGTGTAGAAAGGCTGTTGTAAATCTAGTCATGAAGAAGAGCTTATGAAAGGTTCAAAAAGTGAGGTAATGATAGAGAAGATTATAAGGCTAGCAGGAAGGAGCTCAAGAAAGAAATTAGGAGAGCCAGAAGGGCCCATGAGAAGGCCTTGGTGGACAGGATTAAGAAAAACCCCAAGGCATTCTACAAGTATGTGAAGAGCAAGAGGACAAAATGTGAGAGAATAGGACCAATCAAATGTGACAGTGGAAAAGTGTGTATGGAACAGGACGAGATAGCAGAGGTACTTATTGAGTACTTAGCTTCAGTATTCACTGTTGAAAAGGATCTTGGCAATTGTAGGTGTGACTTACAGTGAACTGAAAAGTTTGAGCAAGTTGATATTAAGAAAGAGGATGCACAGGAGCTTTTGGAAAGCATCAAATTGGTTAAGGGCAAGGGCAGAGATTACTGAGCCTCTGGCATTGTTCTTTACATCATCAATGGGGACGGGAGAGGTTCTGGAGGATTAGAGGGTTGTGGATGTTGTTCCATTATTCAAGAAAGGGAGTAGAGAGAGCCCAGGAAATTATAGACCAGTAAGTCTTACTTCAGTGGTTGGTAAATTGATGGAGAAGATCCCGAGAAGGAGGATTTATGAACATTTGGAGAGGCATAATATGATTAGGAATAGTCAACATGGCTTTGCCAAAGGCAGGTCATGCCTTACAAGCCTGATTGAATTTTTTGAGGATGTGACTAAACACATTGATGAAGGTAGAGCAGTAGATGTAGTGTATATGAAATTCAGCAAGTTATTTGATAAGGTACCACATGCAAGGCTTATTGAGAAAGTAAGGAGGCATGGAATCCAAGGTGACATTGCTTTGTGGATCCAGAACTGGCTTGCCCACAGAAGACAAAGTGCAGTTGGGGGAGCTGTCAGAGGTTATAGCAGGACATTGATAGGATGCAAAACTGGGCTGAGAAGTGGCAGATGGAGTTCAACCCAGATAAGTGTGAGGTGGTTCATTTTGGTAAGTCAAATATTATGGTAAGACTCTTGGCAGTGTGGAGGATCCTCTAAGAGTACTGTGCTCAGATCTGGTAACCTCACTATAGGAAGGATGTGGAAATCATTGAAAGGGTGCAGACAAAATTTGCAAGGATGTTACCTGGATTGGGGAGCATGCCTTATGAGAATAGGTTGAGTGAACTCTGCCTTTTTCCTTGGAGCGACAGAGGATGAGAGGTGACCTGAAAGAGGTGTATAAGATGATGAGAGGCATTGATAGTGTGGATAATCAGAGGCCTTTTCCCAGGGCTGAAATGGCTTGCACGAGAGGGCACAGTTTTAAGGTGCTTAGAAGTAGTTTTTGGAGGAGATATCAGGACCACGTTTTTTTATGCAGAGTGGTGAGTGCATGGAATAGGCTCCCGGTGACAGTGGTGGAGGCAGATACAATAGGGTCTTTTAAGAGACTCCTGGACAGGAATTTGGAACACAGAAAAGTAGAGGGCTATGGGTAACCCAGGTAATTTCTCAGGTAAGGACATGTTCGGTACAGTTTTTTGGGCCTAAGGGCTTTATTGTGCTATCAGTTTTCTGGGTTTCTATGTTTCCATTTCCTTCACATTTATCTGACTCATCATATCTTCCTCTACGACTACCCAGGCAGTTCATCTGGGAATCCATCACTGTGTTAAATAAATACTTGCCCTGCAAGTTACCCACTCTCAACTTAAATGCCTGCCGTCTGAATTTCAACATTTCAATCCTGGGGGAAAGAAGTAGCTGTCTTTCAACGGCTCTTATAATCTTATAAACATCTGTCAGATGTCTGCTCAACCTCTGCCGCTCCAGAGAAAACAACACAACTTTGTCCAGTCTCTGGTAACAGCACATCCCCTCTAATCCAGGCAGCATCCTGGTGAATCTCTTCTGCAACTTCTCCTAATGTTCAACATCCTTCCTATAATGAAGCAATCAGAAATGAACACAATACCCCAGATGCAGCTCATCTGGTCTTTTATAAATCTGCAACATAGTTTCTCGAATCTTGAACTTAATTCCTTGCCATTAATGGCAAACATTCCATATTCCTTCTTTACTACCCTTATCAATGTGTGCATCCATTTTCAGGGAGCTATGGACTTGGGCTCTATGATCCCTCTGCTCATCAACACTGTTAAAGATCCTGCCATTAACAGAGTATTGTTTCCTTCCTTTTACTGTCCCACATCACTTGTGCCCAGACTAAATGCTAGCTGCCATTTCTCTACATACATCAGCAGCTGCTTCTGGTAAGATGGCGGCCCGTTTGATCGCAGCAGCTTCTACGGGATCAAAGGTGTTACTGCCCTTTTTAAATAAATATTTTTTAACCATCAGAAGGATCTGCACTTGGAGCAGATCGTTCTGCTGCCTGTGTCAAAGAGGCACAGGAAGAGTTGGAGCTCAACAGCAGTGTGCAGTCCAACAGCGAGTGATCATCCTAGTCACTTTTCTTGTGTTGCAATGCTGCAAATCCAATTTCCTGGTTTATTGGCAGATGGTGGGGAGCTGCATGACCTTGGTCATCACGAGGATTAGTACTCAAGCTATGGTTTCACCATGAGACACAGCAGAGCTGGTTCACTCAAGTGGAGGCGGTGTGGCGTGGCGTCCGAGCTGGAGTCAGTGCTGCCCCCCAGTGTTCGGTCAGAAGAGAAGCTGTATTGTGTTTGACTGCAGATTTCTGCAGCATTCATGGACTCAGAGTCTTCGACCTTATCTTTTTCTGTGACTGTATTTTACATTCCTTGTGTGTGCTTGGTATTGTATATATGCCTTGTGCTGTGTGTGACTGTTGGTACAGTGTTTTGCACTCTGGCCCCAGAGTAACGTTGTTTCATTTGCCTGTATTCGTGTGTGGTAAATGACAATTAAACCTGAACTTGAATAAATCTATATCCTGCTGTATCTCTTGGCAGTCTATCCTATTCGCAACACCACAAATCCTTGTATCATCTGCAAACTTACTAAACCAGTACCTATATACTGTATATCATACATAACAAGACCCAATGCAGATCCCTGTGGAATTCCACTAATCACAAACCTCCCACCAGGATAAATCTCATCCACAGCTATACCCTCGTAAATCACCTTTGTGACCTTCTCAAAAATACTCGATCACACTCGTAAGACACCACTTGCCCTAATACAAACCCATACTGCCGGTTCTTAATCAGGCTATGGTTTTGCAAATGCTAATAAATCTTGTCCCTCAGAATTCGCTCCAGAAACTTTCTTACCGCTGACTTGAGATTCACCAGTTTATAGTTTCTATGATTATCCCTTCTTCTCTTGTTGAATAATGGAACAACAATAGCTAGTTGCCAGTCTTCTGTGACCTTTCTTCTGGCTAGAGATGACATGAAGGCATTGGTCAGGGCCCCAGCAATCTCATCTCCTGCTTCTCCCAATAACATGGGGAATATCCCAACAGGCCTTGTGAACTATTCCACCTTACTGTTCTTCAAGAGACTCAATACTATCTCCTTTCTCTTGAAGTTCTAGAGCCAATCAGCACAAAGATCTCCCTCTCCTGTTTGGTAAATACCAATGCAAAGTACTCATTTATAATGAATAAGCTCTTTTACGTGTTAAAAAGTTGCGATCACTGTTCCATGACTGTTCTCTCATTGAAAGGTCAGTCACCTAGCCAAACTCATTACCCAGTATGGCCTGTCCTCCCATTGTACTATCTTCATATTGATTTCAGAAACCCTCATGATGCACCTAACAAATTCTGCCCTGTCTAAACAGCTTGCACTAAGGAGATCCCAGTCTGTATTCGAGAAGTTAATGTCACCCACTACACCATCCCACTATTTCTACAGCTTTCCCTCATCTACCAGTATATCTGTTCCTCGATGTCCCTGCAGCTGGGGGGGAGAAGGTGTGGTCTGTAGTATGATCCCTGTGGAGTGAATGCACCTTTCTTACTTTTGAGTTCTATCCATATAGACTTAGTGGCTGAGCTCCATTATGTTCCCTGTGTATCCGACTGCAATATTGTCCCTGATTAATTATGTAACAACCCTCCCCAACCTTTTAGTTCACTTCCTATGTTTTTGAAAACATCAAAACTCTGGCACATGAAGTTCTCCTCCCTGTTCCTCTCTCAGTCAAGTCTCATTATTGCCACAATATCATGGTTCTATGTACTGTGGTATAAGCTCATCACCCATACCCATAATATGTTGCACATTAAAATACACACACCTCAGCCTGTCCATCCCTTGTGTCGAATATCTTGCCACTACCTATTCTTACTGGTCATGAAATCCAACTTCCTCTCAATCCCTCTGCTTTCTCATCCTGCCAAACAAGTCTTCAACTTGCTTCAAACTGTCCTCAGGAGCACCAGTGAACCTCCAGTTAATGTGTAACCTGTCCCTCCTGTACAGGTTGTCCCTACCCCAACAGAGGTTCCAATGATCCAAGAACATGAAACACTGTGTTCTGCACCATTTCCTCAGCAATATGTGTTCTATCTTTCTAGTCCTGCCCTGACTAGCACATGGCAATGGGAGTAATCCAGAGATTATTACCTTTGAGATCCTGCTTTCAGCCTCTTTCTCAAATCCCTATAGTCACTGTGGAGGATTCTTTCCCCTTTCTACCAATGTGCACCATGATCTCTGGCTGCTCATCCTCCTTCTTGAGAATGTTCAATAACATCCCCAACTCTGGCAACTAGGAGGCAACAAACCAACAAGGTTTCAGAGGAGCTAACCAAGAAAATTAATGCAGTAGAATTGTGGATGTCATCTACATGGAGTTCAGAAAAGTGTTTGATAAGGTCCCTCATGGGTCTCTCATCCAGATGATTAAAATACATGGAATCTATGATGAATTGAAGTTTTGAATCCAAAATTGGTTTGTCCAGAGAAGACACAGGGCAGTTTTATCTGGGACTTCTGCTGTTTGTGATATATATAAATGACCTAGATGAAAATGTAGATGGGTGGGTCAGTGAGTTTGCAGACAATGGTGGTTTAGATTGGTGGTGGTTTAGGTTATGTAGAAGACTGGTAAAAGATACAGCTGGATATCGATAAGTTGCAGGTATGGGAGGAGTAATGGTATATGGAGTTCCATTCCAATTGTGAGGTGATACCCTTTGAGAGATCCAATATAAAGGGACAGGACAAAGTACATGGCAGGACCATTAACAGTACTGATATTACAGAAGCATTTTGGAGTCGAAGTCAGTAGCTCTCTGAAAGTGGCTGTGCTGGTTGATAGTATGATAAAGAAGGTGTACTTGCCTTTATTGGTTCATGCAGAGAGTTGAAGAGTTGGGAAGTTTAGTTTAAAATTTATCAAACTTGTGAAGCCACACATAATGGTTCACATTCTATTCAGGTCATTCACATTCCCATTACAGGAAGGATGTTGAGGGTTTGGACAGGGTGCAAACGATGATGCTTGGATTAGTGAGCATGTACTTTGAGGAAAAACTGAACAAACAAATGGCTTTCTGTGGAATGGTGGAGGCAGATAGAGTTTATATGATCACAAGAAGTGTGGATAGAGTTGTCAGTGATTCTGTTTTCCATGGGTCAACATGTCTAACAGGAAAGGGCATATATTTCAGGTGGGTGGTGTGGTAAATATGAAGATGTGTGGGGAGAAGTTATTTCATTTGAACAGCATAAAGAGTGGTGGGAGCCTGGAATGTGCTGGGTCGGTGGTGGAGGCGGATACAATAGGGGTATTTATGAGGCTCTTCAATAGACACGTGAATATACAGAGAATGGATGGATCTGGGCATTGTGTTGGCAGAAAGGATAAGTTTAATTGGACATTTAACAACTAGTTTAATTAGTTTAATACAACACCATGGACTGAAAGGCCTGTCCCTCTGTTGTACGGTTCCATGTTCCATGCTGGACAGCGGAGAATGGTTTACTGATCCTTGGCAGGTGGTAATAAATGTGGACAAATGGGAAGTGTATAAGATGGGATGAGAAACAGAAATGTGGTGGGGAGGGATGGAGTGATCTTGGTCCACAACTCAGGCCTAATGAGCAGCTTCAGACTCACAAAACAAACACAAATCTTCTTTCTCAATAAGAGAGCCAAGCAGTTCCCCCTCCTCCACCACCCTCCTCTGTCTCCAGAATTCATCCTAACCTTGAACCATTTTTCCTTCAGTTCCTTCCGCTTTCTCTACATTAGAGAGTGCACCTCCAGTCAGGGCCCCAGACAGATCTCTCAGGTGAGGTAACACTTCACCCGTGAATCTGCTGTGGTTCACTATTGTGTCCGGTGATCCCATGCGGCCTCCTCTACTCTGGGAAACCAATTGCAAACTGGGGACTGCTTTGTCAAGCACCTCTGTGCCACCCACTAAAGGAGGTACTTCCCAGAGGCTAAACATTTTCATTCTGATTTCCATTCCCATTCCAACACGATGAGGCTGTCCTCAGGGTGGAGGAGCAACTCCTAATATTCCTTCTGGGTGGCCAACCTAATGGCATGAATATTGATTTCACCATCTGATTAAAAGGTTTTTCTCTCCCCATTCCCTCCTCTTCTACTCCCCACTCTGGCCTCTTACCCCTTCATACCTGCCTATCACCTCCCCTGGGTTCCCTCCTTCTCTTTCTCCTATGATCCAATCTTCTCTCCAATCAGGTTCCTTTCTCTGCAGCCCTTTTACTTTTACTGTCTACCTGGCTTCACTTATCACCGAGTTGTCCTCTTGCCCCTACACCCATCTTTCTATTGTGGCGTCCTCCCCCTTCCTTTCCAGTCCTGAAGAACAGTTTTGGACCAAAACATTGAATGTTTATTCATTCCCATAGAAACAGAAGTGTATTGACTAACTGTTGTACCTACCTGCCCCTCCGAATGAGGTCCCAGCTGATCACCAACCACAGCTCCTCCTTCCCATCCATTCGTCAGGTCCGGGATACCCATTCCACTGATTTTCCGTTGGATATCCCCAACAACTGGGTAAACACATCTTCCCGGGGTAGAGATACAACAATTCACAACACTTCCTAATCTCAGTGCTCAATGCTCTTTGCCCCAGGACAGAAACCCCATTCCCAAATAATCATTACAGGGAAGGAATGGAAGCAGGGAACCACTGGCTATTTCATCATTCCAACCCTCAGGAAAATAATAGATTCTATTGTGTGGGCATTCTCCCAGGAAAATCCATGGACAGAGTCCAACACAAGGTTACACATCAAGGATACTGTTTGGTGAACAGATTTTCTGAGCATTTCAAAACCAGGACAGAAAATGGAGAGCTGGAATGTAAGTTGATCTTTGATCCACTGACAGATGTGAAGTCACTGACAGTCTCCATCTCTGCTACAGAACTGAACGGTTTCCCTGGCCAGTTCAGGGCATGGTGAAGAATCGACCCCTGGTGGTGTTGAGTAACCTACTGACCAGACCAGGTCAGCAGGGGGAAGGGTATCGTCACCGTCTCCACATCACACACTGGGATCAACACGTGCAAAACAGGTGACGTTGAAACTATTACTCACCCTGATGCTCCTTGATGGACGCTTTGATTTTCCTCATTGCATTTGAGTTGCTCTTGGGGCCCTTCAGAATCGTACTAGCGGAGTTCTTCTGTTTCCAGAGAATTCGGACAACCACAGTTTTATCATCAAACATTCCCTGGTGAGCAACATCCTCCGGCTTACTCTCCTTATCCAAAGACTTTTCCAGCAGGACCACAGCACAAATGTCTTCTCTTCTCACCCCTTGTTTCTCTGTGATGGAATTACACAGATTTCATTCACCAGGTTGTACCCACCTCTGTTCATTGTGTTTATTCCGACACAACACAACTGTGGAGGGATCTCCAAATGTCTCAGTAGGAGACTGTCCCATTCTCCCAGTCCTGTGATCACCAGGAGAAAGTCAGAACTGGAAGGGTCACATAGCGAGGCAGAGGGAAGTCTGGGGACTTGATCTGCCAGTACTCCTGGCACAGTCATTGATTAACTGGCTACAGTTCCATCAGTCTCCAACTCTCCCATCCCAGACACACATTGGACACGTCCCTGATATTCCATGGGGGCAGTTTACTGTGAAGAGTGAGGTGCAGCCTGATACTCAAACAGATTCTGTTTCCCCCATGGAATAAGCCCGTTTCAGTCACCATCGTATTCTCTGACATACAGTGTGTCAGGAGCTGACCAACAGACTTACAACACAAATGTCTTCCTTCCACACTGTCCCACCTCCTGAATCACAGAGTAGCATAGATTCATAGAGCATTACAATACAGAAATAGGTGCACAGAAAGATCCACACACACCATTCCAGGCAGAGCAAGGGAGTTCCCAGCTCTATATGTCGCAGGTATTTATTGTTAACACAGGGGACTGTAGATACCGGAATGTGAAGCAGAAAACAAGCAACTGGAGGAACTGTGTGGGTGAGGTGGGGTCTGTGCAGACAGAGGGATGGTCAATAATTCACAGTCCTGACACAGGGTTTCAACACAAAACATGATCAATCTCTCTGCCTCTGCAGATGCTGCCTGACACCCGATTTCCTCCAGGAGATTGTTTTATGCTTCACAATCATTTAACGGCAGGAGAGAAGAGGCAGCAGAAATGCTGAAAGAGAAAACACCAGCTCACTGAGAGACAGAGAATGAGAGTATTTACCTATGACCCACTCGAGGGCACTTCGAAGATCCGCAGTTTCATGAGACACTTTGTAGACAAACAGAAGACAGGGAACCCCTGGCCCTTCACACTGGTTGATATTCAGCTCCTTCACAATCTCCTCATTGACGGCTCCTCGACCATAACTCTGCACTGTAAAACACAGAACCTGTGCTCACTCATCCTGTCTCACACCAGCACATTTCACTCAGGGTGATTCAAAGTAATGAAAAGGAAGGGTGGGGGGGGGGTGATTAAATGACTGTCTGAGCTCAGAGAACAGACTTTGTACCAGTGTGAATCAGTCAGTGGAACAGGAGATCCCAAAGGATGTGAATGTCCCAGGCTGATTGTGATTTTACCTCAGGAAACTTTCATGTGGGGGACGTCACGTGATGACGTAGGATCGAGACGCTGGAACCCAGCCCTCCCGTAAAAAAGTTAATAAATTAATGTTTAAGTGAACAAAAGTTAATTAATACTTTTTTAAGGTTACTTATAAATTACTCTGGATTGTTTTAAGCTATGCCTCATAAACAGAGGACGAAGAAAACTGCTACCGCGAAGACCGCTCAAGTTGGAACAGAATCAAGGCCTACTTCTACTGAAGAACCGCGGACTCAGGTACAACACACCACCGGTGAAACAGAAAAGGAGACCGCGGCAGCATCGGCCATTTCTAAAGGAAAAGATCAACGAGAACTGCGCAAGCATAAAGGAACGAACATGCGCAAAAGAGAGCAACCAGAACTACAAAACCCAGCAACGACTGAAACCGACAGGGAAAGTGAGTCTGAGAGAGAGCCGGACTCTCTGGAAAAATCAGACGAAGATGGAGAAGAAGAAGAAGAAGAAGAAGATGAAAGTTCCTCTGAAAATACAAAAAAGACTTTGAGGCAAATAATGCATAAATTAGAAAAATTAAATGCATTAAAATAATTAAAAGTAACCAAAAAGTAATTCAAGAAAAAATAATAAATATGGAGGCTATGTTTGATAAAATGACAAAGAAACAGGAAAAAATGGAAAAGAAAATTACAGATTTGGATGTCAAAATGGAAGAAATGGATGGAAGAATGAAGAAGTTGGAAGATGATAATGATGCCTGGACATCAGAAAGAAAACAACTCGTGGGAAAAATTGATAAGCTTGAAAATTTTAGTAGACGCAACAATATTAAAATTGTTGGACTTAAAGAAGGTACCGAAGGAGAAGACCCAATAAATTTTTTTCAAAAATGGATTCCTGAAAAATTGGAAATGGGAGAAGAAACTTCAATTGAGATTGAAAGGGTGCACAGAGCCTTAAGACCAAGATCTCAAGATGATCAAAATCCGCGATCAATTTTGATAAGATGTTTAAGATACCAGGATAAAGAAAAGATTTTGAGGGCGGCTGCCCAATGTGCTAAAAGAAGAAAAGGTCCATTGATGATCGCAGATAAACCAGTTCTTTTTTATCCTGATATAAGTTATAACCTTTTGAAGAGAAAGAAAGAATTTAATCCAGCTAAAAATGTTTTATGGGAAAAAGGTTATAAGTTTTTAATGCATCACCCAGCAACACTGATAATTTTTTTGGAGGAGGGAAAAAGATTTTTTTCTGATTATCAAGATGCGGAGGTGTTCGCACAATAACTTCCATCTCTTCGCTAATTAAACGTAGAGACTTCTAAATGTAATGGTTAAAGACGAAGACAGAGAAAGCAAATGGAACTGATGGACATTTAAGGATGATATAAGAGAGAAAAGTAAAATTTTAGAAATATTAATTGAGAATAGTATGTTTTTTATATATATATATACATATACATATATATACGTTTTATGTTGCGGGGGGGGGGGCTGGGGAGCTTTGAATCGGTTACTACGGGATTCACGTGTGTAATCATGGCGATTGCCATGACCCGTACAATAGAGGGGGGTAATGTTGTGTTTTTTTTCTTTCACAACGTTAGTAGGGGGGTATTTTGTGTTTTTCTTTATTTTCTATTTTTCTTCTATTCTTTTGCCTGGATGATTGGTGGGGACACACATAGCAACATGGAGACTTCAAAAAAGATTTCCCAGGATATAATGAAAGTTGAAAGATTAGGTATTATTATAGATTGGAGTAATATAAATAAAAATAATGACTCATTTATTGATTTTTTTAAGTTTTAATGTTAATGGGCTTAATGGACCAATAAAAAGAAAAAGAATTTTAACATATATTAAAAAAATGAAAATAGATATAGCTTTCTTACAAGAAACTCATTTAACGGATACAGAACATCAGAAATTAAAAAGAGACTGGGTTGGAAATGTTATTGCAGCTTCATTTAACTCAAAGGCGAGAGGAGTTGCAATTTTGGTTAATAAAAATTTACCAATTAAAATACAAAATGTATTAATTGATTCAGCAGGAAGATATTTAATTATACATTGTCAAATTTTTTCAGAACTATGGACTCTTATGAATATTTATGCACCAAATGAAAATGATGTAAAATTTATACAGGAGGTTTTTTTGAATTTGGCTAATGCACATGATAAAATATTAATAGGTGGAGATTTTAATTTTTGTTTAGATCCAGTTTTAGATAGATCAACAAAGGCTATTACAAAATGAAAAGTAGCAAAATTAACTCTATCATTGATGAAAGATTTAAATTTGATTGTTATATGGAGAAGAATCAATCCAAAAGAAAGGGATTATTCATTTTATTCAAATAGACAAAAAACATACTCATGGATAGATTTTTTCCTATTATCAACAAATACTCAAGATAGAGTGAAAAATGTGGAATATAAAGCAAGAATATTGTCTGATCACTCTCCTTTAATAATGACAATGATAATGATAGATAAAGAGGAATCAATTTATAGATGGAGATTTAATTCAATTCTACTAAAACGTCAAGATTTTTGTGATTTTATGAAAAAGCAGGTTCAGTTCTTTTTAGATACAAATTTACATTCAGTTGATGATAAATTTATATTGTGGGAAGCAATGAAAGCATATTTGAGAGGCCAGATAATGTTATACTTCTAAAATTAAGAAGGAATATATGATAGAAATAGATCAATTGGAAAAAGAGATTATAAAATTAGAAAAAGAATCTCAAAGAAATATGACAGAAGAAAAATGAAGACAACTTATTAATAAGTTAAAATATAATACACTCCAGACATATCGAACAGAAAAAGCAATTATGAGAACTAAACAGAGATATTATGAACTAGGTGAAAGATCACATAAAGTTCTTGCATGGCAGTTAAAAACAGATCAGATTTCTAAAACAATAAATGCAATTTGAACAAAAGTGAATGAAATTACTTATAAGCCTCTAGAAATTAATGAGGCTTTTAAGAATTTTTATTCTGAGTTGTAGAAATCAGAATCAAAGAATGATGACGTTAAGATAGAAGAATTTTTATCACAAATAACTCTTCCAAAATTAAATATAGAAGAACAGAAGGGATTAGGTATGCCTTTTACATTGAAGGAAGTTGAAGAAGCTTTGGGATCACTCCAAAGTAATAAATCTCCAGGAGAAGATGGTTTTCCACCTGAATTTTATAAAAAGTTTAAAGATTTATTAATTCCTCCTTTTATGGAGTTAATATATCAAGCGGAAAGAATGCATGAACTTCCAGAATCTTTTTCAACAGCTATTTTAATAGTATTGCCAAAAAAAGATAGAGACCTTTTAAAACCAGCATCATATAGACCTATTTCTTTATTAAATACCGATTATAAAATAATAGCAAAAATCTTATCTAATAGATTATCTAAATGCTTACCAAAATTAGTGCATATGGATCAAACAGGATTTATCAAAAATAGACAATCGGCAGATAATGTAACCCGGTTATTTAGTATAATCCATTTAGCTCAAAAGAGGGAGGAAATGTGTGTGACAGTTGCTTTAGATGCAGAAAAAGCATTTGATAGATTGGAATGGGATTTTTTATTTAAGGTATTGGAAAAATATGGATTAGGAACATCATTTATAAAATGGATTAAAACCTTAAATACTAATCCCAAAGCTAAAGTAGTGACAAATGGTCAAATTTCAACATCATTTCAGTTAACAAGATCAACTAGGCAAGGTTGCCCATTATCACCTGCTTTATTTGTGTTGGCAATAGAACCACAAGCTGAATTAATTAGAATGGACCCAGATATTAAGGGTTTCAGAGTTAATCAGGAAGAATACAAGATTAACTTATTTGCTGATGATGTTCTACTTTATTTAACAGATCCATTACATTCACTATGCAAATTATCTTATAGATTAGAAGAATATGGGAAAATATCGGGTTATAAAATAAATTGGGATAAAAGTGAAATTTTACCACTTACTAAAGGAGATTATAATCAATGTCGATTAATAGCTCAATTTAAATGGCCAGCAAATGGTATAAAATATTTAGGTATAAGAGTTGATAATGACATAAAAAACTTATACAAATTAAATTATTTACCACTTTTGAAAAAAATTCAGGAAGATCTTGAAAAATGGATGGCATTACCAATAACATTAGTAGGTAGAGTAAATACTATAAAAATGAATATATTTCCTAGACTACAATATTTATTTCAATCATTACCAATACAATTACCCCAGAAGTTTTTTCAAGAGTTAAACAAATATGTGAGGAAATTTCTCTGGAAAGGCAAGATGGCAAGAATATCGTTGGAAAAATTGACATGGAAATTTGATCTAGGAGGATTACAACTTCCAAATTTTAAGAACTATTACAAAGCAAATCAACTTAGATTTATTGCATCTTTTTTCGAGAAAGATAAACCGGCATGGATTAGAATAGAACTAGATAAAATAGGAGAAAACGTACCAGAAGATTTTATAAACAAATGGGAATCTAAATGGATACGGGAAAAGAAAGAATCTCCTATATTAAAACATTTGATTGACTTATGGAATAAGATAAATGTTGATGATGAGACAAAAAAATCTTTATTAGCAAAGAGATCTTTAATTCAAAGTAGACATTCCTTTCACAATGGACAATCAACTTTTATATAATTGGATTCAAAAAGGGATTAGATATATAGGGAATTGTTTTGAAGGAGGTATATTAATGTCATTTGATCAATTAAAGAATAAATATAAAATATCAAATAACACTTTATTTTGTTACTTTCAATTAAGGGCTTATTTAAGAGAAAAATTAGGTCAAACAATGTTATTGCCGAAATCTAATGAAATAGAAATTTTAATTCAAAAGGGAAATATTAAAAAAATTATATCTTGTATGTATAATTTGATTCAAAGACAGGCAATTAAACAAGGAGTCCATAAGTCAAGACAAAAATGGGAAAGTGATTTGAATATTAAAATTGAAGAAACAAATTGGTCAAGACTATGTCTTGATAGTATGACAAATACAATAAATGTTCGGTTAAGATTAGTGCAGTATAATTTTCTACATCAATTATATATTACACCACAAAAAATAAAAAAATTAAATCCAAATTTATCGGATCAGTGTTTCCGATGTAACCAGGAAACTGGTACTTTTTTACATTCGACATGGCCTTGCTCTAAAATTCAACCTTTTTGGACAAATTTAAGACTTTTACTGGAACAAATTACAGGAACACAATTTCCTCATAATCCAATATTACTTTTACTAGGTGATATTGAAGGGATAAAACCGAAACTCAAACTAAATAAATATCAGAAAGAATTTATAAAAATTGCACTGGCAGTAGCCAAAAAAGCTATTGCAGTTACTTGGAAATCGGATACATATTTAAGTATAGACTCTTGGAAGAAAGAAATCTATGGCTGTATTCCATTAGAAAAAATTACTTATAATTTAAGAGATAAATATGAAACATTTCTGAAAATTTGGAGCCCTTATTTACAAAAGACAGGATTAAATATATAGATGCTCTGAAGATGAAACAATTGGTTATTTGGGGAAAGAAATAAATATACATATTAAAGTTATTACAAATTCCATGGAGCATGTGGAGATTGTCCAACAACCAGGCATTCTTTCTTTCTTTTTTTTTCTTTCTTTCTCTTTTTTTTTCTATAGGGCTGTTAAGGGGGAGGGGGTAAGGGTTATATACATTTTTTTTCATACTTTACTTTGTTACTACTTAAAAATGCAATAAAAAAAAGTTTTCAAGAAAAAAGGAAACTTTCCCATGATGCATCACAGGGGTGCCCAAGGACAGGAGTCACACAGTGTATGGTCAAGACAGTGGAGGGATGGACGCCGATGGGATTGCAGGGAGTAAATCCACCTTCCCATCCTCCCAACACTCTGTAACCCTCCTATGACCCTCTCCCCAGAGCCCACTGCACCCCATCACCCACTCACCCTCCACTGGAACCTCCCCTACCACCACAGCACCTTCCCAGACAAACACCTGTACCCCTTCCCCCCACTATCCCTCACCTCACCCCTCATACTCCTTAACACCCCCTCCCCCACATACAACATTGCTTCGCCCTTTCACTAGTACGGGGGGGCCGAAAAGGTCACAAAGATGTAACACTTACCCAACAGGCTGGTATATGTCTAGGGGAAAAGGAGATCCAGCCACTCACCAACCCCACCTCCCGCACACGCAGGTGCTGTGGGAATCAAGTTTATGCCGCGCACACACACCATATCAAACTCACACCAGATACCGTTACGGAATACACTTTAAAGAGTTTACTAAAACTAAAAGAGTACTAGGCAATACAATATACATGAAAGAAAAGAAAAAGTAAAAGGCGCCAACTTATCAAAGTTCAGCCAGTTTAGTGCACATCTTTGTAGCTGAACCATCGAACCATTCGACCCCTCGTCACTTTCCCCCGACCTCCACGTCTTCGCACCCGGGACCACCCCCGGTGGTCAACCAAGCAGTGTAGCGCACGTCCACCTGCCTCGGTGTCTTCTTCCCGACTCCCCTGAAAACCCGCGAAAACCCCCCCAAGCTCCCAGCCTCACAAGACAAAATAACATTCCCCATTGGTTAACAAATGAATACAATCCCCATATCAGCAAGTCTAAAGCTAAACAGCTGCGAGAGAAACACTTATCAAAGAAGCATTCCTACTCTTAACAAACCAAAGAAGCCATTTTGAGAAACATACACAGGACATTGTACATTCTCTCCCCACCAGCAAATGTCATGCCCTCATGGCATTACCAGAGTTCCCCAAAGCTTCTTGCAACACACAAAACCCAACCCAGGTGCAGAAAGCAGTGACATAACTACCCAGAGCAGTAGAAATCACACTCAGTTCTCCCGGCACCACATATGACAACCGCTCCGGGGGGCACCTACTCCTCTGAGATCTCCGTACCCCTTCTGCCGACCCTTCTGCCTCACTGGGCTCCCTCTTCACCTGCGAGCCCACTGCCTCGGACACCCCAGGTCTACCTGACAGACCTTCACCCCCTCGCTCACGGGGTTTCCCCCTCACCTGTGAACCCTCCGGCTCACGCTCGGGTTCCACCCTCTCTCCCCCCCCAATGTAGGCTGCCTCTCCATCTGACCCTCAACATCTTCCCTTCTCTCACCCAACTCAGTATGGGAAGGGCCAGGAGCCTCCTCTTCTGGTACTGGAGCGCCAGCGAATGGGAACAGGGGCCACTCATCTGAGTCACCATCTTCCAAATCAGTATCCATTCCTGGGTTAAGGACCCATCCCGGCTCTTCAGCAGCAGCCTCCTCCTTTCTCCGCGCCCTCGCAGAGTCCTTGTACTAGGCGCAACCTCCCACTCTGGCTCCTTATCCACCTGCACCGCTTGACCCAGTGGCAGCAGGTGATTCCGATGGAGCACCTTGATAGGCCCATTCCCATCCTCAGGTTTCACCCGGTAAACGGGCAGATTCGGCATCTGGCTCTCTATTTCATAGGGGCTGGCCGCCCATCGATCTGCCAACTTGTGCTTACCGGGGAGTCCTAAATTCCGTAAAAGGACCCGGTCGCCCGGCAATAATTGGACAAGCTTCACCTTTTTTTCATACCGCATCTTATTTCTCTGATTTTGTTTGGTCACCACCACCTTGGCCAACTCGTATGCCCTCTGTAACTCCCTCTTCATGTCGGACACATACTTTAGATAGGGCTTCCTGGGTAATTCACCCACTTCAACCCCAAAACATAAGTCAATGGGCAACCTCGCTTCTCGCCCGAACATCAGATAATAGGGTGAGTACCCTGTAGCATCATTGCAAGTACAATTGTAACAGTAAACCAATTGTCCAATATGACGACTCCACCTGCTTTTCTGCCCAATCTCCAGTGTCCCGAGCATATCCAACAGGGTCCTGTTGAACCTCACTGGCTAAGGATCTCCCTGTGGGTGATAAGGGGTAGTCCTGGATTTCTCAACCCCAAGCATAGTCAGTAATTCATGGATAAGGCAGCTCTCAAAGTCCCGCCCCTGATCACTATGGATTCGCCTGGGAAGGCCGTAATAACAAAATACTTCTCCCATAACACCTTCGCCACTGTCGTCGCCTTCTGATCCTTAGTGGGAAATGCCTGAGCATAGCGAGTGTAATGATCGGTGATGACTAAGACATTCGCGGTGTTGTTGGTGTCAGGCTCAATCGACAGGAAATCCATACGTACCAGGTCCAGAGGTCCCGCACTCTGCAAGTGCGACAGTGGAGCCGCCAACGCTGGCAGGGTCTTCCTCTGGATGCAACGACTGCATCCCCTACAGTATTCTTCGACTTCCCCCCTCATCCGGGGCCAGTAGAACCGGTCTTTGAGTAATCCATAGGCCTTTTCCATACCCAAGTGTCCAGAATCATCATGTAAGGCCTGGAGTACAGCCTGCCGATACTTCTCCAGCAGGACCAGTTGCCAACAGCGGGGTTGGTCCAGAGGTGCAGTTACCCGGTACAAGATTTGGTTCTTTAACTTTAACCGAGACCACTTCTTCAACAACAGAGGCACGCATGGGTGTTTCGCCTTCTCAGCCAACGCCCCATCCCCCTTCTCTCCGCTCTCCACACTGTGCCAATGCCCGGGTCATTCTGCTGAGCAGCTGCCACTTCCCCCAGACTCAGTTCCGGCAACTGTTTAGTCCCCAGTGCGGTCAGGTCACAGTAAGCTAGGGGTATGGTGTCGTCAAAAACCCCCAAGTGGTCCACGGCTCGCTCCAGCCTCCCTCTTCCCTCGGCCTTCACGGTGATAGCAAACTGACACATCGCCTTCACTCCAGGGGCAGGGACACTCTCCCACTCCTCGTCCTTCTCCTGTTCCCCCGGCTCCCGACGAGACAATGCATCCGCATCGACATTCTTGCTTCCGGGGCAGTACCTCAGGCTGAAATCATATACTGACAAGGCCGCCAGCCACCGATGTCCTGTGGCATCCAGCTTAGCCGAAGTCAGGATATAAGTGAGAGGATTGTTATCCGTTCTCACCTCAAACTTGGCTCCGTACAGGTAATCACTCAGCTTGTCCACCACCGCCCACTTCAGCGCCAGGAACTCCAACTTGTGAGTGGGATAGTTTCTCTCAGATGGCGACAAGCTTCGGCTGACAAAGGCTACTGGTCTCAGTGCTTTGCCATGCTCCTGGTACAGAACAGCCCGAGACCCTCTCGGCTGGCATCCGTGTGCAGCACATATGGCTTTTGGGGATCGGCAAAAGCCAACACCGGGGCCTGGGTCAGTGCCCTTTTCAAAGATCGGAACGCCTCTTCACATTGATCATCCCATCTCGAGCCAAAAGGTTCCGCCGGGTTCCAGTATCCTCCAGCGTCCTGCCTCTGGTTCCCCGTCCTCTTCTTCCCCACCGGGGGATAGCCACACAACAGCTGAGTCAATGGGTGACACACTTTGACGTATCCTTTCACAAATCGCCGGTAATACCCACAGAACCCCAAAAATGAGCGCAGAGCGCTCACTTTCTGGGGTCTCGGCCAGGTGGTCACGGCCTCTATCTTGTTGGATCAGTAGCCACTCCCTCTCGCGAAATGATATGGCCAATGTAGTTAACCGACGACTTGCAGAACTGGCATTTGTCCAGGGAAAGCTTCAACCCTTCTTCATTAAGCCGGCCCAACACCTTCAACAGCCTCTCCTCATGTTCCTCCAAAGTCGATCCAAACACCATCAAATCGTCCAGGTACACCAGCACCTCCAACAGATTCATATCCCCCACAGTTCTCTCCATGAGCCTCTGGAAGGTGGCTGGGGCCCCCGATATGCCCGGGGCATTCGTTCCAACTCAAAGAACTCCAGCGGGCAGATAAAGGCTGTCTTCATTTTATCGCCCTCACTCATCGGGATCTGGTAATACCCACTTCTTAAATCCAGCACACTGAACCACTTCGCACCGCTCAGGCAGGCCAACGCATCCTCGACTCTTGGGACAGCATATTGATCAGGGACAGTTCGCCGATTCAACGTCCTGTAGTCAACACACATGCGCACTCGCCCATTCTTCTTCCGTGCCACCACTATTGGGGACGCATAGGGACTTCGGGACTCAGCTATGATTCCGGCCTCCTTCAACTTGCACAAGTGCTGTCGCACGTCCTCAACATCTGCCGGAGCCAGCCGCCGGGATCTCTCTCGGAACGGGGTGTCCTCCGTCACCCGGATGGTGGGGTGAGTGCTTTTGGCGCAGCCAACTTCAAACTCGCCCCGAGAAAAAACAGCTTCCATCTTCAGCATCTTCTCCACTAGCCGGTGTTTCCACTCCGGCGACACAGGGGAATCCCCGAAGTTAAAGGCTTCAGCGGTCAGCTCCCTTCAATGCTCCAACCCCTCCCCGTTAGGGGCCCTCACTGGTGCGCTGGACATTACCGTCACCGGGAACAGACGTGCCAGCGGCATTCCCCTCTTAAAGGTGATTTCTCTTGCCGTGGTGTTCCTGACACTTATAGCTATACGCCTCGCATGTACCACCCCTGGTCTCTGCACTTCGGGCCTCACCAGCGCCCCCGCCGGAAATCGTGTCTCCCCTTCAAGATCGTCTGGGGCGTCTACTAACAGGGCTTCTCCCGTCGGCACTCCTGGGAATCTGGGGGTCCCCATCACTAGTGCTACCTCCCCGGGTCGGATCACCTTGGGCCTCGCCTGCGTACACCACACCGTCCCTCGGTTACACTCCGGGTCCAGCCCTTGGGAGGCAACCCCTTCTGCCAGCACTGCTCGAAACACTGGATGCACCGAGAGGGTCTCCAGAAAGTCTTCCCCCCCCACTTTCTCCTTACAAGCTCCCAGGAGCCGTCGCACAACGGGGGAGTTAGTCCCCACCAGGAGGGCAGAACCACCGGTTTCCACCGGATCAGGACACACCAACACCAACGTCTCAATAGCTTCCGACACTCCCACATCGCCCTCCGAGAACTCCAATCTCACCGATAGGTACCCATCATACGGGTAGTCACCCTCGCTCACACCCCAAATCTGCAGGGCGTCAAATGGGGTTACGGGCAAATGCTTTAGATATTGATTGTAGAAAGACCGGTACAATAAGGTCTCCTGCGATCCCGTATCAAGAACGGCTTTCGCGTAAACTCCCTCTATCCGTAGACCCACTCTGGCACGGGATCCTACCAGCCCATCCGGAATAGAGGCGTGGGCACCCGGTGGTCTTCCGGCTGATCTCTGGGAACGTGTTCCTCCAGATGCTCCAGTCCATTCCCTCACTGAGCCTCTCCTAAGTTTCCCGACACCTCTCCCTTTTTAGTCATAGGGGGGGCTTGTCCTCCGCGGGACTCCTTGTCTCTCACAATCCCACAACAAATGTCCCTCCTCTCCACAGCTATAGCACACCGTTGGCAGACCACAATCCCGCCTGAAATGCCCCTCTTTCCCACAGTTAAAGCACACTCTGCCTGCCGCCCCTCCTCTCCCAGGACGGCTCCCGCTCCCAACCCACTGCACTGGTCGCCCCCGGGAGTGGGTCACTCCCCTGTCCTTCCCCTCCAGAGGGGGGGTCCCTACTCTCCTGGGGGTTTTCAGTCCTCCACCCAGCCACCACTTCCTGTATCGCTGAGGATCGCTCCCGTAGGCCCGAGCCCCTTTTCTGCCCCAACGCTCTCTCTTCCTCTCGCACCTCTCTGATCAGTTGCCCGAAGGATGGAAGGGGGTCTTTCCTATAAGCCTGCCGGATAGTCCACGCTACCTTGTCCTCCTCCAGGGAGCCACTGAATATCTGACTCATCCTCACGCTAGCCACGTCAGTCGCCTTCACTACCCCCGGCGCCGCAGCCCCGTAAGCATCCCCTCCATCCTAAATATGTACTCGGAGAGCTTTTCCCCCTCCATTGTTCCAGGCGTTGGAATTCTGCTAAAAGCAACCCCTGACAACCCAAACGCTCCCTCCAAAACTTCTAGGCAGTCCTCCACTGAGGCCCCAGGCTTTTCAGCTTTCAACTCCCGGACTGTTTTGGCTGCCAAACCCCTCAAACTTCCCAGCAATCGCTGCCTCTTCTCCTCCTCCGAGCCTGGCCACCCCTCTAACATCAAAGACGTATGCTCGATCCAGGTCTCATAGTCCACCTCCCCATCCGGAGTAGGCTTGGCTCCGGAGAACACCCCCAGCTTCAGCCGTGGCCTCTTGGCCACTCCCACCAGGGAATTAAGTGCGGCTGCCAGCTCCGAGGCTTCCACCCTACCTGGGGAGCGGGGCTTAGTCACCACTCCCTCCTCCCACCTCCCTTTACTAGTGCCAGCCACCTCTCTGGGGTCCACCTCTAGCTCCTCCTCCGATGTCTCCTCAGCCTCATCCTTGTAGGAGTGGAGCCCCCACGGCCCCTCCTCCCCCGGTACACTGACCGTCGCCGGCAGTTCCACCGTCCTGACTTCAGCACTCGTACGAACCAACACCCAGCTAGACTCTACCTCTTTACCACACCGTCTAGCTACCAATTCTACCTGCCCAATACCCTTCACCGAACTTAAACCCCTCACTATCGCGTCTCCCGAAACTCGAAAATCCACTCCGCTCACTACGCATGCGTACTGTACTGGTACACCTTCAAACTGGCACCAACAAAAAATCTTATCTCTGTCCATCTCCGCTCTGCTGCCTGCGCGATTCCACAGCCCCTGACAATCCAATCCGGGACGAGCACCCCACAAATGTAACACTTACCCAACAGGCTGGTATACAGAGACAGGAAGAGGTGTAGAGAATGGTGGGCTTGGTGTCATAGAGATGGGGAGGGGTGTAGGAGAGTGGAGCAGTCTACAGAGACAGGAGGAGGTGTAGAGACTGAGGGGAGTGTGGTGTTATAGAGACAGGGAGAGGTGGAGGGACCACAGACACCCCCTTATGATGAGATATAGATCGGGGGTGATGGTGAGAACGCTAACGCTGGAAAAAGTTGGGACACTGCTGAGAAACCACTGTGAACTCAGGAGGCCTGTCACTGGCAGACTCTGGGGGTGGGGGAGACACAGTAAAGGTTATTCAGCCCATCGAGCTCACTCTCCTACCCCATTCTGTCACTGAACATTCTCCTAGCTCCTGGCGCTGTCCGTTCCCAAAATCATAAAGTGCAAAGGATCTGATCCCCTGCTCGCCCTTGAAGTCTCGCCACCCTGTGGATCCTTACCCGATCCAAATGGACAACAAATACACCACAGAAACCTGTTTCCCAGACCCCACTGGGGGTTCCCTGCCATGATCTCGCTCCCGACAGACTGGAGTACAGTTGTGTCCGTCTCCCATCAGTCAGCCGGTGGATGGGACGGACACCTACAGAAGTGCAGGGAGTAAGGTGGGGTTGCAGAGACATGGACGAGTTTAGAAACTGAACAAGTTACAGGATGGGGAAATGTGTAGAGCTGGACCCACCGTTGCACCAACACTCCATCTTCCACCAACGCTTCATCTTCCTCCGTCGCCGTCCCGATCCAAACAAAGCTACTTCCGCATTCACCGGGACATTCCGGGCGGACCCTTGCTGCCTACTCCATTGGACCAACCGGGAGCCACTCATCAGTGTACCGGTTTCTGAGTGGACAGAAAGGAGGGCGGGACAGCTTGGTGCCGGGACTCGAACTGTGATTGGTTCCAGTAGAGAGGGGCGGGGATGTGGGTCGTGCCGCTGTGGGGAATCAGGTTCGGGTCAAACAGACGGAACTGGCGAAGGGGAAGACTCGGTTGTCAGACTTTTCTCGTCAGTCAGTCAGTCTCGTTGGTCAGGCCTCCAATCCAACTGTAATTTATTTACTTACTTTTTTTTACTCTTTTTCTTCGAATATAATGAGACGTTCTGGGCGGGGTCGGGGTCGGGGTCGACAGCCCGCCCCTGCATTTCTAATGACCAGCACTGTTTATTGTTCTTGGGTTAAAGTGGTTTGTGGGATGGGTCCAGTTCATTTATTGTTACATTTTAGCTTGGATTATAGTTTTTTGCTTGTGTATTTGTGGGTCACCAGAACTGTAACCGGGGTGTGTGATGGTCACCTCCCCCGTCTGTGTGAGATTGTTTGGGTTCACTCTCCGGGTCATGGTGCCTCGTTTGTTTCGTGTTTATCACAATAAGTGGAGGGGGATGGAAGGGGCAGTGTCGAGATTCACCCCCAGCAGCTGCGTAACAGAGGACTCTCTGATCGACGGGCTGTTCCCGGGGACGCACACGGAGACCAACATCCGGTGCTGCTGGCAGATCAGCAACTCGGTCAAAGACGCCCTTTGGTCGGGCTGAAACTTGATGGTCTACCAGCACACGGAGATGTCCGTGGGGGAATGCTGCCGACTGGCACATTCTCGGCTGCAGGAGTACGTGCTGAGGGACGCACTCAAACTCGGTGCAGCCACCGCAAGGGCCCGGTGGGGAAGGACCACAGTCTAGGGTTCTTCTCCCGTGGGAGTTGAGGGGTTGGGGGTATACCCCCTGAATGTAAATATGAAAGAACAAAGTGCCACGTGGGCGGCAAAATGTTTGAACTTTGAAAATGTAAAGACAGTAATGGTACCAACTGTAAAGAATTTAAAGTCTTTGAATAGTTATTGTATATAAGTTTAATAAAACCGTTGTTGAGTGCAAGAGCGTCTGTCATTATGGACCAAATGCTCGGCACAATATTATATGTTGTGTGGAACTGCTGCTGCTAAGTTACGCAAACACGAGGAAATCTGCAGATGCTGGAAATTCAAGCAACACACACAAAATGCTGGTGGAACGCAGCAGGCCAGGCAGCATCTATAGAAAATAGGTGCAGGAATAGGCCATTCGGCCCTTTAGCCAGCACCGCCGTTCTAAATGGCCTACCCCTTATTCTTAAACTGTGGCCTCTGGTTCTGGACTCCCCCGACATCGGGAACATGCTTCCTGCCTCTAGCGTGTCCAATCCCTTAATAATCTTATATGTTTCAATAAGATCCCCTCTCATCTAAATTCCAGTGTATATAAGCCCAGTCACCGTAATCTTTCAACATATGACAGTCCTGCCAACCCGGGAATTAACCTCGTGAACCTAAGCTGCACTCCCTCAATAGCAAGAATGTCCTTCCATAAATTTGGAGACCAAAACTAAACACAATGCTCCAGGTGTGGTCTGACCAGGGCCCTGTACAGCTGCAGAAGGACCTCTTTGCTCCTATACACAACTCCCCTTGTTATGAAGGGCAACATGCTTTCTTCACTGCCTGCCGTACCTGCATGCTTACTTACAGTGTCTGATGTACAAGAACACACAGATCTCTTGTACTTCCCCTTTTCCTAACTTGACACCATTCAGATAGTAATCTGCCTTCCTGTTCATGCCGCCAAAGTGGATAACCTCACATTTATCCACATTAAACTGCATCTGCCCACTCACCCAACCTGTCCAAGTCATCCTGTATTCTAACATCCTCCTCGTATTTCACACTGCCACCCAGCTTTGTGTCATCTGCAAATTTGCTAATGTTGCTTTTAATCCCTTCATCTAAATCATTAATGTATATTGTAAATAGCTGCGGTCCCAGCACCGAGCCTTGCAGTACTCCACTAGTCACAGCCTGCCATTTTGAAAAGGACCTGTTAATCCCTACTCTTTGTTTCCTGTCTGCCAACCAATTTTCTATCCATGTTAGTACCCTACCCCCAATACCATGTGCTCCAATTTTGCCCACTAATCTCCTATGTGGGACCTTATCAAAGGCTTTCTGAAAGTCCAGGTACACTACATTCGCTGGTTCTCCCTTGTCCATTTTCATAATTACATCCTCCAAAAATTCCAGAAGATTAGTCAAGCATGATTTCCCCTACTTAAATCCATGCTGACTCGGACCAATCCTGTTACTGCTATCCAAATGTGCCGCTATTTCATCTTTTTTAATTGACTCCAGCATCTCCCGTGTGCCTCCATAGTCCCCTTTGTTCAATTGTAATACTGACACTGCCAATTTTCCCTTCTCCCTATCAAATTGTAGATTAAAACATCATATTATGGTCACTACCTCCTAATGGCTCCTTTACCTTGAGTTCCCTTATCAAGTCCAGTTCAATACACAAAATCAGATCCAGAATAGGAAGAAGCACTGTTGACGTTTCAGGCAGAGACCTATCGTCAGCACTAACCGACAAACTTCACCTGTGAGTTGGCTGGTGTGATATACTGCACCTGGTGCTCCCGGTGTGGCCTTTCATATATTGGAGAGTCCCAACACAGACTGGGAGACCATAAGACAAAAGAGGAGAAGTTGGCCATTTGGCCCAACGAGTCTGCTCCGTCATTTTATCATGAGCTGATCCAATCTCCCCTTTAGTCCCATTCCCCCACCTTCTCACCATAACCCTTGATGCCTTGACTACTCAGATACCTATCAATCTCTGCCTTAAGTACACCCAATGACTTGGCCTCCACTGCCACCCATGGCAACAAATTCCACAGATTCACCACCCTCTGGCTAAAAAAATTTCTTCGCATCTCTGTTTTGAATGGGCGCCCTTCAATCTTCAATTCATGCCCTCTCATACTAGACTCCCCCACCATGAGAAACAACTTTGCCACATCCACTCCGTTCATGCCTTTCAACATTTAAAATTTTTATGAGGTTCCCCTTTCATTTTTCTAAACTCCAAGGAGTACAGTCCAAGTGTGGTCAAACGTTCCTCATATGTTAATCTTCTCATTCCCGGAATTATTCTAGTGAATCTTCTCTGAACCCTCTCCAACGTCAGCACATCCTTTCTTAAATAAGGAGCCCAAAACTGCACACAGTATTCCAAGTGAGGTCTTACCAGTGCCTTATAGAGCCTCAACATCACATCCCTGCTCCTATACTCTATTCTCTAGAAATAAATGCCAACATTGCATTTGCCTTCTTCACCACCGACTCAACCTGGAGGTTAACCTTAAGGGTATCCTGCACGAGGACTCTCAAGTCCTGTTGCATCTCAGAACTATGAATTCTCTCCCTGTTTAAATAATAGTCTGCCCATTTATTTCTTCTACCAAAGTGCATGACCATACACTTTCCGACATTGTAATTCATTTGCCACTTCTTTGCCCATTCACCCAATCTATCCAAGTCTGTCTGCAGACTCTCTGTTTCCTCAGCACTACTGGCCCCTCCACCTGTCTTTGTATCATCAGCAAACTTAGCCACAAAGCCATCTATTCCATAATCCAAATCATTGATATACAACGTAAAAAGAAGCGGCCCCAACACGGACCCTTGTGGAACACCACTGGTAACCGGCAGCCAACCAGAATGGCATCCTTTTATTCCCACTCTCTGTTTCCTGCCAATCAACCAACGCTCTATCCACGTATGTAACTTTCCCATAATTCCATGGGCTCTTATCTTGTTTAGCAGCCTCATGTGTGGCACCTTGTCAAAGGTTTTGCTGAACACTACGCTCTGACCACCAGAGAAAGCAAGATCTCCCAGTGGCTACAAATTTTAATTCCATGTCCCATTCCCATTCTGATAATTCTATCCATGGCCTCCTCTACTGTCAAGATGAATCCACACTCAGGTTGGAGGAACAACACCTGATATTCTGTTTGGGTAGCCTCCAACCTGATGCCATAAACATCGACTTCTCTAGCTTCCGTTCATGCCCCTCCTCCCCTTCTTACCCCCTCCCTGATTGATTTATTTATTATTCCACCCCCTTTTCTTCTCTCTTTCTTTTTTCTCTCTGTCCCTCTCACAATCACTCCTTGCCTGTTCTCCATCTCCCTCTGATTCTCCCCTCCCCCTTTCTTTCTCCCTAGGCCTCCTGTCCCATGATCCTCTCCCTTCTCCAGCTCTGTGTCCCTTTTTCCAATCAACTTCCCAGCTCTTAACTTTATCCCTCCCCCTCCTGTCTTCTATCATTTCAGAACTCCCCTCCCTCTCCACTTTAATATCTCTTACTATCTCTTCTTTCAATTAGTCCTGACGAAGGGTCTTGGCCAGAAACATTGACTGTACTTCTTCCTATAGAGGCTGCCTGGCCTGCTGCATTCCACAAGCATTTTGTGTGCGTTGCTGCTAAGTTAACAAGTTTCAGGACACATGCCAGTGATAGTAAGCCTGATTCTGATTCTCTTCTGTTACCTTTCCCAGGGCTTATCTCCTGCCCCATCCATTCAATATCCATTCCCAAACCAGAGAAAATCTGCAGATGCTGGAAATCCAATAACACACACAAAATGCTGGAGGAACTCGAAAGGCCAGGCAGCATCCACAGAAAAAATGACAGTCAATGTTTCGGGCTGAGACCCTTCAGCAGCACTGAAGGAAAAAAGACAAGGAGTAGATTTAAAAGATGGTGGGGTGGGGGGGAGGGAGAAATACCAGCTGACAGATGAAACCCAGAGGGGGAGGGATGAAGTAAAGATCTGGGAAGAGATACAAGGCTGGAGATGGAGAAATTTAATAGGAGAGGACAGATGGCCATGGAAGAAAGATATCAGGAGAGGAGCACCAGAGGGAGACAGTGGGCAGGCAAGGAGACAAGGAGAAAGAGGGAAGAGGGGATGGGGGTGGGGTGGGAGGCATTACCGGAAGTTTGGGAAATGGATGTTCATGCCATCAGGTTGGAGACGGAATATAAGGTGTTGTTGCACCAACCTGTGCAGCTTTATTGTGGCTTTATTTGAGGCCATATCAGGATTGGGAATGGAAAGTGGAATTAAAATGGGTGGCCACGGATGCAGGAGGTGACCCCAACAGGCCCACAGCTGAAGTTTCACCTCACCTGGAAGGACTGTTTGATGCCCTGAATGGTTGTGATGGAGAAGGTGTAGGGGCAGGCTACACCTCACACTCCCACCACCACACCAGGGGTAGTGTTCCTCTTGTCCTCACCTACAAACCCACCAGCCTCCATGCCCAGCACAGTTCTCTGGAACTTCCATCTCCAAAGGGACCCAACCACCGAGCACATCTTCCTTCCACAACACTTTCTGCTTTCCACAGGAATTACTCGTTGCACGACTCCCTCGTCTATTCATCCCTCCTCAATGATCTCCCTCCTTGCACTTATCCTTACAAGCAGAACAAGTGCTATACCTGCCCCTACCAGTACCAGGCAGCCGTTGATCCCGGGGGACCATGGGTTTGTGCCTCTGGTGGACTGTGTCCACCCAGGACTGAAGCCAGGGTGAAAAATTTGAAGAACCGGCAGTTGTCCCTGCAGCAGATTCCCTTCTCCACGTCACTGATGTAGTCCAAGGGGAAGGCAAGCACCAATACAGCTTCACACCAGTGTCATCTCAGAGGTTGCTAGAGTGAAGTTGTAAACAACAACAAACTGCCTGAGGGACCCGGGCTCCAGATTCCTTCATCAGAGTTTACCCCAGAACCTTTCCCATGGGAGGACATGGCTGCGAGGCAGCAGAGGTTTGAAATCAGAGTTTTCCTTCTACGCGGGCTGCTGTCCAAGGCTGATGCGCCCCACTTACACAAAGCAACTGGTTTTGAGGCACCAATGGTCCAACTTTGCACCTTGAAAGTGTGTGAGGAGGAGATAGGAGAACTGCATAAACCATGACAGTGTGTGTGGGGGGATACCAGTACTGTATAAACACTGACCATGTGTGAGGTGGGATACCAGAACTGTATAAACTGTTACGTCCGTAGCCCCCTCCTTTGGAAGAATCACCAGATCACTGTTGGGTTGAGTCAAAAGGGGCCCAAGACATGAGGGGGAGATGTGCAGGATGTCACGTTTCTCCCCCCCATAGCGATGTAAAGCTACAGGACATGGCCATTGTCTCTTGGAGACAGATTTGTGGGTTGAGATGCTCTACTAGGTGAATGCCCTCGGGCAAAGTGAGCTGGTTGAGAGAGAGATTGCATCACCCCCAACCTGATTGACATCTACGACCCTACGAGTCAGGATAAAAGAGGGGCTGTAGGAACAACCCCTCAGACACACCAGAAGAAACGTTAAGGGACCACGTAACAGCAGACGGTCATCGGAAACCAAGCCACGTGCGTTCAATTCCGTGGCTGGAATTGGTGGCTGAAACCACGGAAAACGGCTTTTTAGCTAACAACGGGGAGACCCGCTCCCCTGACTCAATGGATTGACATCATAAAAGACTTGGGCAAGTTTAAACCGCATCACTTTTAAACCCAACAACGCTGCAGCTTCAACGAACTGATAGTGACTTATCTTTCCATCGGACAATACAGTAACCCCTAGACAACGATAGAGTTATTTCTTATCGGTTACTATTATACCCGCGCTTAGATGTAGTATTGACGACGTATATTATCTGTATGTTTGCATTAATCTTCTTTTTGTGCCCTTTATCAGTAAATACTTTTAAAAATAGTACCATCAGACTTCAACGGACCTCTCTATCTTTGCTGGTAAGTGACCCCGTTACGGGAATTTCGTAACAAAGTTGGGGTTCTCGTCTCGGGATTTGACACCAAATTGGGAGGCCAGTGAATCGGGATTGTAAGTCCAAAACTTGGATCTGGTTACGCGGGTAGCCAGACGGGAAATCAGCAAAGATGGACGTGGGTGAATTTATAGAAAACCCGACTCTGGAGGCGCTGGAGGTGGCCTCCAAATCGGACTTGATAAAATTGGCGAAGGAGTTAAACCTCGCAGGGGTGAGGTTGTCAATGAAAAAGCGGGAGGTGCGAAGGGCAATAACTCAGTATTATATTGGGAAGAATGTGTTTACAGATGAGATATTGGAAAATATCCCTGAAGAGGCACCCGCTAGTAGGACGGCTCAGTTAGATTTGGAGAAATCAAAGTTGGAACATGCAATTAAGTTAAAGCAGCTGGAGGCAGCCGAGAGAGAGCAAGAGAGGGAGAGGGCCAAGAGAGAGCAAGAGAGGGAGAGAACCGAGAGAGAGAGAGAGAGAGAGAGTATGAAATGAAGGTAAAACAGCTGGAAGCAGATGAAAAAGAGAAACAGAGAAAGCATGACTTGGAGATGGAGAAGTTACGGCAGGAGCCACGAGTTCCGGGGTCAGACCGAGAGGAGCGGTTCAATGTTAGTCGAGAATTGAGGCTAGTACATCCGTTCAAGGAAACGGACGTCGATAGTTACTTCTTGCTTTTTGAAAAGGTGGCAGTGAATCAGAAGTGGCCCAAAGGTCAGTGGGTGGCGCTGTTACAAAGTGTGTTACAGGGGAAGGCACAGCGGGCATATACGGCATTGGCCATGGAGGAGGGAGAGGAGGAGAGTTATGACAAAGTAAAAGTGGCCATTCTCCGGGGTTATGAGCTAGTACCTGAGGCGTATAGACAAAAGTTTAGAAGTTTAAAGAAAGGGTGGAATCAGACGCATACCGAGTTTGCCTATGAGAAGGGTGTGCTCTTGGACCGGTGGTGCACCGCAGAGAGAGTGGGAGAAGATTATGGGCGTCTCAGGGAGTTAATTCTGATTGAGGAATTTAAAGGGTGTGTTTCGGAGGATATCCGGATGTATCTGAATGAGAAGCCGGATAAGTCCATCTCAGAATTTGCTAGGTTCACAGATGAATATGCCCTAACCCACAAGACTAAGATTTCCTCGAATAAAAGTACCCAGAGAGACCGTGGGAATGATTGAGAAAGTCCGCCGGCTGAGGCAGAAGTCCAGCCGGGAGCTAGTGGTAAGGTCGAGGGGGAAAGGCCAGACAACCAGAGATTTCCGGGCTTGACCTGTTTTAATTGTGGAAAAGTGGGACATATTGCATCGCGGTGCTTTGCTCCGAGGAAAGAAACAGGAAAGGGGAAAGCAGCAGTCCCTATCGGATGTGGCGTGGTAATCAGTAGATCGACAAGAGAGCCTCGGGTAGACAGAGTACGAGAAGGGTTGGAGACTTGTCTGTCACACGGAACCGTGTCTGTGAGGGAGGGAGACACACCAGTTCCCGTACGGGGGCTGAGCTGTCATTGATCAGCAGTAAGGTACTGGAGTTTGGTCGAAAGACGAGAATGGTAGCTGTAAAGGGGATAAGTAAAGGGACAGAAATGGTGTCCTTACATAAGGTCATTATGGATTGTGAGCTGGTGTCTGGACCAGTTGAAATAGGGGTGCGATCAGAATTCCCGAGGAAGGACGCGGATGTCCTTCTTGGTAATGATTTAGCAGGTGGTAAGGTTCGGGCAGCCATGACGATGGCCAGCCGACCAGTGAGTGTTGCGGCCCTGCCACTAGATTCCAAGATCTACCCCACATGCGTGGTCACCCGCAGCCTGTCGAGAAAGTCAGCCGAGACAGAGAGCAGTTTAAATCTGGCCAGTTTCGATTTGGCCGAGACGTTTTCACCGACCCTGTACCACGAGGGTGTAGAGGGTGGTAAAATGAAGAGTAGTAAAGTAAAAGAGGGTAAGGAAGCGGAGGTAGATCTTCCCTTAGCGAGGAGAAAGGTCCTAGAGGCCAGAAATAAAGATGAGGAACTGCTAGAGTGGTTAAGAGTTCCAGAGTTGGACAAGGATGATCTGTCTGGTTTGGCAGAACTGTTTGAAGAAGTTGAAAATTCTAAAGGTGTTCCCCATAATGAAATGAGGGCAGTCCTAAAGGAAAAGGATGCCATTACAATAGACAATAGACAATAGGTGCAGAAGTAGACCATTCAGCCCCTCGATTACCTTGAAGAAGTCTGCTGCGTTGGCAGATGAGGTTGTTTCAGCCCGCGGGTTTGAGTTTACTCCGGAAGGGAGTTGCCCAGAGAGTACCTGGGAGGATCGGGGGAACTTAGAATTTGAAAAGGGTATGGGTATTGAAAGCCTGGAAGAGGCCAATGTCCCGTTTGAGTGTGTCCAAGATGGGGATGCACATGGTACTGAACCTAGTAACGGAGCTCAGAAAAAGTCTGAGGTATTTGATTCAGTGGAACGGGACGGCCGTCCTTGTGGGTCAGATAGACTTGGTTCAGTGGAAAAAGGGTTAACCTTGGTAACAGTGGGAAGTGAGAGTTCCCAGGTGTTTGTGTTCGAAGGTGTGTTCAAAGTTAATGCAGAGTTTAAGAATGGGGAGATAAGAATTATCATTGAAGGAAATGGGAAATCTGTAGTTCCCAAATCGAATGACGAAATTTTAAGCCCTGCAGATCGCTTACAGATTAAGCCGGAATATGACAGGGCACCCCACGCTATTGTTATTCCAGCGTGTGGTGTAAAAGGGCAGAATTTGAAATGCTGCTTGAGCAAGGAAGTCGAACTGAAACCACATAGTCTGAAGGGGCCTGACGAGAGGGTTAGCCACCTGTGTAAAATTACAGAGGTAGGTGGAAATTCAGAAGATGGGCTAAGTTTGGGACACGGTGTTGATAAAATAATTCCTAAGGAACAGGCAGGCGAGGGTTTATCTCACCACCTTACTGAAATTCCCCGGAAAAGAGGCGACGGTTAAGGGGGATGCCATTTTTAAATAGCAAAGCCGGTTGTACGGGATTTTGACAAAGCCTGTGAATAATAAAGACAACGCCCTTGGAAGCCTGCCTGTTCAGTTTGAAAATGACTGAAAGTCTAGTATTTACATAAACTTTTGTAGATGCACGTATGCTAAGAGCACACCTCCTTAGTTTTGTTGCTGAAAAAAAATAATAAAATAGGTGGTTATTAAATTGAAGTCTGATGCTACAAGACGTTAGTACGGTACAAGATGTTAAGATATTAAAGAAAGTGACACTGAAATCATTAACTGTTTAGATACTGAATTGAATGTATAACTGCATTACTCTGTAGAAAAAAAAACTTTGGTGTTGTGTTGGATTCTAACCCCCTTGTAAGACTTGGTATTGTTACGTTTTTTCTCGATGGTAAAAAAAGTGTTGAAGAAAGGGGGTGTTATGTCCGTAGCCCCCTCCTTTGTGAGAATCGCCAGATCCCTGTTGGGCTGAGTCAAAAGGCATGAGGGGGAGACGTGCAGGATGTCACGTTTCTCCCCCCACCCCCCCATCGCGATGTAACGCTACGGGACATGGCCATTGTCTCTTGGAGACAGATTTGTGGATTGAGATGCTCTGCTACGTTAATGCCCTCGGGCAAAGTGGGCTGGTTGAGGGAGAGATTGCATCACCCCCAACCTGATTGACATCTATGACCCTGCGAGTATTGGAGTATAAAAATATTATGGAGTATAAAACTTGTATCATTTGCTTTGTAACCAAAACTATGTAGTCAGTTTGCTATGCATGTACTCAATTTAGTAGAATGAAATCTTAGGAATGTAGAAGACAATGGTGTGTTAATGAGAGTTAGCTAAAGAGCTAAAGAAATGTAGATTAGAACATTGCTCAGTTCTGAGTTTATTATTTGCTATGCATGTACCCAATTTGGTAGGAGACTGAAGTCTTAAAAATGTAGAAGACAATGGTACGTTAATGAGAGGTAGCTAAGAGATGTAGATTAGAACATGATTAAGCCAATTGATAGGAACAATAGGGACATGATGTACGTGTAATACGTGTAATACGCAACTATAGATCGATTACATATGCTAATGCAACTGGACCAGGAGATTGCTATAAAAAATGCCGTGTCCAGGGATCGGTGAGCAATCAGCGACTAGCTCAATGACTGTTTCAGCTTTGATTTGCAAATTAAAGTTTAAACCTTCTTGAAGAATCTGCTGCGTCTCCTGGTCATTTGTGAGGCACGAAAAACCACGACATAATTGGCGACCGCGGCAGGACCGGATAGAGACCCGCGGAAAGGAAACGGCAGATTGGGGACGCTTCCCAGTCCTCTAGGGACCCCCACAAGGCTAACAGAATTAAGGGTGCACCCAAACAAAAAGTAAGCGCTTTTTGCGACAATTTGGACTAAGAATTCTGTTGGCTTTGGGGAGGTCTTGGAGTCTCAGATGTGTGGAACCACTGCCGAAGGGTCTCTCCGGTCCAAAGAATCTGGCAGAATTGGGGGTTAACAGGAGGCTCAGAGGATTGATCAAGAACACTGCAGTGAGGGTAAGTACAAATAAGTTAATAAGAAGTTAAGTTAAGAAAAAGTCCACGTGGTGTTGGTAAATCCTCGTGGATACCGCCTTAAGAGATAAGGATCTGAACAGGCAAGGTGTTTAGAGTAGAAAATCCTCCTGGATACCGCCTTAAGAGATAAGGGTCTGAACGGGCGAGGTGTTTAGAGTAGAAAATCCTCCTGGATACCGCCTTAAGAGATAAGGGTCTGAACGGGCGAGGTGTTTAGAGTAGAAAATCCTCCTGGATACCGCCTTAAGAGATAAGGGTCTGAACGGGCGAGGTGTTTAGAGTAGAAAATCCTCGTGGATACCGCCTTAAGAGATAAGGGCCTGAACGGGCGAGGTGTTTAGAGAAAGTTCTATGGGTACCGCTCTGAAAGGAGGTCTGCACGGGCAGAACAGAATAGACTAGGCATAGAATTAGAGTAAGTTTGGTTAAGAAAAAGTCCATGTGGTGTTATAGGAAGAAAAAGTCCGCATGGTGTTAGACTAGAAAGAAAAGGTCCATGTGGTGTTAACCTGGGAAGAAAAAGTCCACATGGTGTGTAGAATTAGAGTGAATTTAGTGTAGAAAAAGTCCACGTGGTGTTAGACTAGGCGTAGAATTAGAGTAATTAATATTATCCTGTAAACAAACTGTGAATCTCCGCAATACCTTGAAAAGAGAGAATAACATGACAGGTAAAGGAACGGTAGTAGAAATTCTGAGCAAAAAATTCCCGTTACTTGAAAATGAGATCACAAAAACTTCAGAAAAATGGGAGAAAAGAACCAATAACCTGGTCACAAAGTGGCCAAGAGAAGGAACGTTTGATATAAGTTTGTGCAAAGAAATGGAGGGACTAATTAAAAATTACAAACCAAAAGATAAATCTAAGAAAAGAGAGCAAAAAAGAGAACGAGAAATGGAAGTGCTAAAACTCTTCAGAACGGAGGGAGAGAGGCTGAGGAGGACAGGTAGAATATTGATTACAAGCGAGGAAGACACTAAGGTGCTGGAGAAACAGCCTATTAGAGAGAGAGGAGGGTACAAGTGAGAAGCTGGCTTCGGCTCCGTACCCGGATGCAACAGAAACGGAAAAACTCCCTCCCTATAATGAGGAAGGAACCCCTAAGCAGTGCCCCCTGCTGACGGGAACAGTAAACATGCAGGGAGAAGTACAGGTTTGGGATAATAAGGAGGAAAAAAACAATACGAGAAGGAAAAAGTGGCGATATGGAAGGAGATACAGGCAGAAAGGATGAAGATAGAACAGGTACAGAGAGAAATGGAAGAAGGGATTGAACAGATGAAATACTTAAGAGAGGAAAAAGAATATGAGGAGTACCGGTTACACTATAGAAATAAACAGACTAGAAAAGAAAAGTGGCTCATCAGGGCAGGAAGAGATGAGGCATTCAAGAGGAAGTGGAAAAAAGATAGGAGATGAGAGTCTTGGAACAACACAAGAGAGAAGGGAATCAAGCACAAGTAAGGATCAGGAGTCCCTGCCACAGGTGTACGGACACGGACAGACTAGAAAAGAAAGTGACTCATTGGAGGAGCAAGAGGTAAGTGGAGAGAGAGAGGACGTGAGAATTTGTGGGGAAGAGGTAGGAGGCGGAAGCCTAGAAGAGCAGAAGGAGGCAGTAGGGGAGCGACTTGCGGAAGTAGAGAGAGAGCTAGATAAGCTACTGAGAGGGGGTTGCCAGAGGAGATGCAAAAAATACTCCAGGGGCCAACCAAGCATTGAATCAGGACAGAAAGGAAGGACTCCACAGGGAGACCGAGGGAAGAGGGGGACCCCGGAGAAATTTGTGTGGGAGGCAGTAAAGACATACCCTGAGACAGATGGGGAGTCAGGTGAGGAGCAGAGCCAGGGCAGGTGGGAAGAAGGAGGGAGAATGATGCCATTGTTAGTTAAAGGATCAGGACAAGTGAGGTCAGGACAAGTGCAGTATATCCCTTGGGGATCCCAGGGCCTAGAAGGGCTGAAAACCACTCTGCCCAATTTACATGAAGGAGCAGGGAAATGGATTAGAGCCTTTGAAGAAGAAACAGTGGGACGATTATTGGCTATGGGAGATTTGAAGGCACTATTGATAAGGTTGATGGGAACCTCCAAATTTAACGAACTAATGGAAATGGCTGGCATAGTAAACTCGAACGACCCAAGAACTGATGGAGACGGGTTTGACAGAGTGAGGCAGAGGGTATGGCAGGCCCTCAGGAAGCTTTATCCACCCAAAGTGGACCCCAAAGCCTTAAAAGAGGATCCACTGGGAGATACTGAAAACCCAGCAGCCTACGTAGAAAACCAGTTGAAAAGGTGGAGACTGGAGACTGAGCAAGAGGTGGAGAATAGCTTATTTATGACCTCACTGTTCTGACAAAGCATTTTGGATGCAATGCCTCCACAAGTAAAATCCAAACTGGAGGAAGTGGTTGGGCTAACGTCAATAACCCCACAAGAATTTAGAGACCATGTAGTCCATGCGGTTGAGAAATACCGGAAAGACAAACGAAGGTTGGCTGAGCAGCAGGAAGAGGTACAAAGAAAGTTAATACAAATGCAGCTCGAAGAGCTCAAAGAAGGAAAAAGAGAAAAGCAAAAAGATGCTGCCAGCAACCACTGGTCCGAGTACAGACATCGAACTGGATGAAGCACGGCTATATGGGGGAACCGATCATACTGTAAGACAAGGGCTGGAAAACCCTATGCCAATAATTATCTTTGAGACAGCATTCCCACAAATGCCCTATCAGGAACTGACTAATTTCAAACAGCCCAGACAGGACTGGAAGTTCCAAGGAGGGGGACAGAGAAGCTATGGGCAAAGGGGACCAGTGAGGAAACAGGGGGAAAGAGAAGTAGAGAGATTGTGCTGGGGATGTAATCAGCAGGGTCACATGAGAAGAGATTGTCCGTTTACACCATGGCCTGTCACACACCAGCAGGAACCGATAAGAAGGGAACTACAGTTTAGCCAAGGACCAGCCCCCACAGGCCCAAGTGGACCTGTGAACCCCTATGCGAGGTATTAGGGGTGCCCCGAGAACTTGAGTGGGAAGGGACATTACCCAATGATAACAAGGGAGGCAGATGAGGAACCCATTGTTCAGGTTATGTTAGAAGGACAACTGACACCAATGATGATAGGTACTGGAGCCACGTACACTTGTACAGCCACAGTTTGCCCTTCACCTTCCCATGTCAGGAAAGTTTATTAAGACAGTAGAGTTCTTGGGGAAAACACAGTTGACGCAGTGCACGGCTCCAGTGCGGTTGAGAATGGGAAATAAAGAAATTGTTTTGCCGGTGCTAGTATTTAAAGGAACTCCAATTAAATTGTTAGGCAGAGATGCCTTATTGAAATTGGAATTAAAATTAGAATGCACCAGAAATGGGCTGAGTGTGGGAAGAGCAGGGGCTGAATTGATAGTGCAAGAAGACAAGAAGGCTAATGTCTTTTGGATAGGAGACATCGCAGATCAGATTCAGGAAACCTGGGAGAAATGGAAAAAGGGCGTGCAGGCTATATTACCCAGGGCTGTAATGCCCAAATCTGAGCTACATTGTACAGTGATTTTTGACGAGACTCAGAACAGGGAGTTAGAGGAGAGATGGCACCTGGAGGCATGTACCCAGCAGCACCTGGGAGGGGAGGCTGTGATAATTGGAAAGCAATGGGCAGATTTACAAGTTAAATGGAACACCTTTTTAGAAAAATGGTACAGGATACTGGAGGCTGCGCCCCACGTAACGTTGTTGGTAAACATGGGATATCAGTCTAAAGACTTAGGACCCTTAGTTAAGAGTGCTGAAACCGTGACAGTGTGGAGGAAAATCACGCCAGAGGTGTGGATATCAGAAGACAACAATTGTATTAAAATAATGGTAAGTGTAGATATGGTAGGGACAGTGAGAGAGGTCGAAATAACTCCCCAACCACACCTGCCATTGCTGGGAAAGGAAAGAGGACAGCAGAAAGATAAAAGGTTAGATGAGTTGCCGTCTATTCTGCGGTCACAGCATGACACGGACGTAGGGAAAATAAAAACAGCGAGTCCGGTGGAAATAAGGTTGAAAAGGGGAGCAATTCCACCCAGGAGACCGCAGTACCCTCTAAGACCAGAAGTGGAAGAGGGAATAGCATTGACAGTGCAGGGGTTGCTTGAAATAGGAGTGGCCATATAAAGATTGACCGTGTGTGAGGATGAGATACTAGAAATGTATAAACACTGATCGTATGTGAGGAGGAGATACTAGAACTGTATAAACACTGACCGTATGTGAGGAGGAGATACTAGAACTGTATAAACACTGACCGTGTGTGAGGAGGAGACACTGGAACTACATAAACACTGACTCTGTGTGAGGAGGAGATTGAGGAACAGTATAAACACTGAGCATATGTGCGGAGCAGATACTAGAACTGTATAAACACTGACCGTGTGTGAGGATGAGATACTAGAACTGTATAAACACTGACAGTGTGTGAGGATGAGATACTAGAACTGTATAAACACTGACAGTGTGTGAGGAGGAGATACTAGAACTGTATAAACACTGACAGTGTGTGAGGAGGAGATACTAGAACTGTATAAAGACTGACCGTGTGTGAGGATGAGATACTAGAACTGTATAAACACTGACCGTGTGTGAGGATGAGATACTTGAACTGTATGAACACTGATTGTCTGTGAGGACATACATGAACAGTATAAACACTGATTGTGTGTGAGGAGGAGCAGACACTAGAACTGTATGAACACTGAACATGTGTGAGGAGGAGATACTAGAAATGTATAGTGCCTGTGATGGAGCTGACTAAGATTACATCTCACCTCTTCGTTAGTTTTCCTGCTTCTTCCTTTGGCTATTTCAAGGGCTCAATTGGTTTTCTTCACCCTGTAGCCATTCTGTAGGAACGCCATGCTTAATCGTCTTATTTCATCCTGGAACTCTCTGAGTCTGAAATAGTTTCTGCACAGTCAAAGTAGAAAGAGCCACTCTACCTTGTGAGATGTGATGCTGGCTGGTATTGTTAGGTATAAGACCATGTGCATGGGTTTCCCACAGGGAAGCTCAAATCACAGGTTATGCAAATCAAAGATGATATGAGACTCAGGGCAGCTGAAGTTTACAGGATTCCCTATGAACGCAGAGCAGTGTATATCAGCAAATTGGGGCTCATGACATTGAGGAGCATAGGAGGTGTATCCACCTGGGTTACCCGGAGATATCGGTGGTAGCAGAACATTGCATTGACAATGCTCTTAGGCTTGACTTCAGTGCCACAAAGGCGTTGGGACCACATGGTGAAAGAAGCCATTAAGATAAAACTAAAGGAAAAGAATTTTAACAAAGATGAAGATCTCACTCTAAGTAAGAACTAGAATTGAATTGTAAGCAAGTTGAGAGCACGGAAACCTGGTTGGATGAGGACTAACCCATTAGGAGGGATAGGGGTGTATATACCACTGGACGAGACATGCCCCCAGGGAAGATGGCAGATCTTGTCATTGAAAAGCTGACTAAAGTCGATACCTGTACCCAGCTGGAAGCCTGAGAAGAGTCTATTTGTATACATTGGTTGATGAAGCATTGTTGTTCATTTAAATAATCCACGATGGGGTGTATGTATAAATACATAAGTTGCATGTGTCATCACACTACCACTTGATGCAAGTGCACCTTGCATAAATTAAACATGAAGTTACATCCACATTTTCAAACTTTCATGTCTTGATTTGAATTAATTTATTGTTTTGAAATTACAAAGCATTACAATTGCTGTAGTTATAAAGAAGTAGCTATACTTCATTAGGAGTTTGAAGGGATTTGGCATGACAACAAATACACTCAAAAACTTCTATAGATGTACCATAGAGACCATTCTGACAGGCTGCATCTCTGTCTGGTATGGGGGTGGGGGCTACTGCACAGGACCAAAGGAAGCTACAGATCTAGTCAGCTCCATCTTCGAAAGAGCCTAAAAAGTACCCAGGACATCTTCAGAGAGCTGTGTCTCAGAAAGGCAGCATCCATTACTAAGGACCTCCAGCACCCAGAGCAAGACCTTTTCTCACTATTACCATCAGGTAGGAGGTACAGAAGCCTGAAGGCACACACTCAGTGATTCAGGAACAGCTTCTTCCCCTCTGCCATCCAATTCCTAAATGGACATTGAACCCGTCAACACTACCTCACTTTTTTTAACATACAGGATTTCTGTTTCTTGCACGTTTTTTAAAGCCTATTCAATACACGTATACTGTAATTTATTTATTTATTACTCTTAATTTTATTTCGTTTTTTTCTATATTATGTATTGCATTGAACAACTGCTGTTAAGTTAACAAATTTCACGTAACATGCCATTGATAATAAATCTGATTTTGATTCTGATTCAATCTTGTCCTCACATAGTTCTACTAGAATATCTACAGGGACCTGCCCTCTATCAACATTAAGCTGCTAAATCATACAGTTAATCAGCTCAAAACTCAAACCTGTTTTCCTAATAAAACCACTCTCCGGAATATGTTCTTGAGCAGTTGGCAAGTTGATGAGCACAACTGATTGGGGCACCCAGTTGTCCCAAATGTATGTTTAGTGGTGTAGTCATCTGTCCTGCTGTGAATGCCCAGTATATCCAGTTAAAGTTATAGTATCTTGTGTTTCTCAACTTGGTATAACGGTTTGTGGATGTGTTTAGAGTGGTCAAGAGCCTCCGGGGTCCTAAAGAAATATTTTAGGCAACCTCCTACGTTTGCTTCGACAAGGGGTTTACCCGTACCATCCCATCCTGTGGTGGACAGCTGTGTAACCAAGGCCTGACACTGTTATTGTAATAAATCTGGCTACAGTCATGGCTTCTCTTCTGCACCCTGAACATTACATTCTGGATAATGCGGTTGGCTTTCCAGGGATAACAAGGACATTGATATGTCCTGATCATTCCCAACCCATCTAGGTTGAGGTCAGACCCAAGCAAAACTGAAACATTTCGATCGGGATCGTGGATATTCATAACAGGAGGAATATAGACATTCTGACCGCGTCTTCGAGCACCCCTTCCAGTAGGTGGTGGTGTTGAGCATAATGGGGTGTACGCTGTTAGACAACCCATCCCCCTTCATTCTGCCACTACACACCTTGTTCTCTTATAGGGGACATTTTAGAACCTGTTTCCCCTTATCCTCCATTGTACCTTTCTCCCTCCCTTCTCCCATTCTTGTTTCATCCTTCTGAGAAACCATGTTTCAGTGTGTGTGGGATCAAACATTTCACACACTCTTCTGGTCTCCTCAGTACTGTGTGTAAGGGGTTTCTTCTTTCATGTTACTTGCTAAGACTAATAAAATGGTTTCTCTGTAATGTTACTGATGAGGTAATGTTCTCTGTAGCAGCATGTTCGGGTTATAATTAGTGAGAATGAGACGTATTCATTTGCTAACCATTTGGGATAAATGTTATTCTTTCTTGTGTATCTGAAAGCTGCTGTTTGTGCGGGATTTGGGGGAGAAGGCGCGAGGAGGAAGAAGAGAGAAGACGTGGCTTGAGGGGATGGATGCCGGAGCCACTGGGCTTGGGTTTGGGGTGGGAGCCCAGGGATCGACGACGAGCGGAGGAGGATCAGCGAACGGGAATCCGTGAGCTCCCACGTTTGTGCACTGGTCATGTTTATCAGATTATTATCGCCTTTTATTTGTTTTCCTTTTCTTTTGTTTCTCTACTAACTCCATACTTAGATATAAAATCTTAATCGTTTCACCACACATTGTGGACTGAATTTTACTTTGGGGTACTGACGTTGCACAGGGGACACAACACGTAGTGTCCAGCCAAACAAGAGTGTTAAAGTTTGGCCAGGTAGTGGGCACCACACCCAAGATCAAGCCACTAGATGCAACGAGTCTTACATGTGTGATACCAGAGAGATAAGCCAGTTAATACCCAGTTATCGAGTCAAATCTCATCTATCCAAAATGGGAATGTAAACACTCGAGAAAACTGACAATAGCCTTATCACAAATGCAGTAGGATGCTCTCCTTTCAACTGTCTACACTTATGTAGAGCCTCCACCTGGTTACCTCGATGAGCTTCTGCAGCTTTTAATACAGCCTCCTGTAAATCACACATACCTATTCCTCCAGCAGGACTGAGTGCAACACTGATGTTAGACATCGAAGGGTTAACTTCTGTTCCTTTGCTTCATCTAAGCTGCGAATTATCTTCTGCTTTTGTGTTCTCAAAGATCATCTCTGTCGTGTACCTTTTGCTAGGTCTTATAACAAAGAACCAAAAACACAGAGTGGATCTGTTCCAACCATGTTTGTTACTTGCAAGGAGAAGCACCACTAACCTTCAATGGAAGGCAGGCTGCTTCACATTTACTGCATATAAAGTGCATTTTTAAACAAGATTTCAAGCATTTCTGTGGCTGTAATCTGTTCTGGGAGCCAGCTCCTCCACTTAGCAGCTAGAGCACTCAAGGCCACATTGCATATCAACATCCCCTTAGTTACACAATGACCAATGACCATGACATTCCATGCCTCCTGTCACATACACACTTAGCTTAAAGTAAAGCACTCTGGGATTATAAAGGTTCCATTCTATCATATTAAAAAATAACACAAAAAAATCTCAATGTTTTGAATATATTCCTTTTTGTAATTACATGACAACATTATAATTTCATAAACTTCTGTTTTAGAATACAGAAATCAAAGTCATTGAAGAAATTCATTTCATGATACAGTCTCAGAGCCCCTTTTCCTAGTCTGCACCACCAGGAACCCATTTTCTAATACTCTCTTCCTATGAGTCCAAATACCTTGCACAGAATATAGTTAATCAGCTCACAACTTAAACCTGCTTTTCTAATCAAATCATCCTCCAGAATATGTTCTTGAGCAGTTGGCAAGTAGATGAGCACAACTGAGTGGGCCACATTCAGCTTTCCCAACTGTATGTTCAGAGGTGTAATCAACTGCCCCACTGTGAATGCTCATTAAATCCAGATAAAATAATAGTGTATTGTGTTTCCCAATGGTGCACTGTATGTGGATGTGTTTAGGGTGGCTCAAGAGCCTCCTGTGTCCCAAAGAAGTTTTACAGGGGCAGCCTATTAAACTAGTTTCTACCAGGAGTCTCCCTGCAACATCCCACCCTGCTGTGAACTCCAGCGCAACTGCCTGTCACAGTTAATGTGCTCTCTGTAGGTAAATCTAGATATAGTCCTGGATTCTTCTCTGCACCCTGTTTATCATGTTCTGGATAATGTGGTTGACTTTCCAGGGATAGTGAAGCAAATGTTACATCCTAATCATTCCCAACCCATCTGGGTTTTAGGCAGACCCTAGTAAAATGACCCTTATGATCACAGTTGAAACATTTCCATGGTATTAGACCATAAGACCATAAGATATAGGAGCAGAAGTAGGCTGTTTGGCCCATCGAGACTGCTCTGCCATCCAATCATGGGCTGATCCAATTCTTCCAGTCATCTCCACTCCCTTACTTTCACCCCATACCCTTTGATGCCCTGGCTAATCAAGAACCTGTCTATCTCTGCCTTAAATACACCCAATGACTTGGCATCCACAGCCATTCATGGAAACAAATTCCACAGATTTACCACTCTCTGACTAAAGTAATTTCTCTGCATCTCAACAGATGACCTTTAATCCTGAATCGTGTCCTCTTGTCCTAGAATCCCCTACCATGGGAAATAACTTTGCCATATCTAATTTGTTCAGGCCTTTTAACATTCAGAATGTTTCTATGAGATCCCCGTCATTCTCCTGAACTCCAGGGAATACAGCCCAAGAGCAGCCAGATGTTCCTCATACGGTAACCCTTTCATTCCTGGAACCATTCTCATGAATCTTCTCTGAACCCCCTCTAATGTCACTATATCTTCTCTAAAATAAGGTGCCCAAAATTGCACACAATACTCCAAGTGTGTCCTCAAGAGTGTCTTAAGAGCCTCAACATCACATCCCTGCTCTTATATTCTAGACCACTAGAAATGAATCCCAACACTGCATTTGCCTTCGTCACAACCAACTCAACCTGGAGGATAATCTTTAGTGTATCTTGCACATGGGCTCCCAAGTCCCATTGCATCTCTACATTTTGAATTCTCTCCCTATCTAAATAATAGTCTGCCTATTTATTTCTTCCACCAAAGTGCATGACCGTACACTTTCCAACATTATATTTCATTTGCCACCTTTTTGCCCATTGCCCTAAACTATCTCAGTCTCTCTGTTTCCTCAACACTACCCGCTCAACCTATCTTTGTATCATTGCCAAATTTAGCCACAAATCCATTCATACTTTGGTCCAAATCATTGACATACATCGTAAAAAGCAGCAATCCCAACACAGACCCTTGTGGATCTCCACTGGTAACCAGCAGCCAGCCAGAATAGGATCCCTTTATTCCTACTCTCTGTTTTCTGCCAATCACTCAATGTTCCACCCACTCTAGTAACTTCCCTGTATTTCCATGGGCTCTTATCTTGCCATGCAGCCTCATGTGCGGCACCTTGTCAAAGGCCTTCTGAAAATCCAAGTACATGACATCTACTACATCTCCTTTATCTACCCTGCTTGTAATTTCCTCAAGGAATTTCAGTAGGGTTATCAGGCAGGATTTTCCTTTTAGGAAACCATGCTGGCTTTGGCCTATCTTGTCATATGCCTCCAGGTACACCGTAATCTCATCCCTAACAATCGATTCCAACAAACTCCCTAGCACTTATATCAGGCTAACAGGTCTATAGTTTTCTTTCTGCTGCCTCCCACCCTTCTTAAAAAGTGGAGAAGCAGTTGCAATTTTCCAGTCATCCGGTACAATGCCAGAATCTATAGATTCTTGGAAGATCACCGTTAATGCCTCTGCAATCTCTCCAGCTACTTCCTTCAGAACCTGAGGGTGCATTCCATCAAGTCCAGGAGATTTATCCACAGTCAGACCATTAAGCTTCCTAAGCACCTTCTCAGTTGTAATTTTCACTGCACAAACTTCAATTTTCTAACATTCTTGAATGTCCGGTATACTGCAGACACCTTCCACTGTGAAGACTGATGCAAAATACACATTCAGTTCTTCTACCATCTCAGCATCACTCATTACAATATCTCCAGAGTCATTTTGTATTAGTCCTCTATCTACCCTCAACATTCTTTTACCCTTTATATACTTAAAAAGCATTTAGTATCTTCTTTGATATTAGTCGACAGCTTCCTCTCATAATACACCTTTTCCTTCCGAATGACCTTTTTAGTTTCCATCTGCAAGTTTTTAGAAGCTCCCCAATCCTCCATCTTCCCACTATCTCTGGCTTCCTTGTAGGTCCTCTCTTTTGCTTTTACTTTGGCTCTGACTTCACTTGTCAGCCTTGGTAGTGTCAATCTTCCTTTTGAAAATTTCTTCTTATTTGGAATATATCTGTCTTGCACTTCCCTCATTTTTGCAGAAACTCCAGCCATTGCTGCTCTGCTGTCCTTCCTGCAAATTTCCCTTTCCAGTCAACTTCAACCGGTTTCCTTCTCATGGCATTGTATTTTCCTTTATTCCACTGAAATACTGACACATTGGATTTTATTTTTTCCCTCTCAAATTTCCAAGTGAACTCGATCGTATTGTGATCACTGTTCCCTAAGTGTTCCTTAACCTTAAGCTCTCTTATAACCTCCATATCATTGCACAACAGGCAATCCAGTACAGCCAATCCCCCAGTGGGCTCAACAACAAGCTGTACCAATAAGCCATTCCTTAGACATTCTACAAATTCTCTCTCTTGAGGTCCAGTACTGACCTGGTTTTCTCAATCAACTTCCATGTTAAAATCCCCAATGATTATTATGATATTGCCTTTCTGACTTGCCTTTTCTATCTCCTGCTGGAAATTGTAATCCACATCCCGACAGCTGTTTGGAGTCCTGTATGCAACTACCACTAGGGTCCTTTTACCCTTGCCATTTCTTAACTCATCCCATAGAGATTCTACACCTTCCAATCCTATGTCATCTCTTTCCAATGATTTAATATTATTTCTTATACAGAGAGCCACACCCTCCCCCCCCCCCCCGCCTACCAACCTATCTTTCCGATACACCATATATCCTTGGATGTTCAGCTCCCAATGGCAGCCATCCTTTAGCCAAGTTTCAGAGATGGCCACAACATCATATTTGCCAATCTGTAGCTAAATTTCAAGAGCATCCACTTTATTCCTTATTCTGCGTGCATTCAAGTACATCATTTTCATCCAGTATTTGTTGCTGTCTGATTTAAGTGCACCATGCCTCTATTCCCCTGTAACTCATGACACTGGCTTTGATTAAGCCTCATCTCCTGTCTGTTCTTTCTATAATCTCTGTTGCACGCTATCTTTGATTTATTTCTGTTTTCCCCTTCCTTAGCCCTATCACTCCGGTTCTCATCCCCTTGACAAATTAGTTTAAATGCTCCCTAACAGCTCTATTAAATGTGCCCACTAAGATATTGGACCCCTTTGGGTTCAGGTGTAACCTGTCCTTTTTGTACAGGTTATACCTCCCCCGGAAGAGGTATTCATAAATGGAGGAATATAAACATTCTAACTGCCCTCTCTAATCGGTGATACTGTTGAGCGTGATGGCGTTATACCCTGATAGACTCCTGTCTCCTTTCATTCTGCCACTACACACGCTGTTTCCCCTTATCCTCCATTGTACCTTCCTTCCTTCCTTCTCCCATTCTCATTTCATCCTTCTGAAAACTATATTTCAGTGGTTATGAGATCCATGGGATTGAACATTTCACATACTGTTCTTCTCTCCTCAGTACTGTGCGAACCCAGAGTCTTAAGCCAGTTAATACTCTTTGTTGAATCAAGTCTCACTTGTCCAAAATGGGATTGTAAACACTTGAGAAAACTGAGCATAACTTTATCACAAATGCAGTGGGGTTCTCTCCTTTTCACGGTCTATACTTATGCAGAGATTCCACTGGGTTATTTATTTTTGTCCCTGCAGCTTTTAATGTAGCTTCCTGTAATTCTGTGTTCCTAATGTGTCTATTCCTCCAGCAGGACTGAATGTAACATTGAAGTGAGACACTGAAGGGCTAAGTTCCACTCCTTTGATACCTCTGAAACGTGAGTTACCTTCTTTTGCTGAGTGAGCTGGAAAGATTCTTAAGGATCATCTCTGTCATGTACCTTTTTGATAGATCTTATGCAGAGAACCAAAAAACACAGAGTGGATCTTTTGAAAGGGATGTTCATTACTCGCAAGGAGAAGCACCTCCACTCCTCAATGGATGGCAGGTTGCTTCTGATTTACAGCTTATAAAGTTGGGTTTTTATACAAGTTTTCAAGCAATTCCGTGGCTGTTGTCAGTTCCTCCATTTAGCAGCTACAGTACTCAAGGCCACATCATTTATTAACCTAATCAGGACATTAAATGCATCCTGTCACATACAGACTCAACTTATAGCAAAACACTTTGTGATTAAACATTCTAAGGAAAATCCTTCCTCATCTGCAACAACAAGTACTGATCTTTGAATACTCTCTTCTTCCAGGTCCAAATGCCTTGCCAAGGAATCTCAAGAGGATGACTGCCAATATTATAATACCAATACTCACTCCACAATGCAAGAGAGCAACCCATCATCATCCCCAATGGACACAAGCTTCCAGTGGGATTATAATTGCGGAACTGGTCTGCTACTTCCTTAATCTTCTTGATGGCCTCTTGTATGTGATCTGTCAAGTGAGTTATATTCTCCTGATTCATCTGGTGTGTCAGTGCAACATTCTTGTCCACTCAGGGCATATGTGCCACCTTTCTTAGGTAAAACAAGATTAAGATTTTCAATGCCACTGTACAGACTGCTACCAATTCTTCCAACAATTTGGATATTACCGATAGGGGTTGATTGAGAGAATATGCAGTTTCATTTCAAAGGTTCAATGGTACAATTTAATGTCAGAGAAATGTATACAATATACATCCTGAAATGCTTTTTCTTCGCAACCATCCTTGAAAACAAAGTGCCCCAAAGAATGAACAACGTTAACTGTTAGAACCCCAAAGTACTCCCCCAGCTTCCCACTCCTGTGTGTAAGTGGCAGTGAGCAAAAATCCACCCTCCCCCCCACCAGCAAAAAAAGCATCGGCACTGGTCAACGAGCACTCAAGCATGAGCAAAGTAATAGCAAAGACACAGACTTGCAGTTACCTCAAAGATTTCGCGTTTCACCTGGTGTCTGGCATACCACAGGCTCACTCTCTTTCCCTATAAGGGAGAAAGAGGTGTCTCCATTTTCCCAGCAAGCGGGAAGACATAACAAACAACTCACTGGTGTATGATGTTACATCTCTGCGACATTGCTTTTTTTAACTGCTGTATCCAAAAAATTGGGCACCCAACTGCTGTTATTCCGACTCCCCCAATGACACACAGATTTCCTGTCATGACACTGACCCTCGATCCATCTGTCTTCAGAACACCAAGATCCCAGGTTTATATGTTGGACATATACCATCCTCTAAAACACTCATTGTTTCCAAATTTATATTAGAAACTGTAAGTATTGTTAAAGGAGATCGAAAATAGACTGGGAACACTTAAGCAGGAGTGTGAAAAACAACAATGGCAAATTTCTGAACTCGATGAAGCTGGTGGACAGAGAGACCATAAGCTAGACTTGTTGGAAAAGAAATTAACTTTGACCACTCAAACACCGGAACAATATAAAGCTAAGATTATTGACCTGGAAAATTGCAGTCATAGACAGAACTTGTGAATAATAGGTCTTGCTGAAGACATTGAGAGTGGTGACCTTACTAAATCTTTTTCTCAATTTTTAATGGACGTTTTTGGCTCTGAAGATTTTTTCTACTTCCCCTATACTTGATTGCTCCACTGTGCTTTAAGAGCAAAACCCCCCAAAAGAACTGAAACCTTGACCTGTCATACTCCTATTCCACTATATGCATAGCAATAAGCATTTAATTTGAATTGCCCGTTGGAAAGGGGTTATTGAATACGGAGACCTCAAGTTTTGTTTGGTCTAAGATTACAGTACTGAGGTAATGCTTTTTAAACCAGTATGTCTGAGCTCTATCAAAGAAAGTTCTAACCAGATCTGCTATTTCCCGCTTGCCTAAGGGTTGTTCTGCCTGGTAAATCACGTAAATGGTTTAAATCTGTGGATGAAGCTCAACAATTACTTGAGGATCAATGTTCGATCTTAGCTGTCTAATAAATTTACTGTTTTTCAAGTCTGTATTAATTTGGTTTACAAGTTAATAACCAGTTCATAGATTTGGACCTATAAAGTTTGAAGAATTTTGCCCTTGGTTTGATAATGCTCGTACTATGGATATTTATCATGCTTTTATGATAAAGTTCCTTTCTTTCTCCCTTTATTATTTTATTTTATTGTTTTCAATTGTTTGTTTTTTGAAAATAATTAAGAATCTGATTTGGTGATTCATTATTTTTCCTGAAATAATAATCAGATTGTATTCTGTTTCACTTTCCAAGATCTTGCCTTTCAAAATGTTTTGCAATCGGCTGTTTTTTTTAACATTTGTCTGGTATTTTTTATGGCATTCTCTTCTCAATGTTTTGACTGCGGGTGGTGTTTTGAATTCTTTTCAATTTTGGAGACTTACCTACAAGAGAAATGGGGGTAGGGAAGTGTCTAGATAGCTTTCTGGCTGTCTATTGGTCAGTTTTCGGGGTTTTGTGGATGAGGGCGGGGCTAATTTTAAAAACATGTCAACAACATTCCCTGGTGAAACAATGCGACAGAATTTTATAGTGGAATAATGCAACAGATTTTTCCTGATGGAGTAATGCGACGGAATATTCTTGATGGAGCAGTGCGACATTTTTTTTTGTTATGGAACAATGCAACAGAGTTTTCTCGGTGGAAAGTCCCGTCATGTTTCCCTATCGTGGGTGATAGTATTGTAAACGGAAAGGGCTCTTTTTTGAGAGTTAACCTGAGCCCTGGGTGGCGTTGCGGAATCCAACGAACAGCAAAGACGGACTGAATGTGATGTCACTGTAAAACTCTTTATTAGTTCCTGCCTGACTTTGATCATCCTGACCAAGTTCACGCATCGAAAGTGAAAGTGCCAGCAAGAAACAGACGTGGATCCCGCAGGCAGAAGCGCGGCCAACACACCGGCGCCGATCACTGGTTTTACACAACGCCAAACATGGAAAGCAGTGAGTTTATATCTTCAATCCGTTACTGAGACCACCCCACCCCTGAGATAAAAACAAAGAAATTAATGCTTTCACATTGTATTTCGGATTTTTCGAAGGACGGCTGTTTTCACTTCCCAACCATGGACGAGCGGTAGGTTCGCATAATCAGGCCGTGTCATCCCGACCGGACAGAGATCAATGTGATGAATTCGTTAACCCGTTTCACCCAGACAGCTGATGCTCCGTCTCTCTGGTCTTTGTCAGGAATCTGCGGACTCTGAGGAACTACTTGTGTAACTACGAACCCCCTGAGGGCTGTGGAGACTCTATAAACATCCTGCTCTTCTGCATGGTGAGGGCTGATAAATCATCGACCATCAACACATTCCTCTCGGCTCTGGATTAACAAGGAGCGACCGTTAACTGTGTCCCAACGGGGATGAATCCCTGCGTTCTCACAACAGAAGTACACACACTGCCGTCAGTTTAATATAAAAACACAGTTATACGTTGCTCAATTCACTGTGAATTCACACCCCTTTTTCTGTCTTCCTGATGTCCACGTCAGAGGGAGGGAGAGGTCACCCCACTCCAATCACTTGGCTGGGAAACACCTCGGGAGGTCCTGAGGCTGGGAAAGGTGCTTTTAAATCCAAGTCCCTGATATCAGTCAACAATTTGCTGAAAAATTAAGAGGGGAGAAGTGGGAGGTAAAAGACAAGACATTATACACCAATTAGCTGGAGGTCAGTGGTTGGGAAAATATAAGACCATAAGATATAGGAGCAGATATAGGCCATTTGGCCCATCAAGTCTGCTCCGCCATTCAATCATGGGCTATCCCAATTCATCCAGTTATACCGCTCCCCTGCTTTCACGCCATACCCTTTGATGCCCTGGCGAATCAAGAACCAATCTATCTCTGCCTTAAATACACCCAATGACCTGGCCTCCAAAGCCTCTCGTGGCAACAAATTCCACAGATTTACCACCCCCTGACTGGAGTAATCTCCCATGACGGATTATGTTTTGATACGCTTAGAGGCAGATGACAAAATAGGCCAAAGTCAGCATGGTCTCATGAATGGGAATTTTTTCTGAAAAATCTGTTTGGAATTCTTTGAGGAAATAACTAGCAGGATAGACAAAGTTGTGAATGTTGTTACCTTGGATTTTCAGAAGGTGTGTAACAAGGTATTACATACATGAAACTGCTAAACATGTTAATAGCCCATGATATTAAAGGACAGTTATGAGCGTTGACAGAAGATTGGCTGACTGGCAGGAGGCAAATTTAGGAATAGATGTGGCTTTTCCTGGCTGTCTGCTGGTGACTAGCGGTGTTACACAGGGATCAATATTTGGACTGCTTTTTTCATGTTATATGCCAAATATTTGGTATATGGAATTGGCTTTGTGGTCAATTTTTGGGGTGATACAAATTCAGGTGGAGAGGCAGGTAGTGTTAAGGAAACATGGAGTCTGTAGAAGCACTGAGACAGGTTGGGAGATGGCATTTGCAATTTTCCAGTCCTTCAGAACCAATCTAGATTCTAGTGTTTTTTCAAAGATCACAACTAATGCTTCCACAATCTCTTCAGGAACCCCTTTCAGAGCCTGGGCTGCAGTTTACCTAGTCTAGGTGACTTATCTACATTCAACTTTTCCACTTCCCATCACTTTCCCCTTACTAATAGCAGCTACACTCACTCCTAGTCCCTGACATTCTTCAATTTCTGGCATTGAGTCTCCACAGTGAAGACAGATGTAAAATACTTATTCAGTTCATTTGCCATTTCTGTGTCCCCCATTACTACCTTTCCAGCATTATTTTCTAGAGATCTGATATCTGCTCTTGTCTCTCTTTGACTCTATATACCTGAAAAATCTTTTAGTATAACTGTTATATTCTTGGATAGCTTATCCTCAAATTTCATCTTTCTCTCACTATCGCTTTAAAGTTATCTTCCATTGCTTTTTAAAATCTTTCCAATCCTCTAACTTACCACTATTATTGCTATATTATATGCCCTCACTTTTGCTTTTCTGCTGACTTTGAATTTCCTTGTTAGTCATGGTTACCTCATTACGCATCCCCCACCAAACCCATTTTTAGAATGCATCTTCCACATTAGGATGTATCTTTTGAATTGCTCCCAGAAACACCAGCCATTGGTGTTCTGCTCTCATCACTGCTAGTGTGCCCTTCCAATCAACTTTGGCCAGCTCCTCTCTCATGTCCCTGTAATTCCCTTCACTCCACTGTTATACCGATACATCAAATGTTTGTTTCTTTCTTCTCAATGTCAGGGTAAATTCAATCATATTATGGACTCTGTCTCTGTAGGTTCCTTTACCTTAAAATCCCTTATCAAATCCAGTTTATTTCATAACATCTAATCCAGAATGACCTTTTCCCGAGTGGGTTTAACCACAAATTCCTCTAAGAAACCAAGTTGTAGGGATTCTATAAATTCCCTGTTCCTTTCTCCATGGATGCTGCCTGATATGCTGAGTATTCTCCACATTTCTGCTCTCTCACTCCAAGACTATCCTTATTAATTTGGTTTTCTCAGTGAACTGGAAAGTTGCAGTTTGAAAGGGGAATCCAGAGATTCAGGATTACATTGTTGCAGCCGGAGTGTCTCTGGGTCTGTATATCAAGGCCTGCCCTCTCAGGGGAACGTAAACAGTCCCAGGGCAGCAAGGGAAGTGGAGTTTCCTTGTGTCATGAGACATCATGTGATGGAGAGAAGATCAGGGAGATCTCCCACAGACTGAGATGGAGTTCTCCCACAGATTGGAATGTCCCATTACTGAGGGAAAAGCAGGAAGTTCTCCCGTGTCCCTGTGAATGTTTTTAGCTATCAGCCAATGACACAAAGCAGATCTTCTGTTGATCACCATTCTACTGTTTCTGGGATTTTGCTGTGTAAACACTGCCTGTCCTGTATTCTACATTACACTGAACTTCACTCGCCATGAAACGTGCCATACAAATGCACTATTTTTTGAAAATTTACAGCTCAGGTCCTACAGAGCAGGGAGTTTAAGGTTTTGGGATTCAACTGGATGGAACGCTCTGGTGAACACTGATCAGACAAAGAGAGTGTTACAAATGATCCTGGAAGGCAGAGTTGCCAAAGGAACAAATGTGAGTTTCCTCCATTACTTCAAACTCTTGATTTCCACAACCCATTAAACACTGAACAACCTCAGAGAGAGAAGGGAGAAATGGCTCCAAGAAAAGTTTCCGACAAAAGAGCCATGGTTTTGAAGATTGGGTCCACGATCCGATTGGAATGAAGCTATAATCTAGGCTGAGGGAGGCACTCCATAAAAGGAGTTATACGGAAATACCAAACAAAGAGTAACATTTGAGAATACAGTGACAGAGATTAGTAATGGAGTAACACAGGGGGACGGAGTGACAGAGATTAGTTCTTGAGTATCACACAGAGATTAGTCCTGGAGTGGCACATGAGGACTCAGTGACAGAGATTGGTCAGTGAGTTCCACACCACTCTACCTGGTGTCTCACTGCCAGCCGTCCCCACCTCACCTGCCTTCTACACATTGTTGGGACACGTTGAGCTCTTGTCCACATGAGGAAGGACTGAAGGGTGTGCTGACATCCTCCACATGATACAGGTCAGGAGACGGAGCAGTGATGGGGAAATGGATCAATCCCAGAAAGACATGACCCCAGCATCCGCTCCACTGCTAGAGAAGGTCACAGAGTCACCTGTTCCTATGATAGTCTGACCCCTGCTCCAACTCACCTGGAGCAGCTCCTCCTTGTCTCCCACGTTGCCTTCTGCTGGCGTCCATTATGGAGTCAATCTCGCTACCATGTGGGGTTTGGTGTTGGAATTCTGTGTGTGGCCATGAGATCATGTCTTACTTCCAAACTGATGTGAGAACAGACACTCAGGAGTCAATGGCCATGGACCAACAGAAGAAGGGTGTTGAGGCACAGACTAGATCAGTTCTGCTTACTGAATTGGAGGAGAAGGCTGGGGTTAGTGAGGAATGGATGGGGTGTGTTTGCCCTTGTAGGATTTTGTGAGTAAAATGTGAGAGTCATTTTATGCGCTTAACAAGATTTGCAGTCTTTTACTTCCATTTCAGAAAAATACAGAAGCAGTCACATTATACTGATGTTATTACATCAGACAGCGCCTCTTACAGTGAACACAACAATTCAATGATGGTGTTTGTGAATCATGTAGAATAGTTTCTATGGTGAAAAATAGATGCCATCTGTCACCCGTTACATTCCCCTACACTCTGTTCCTGTTCCTGTTCTTATCTCTCTTCATTCGTCAAACCCACCATCCCCGGATCAGTGTGGTCAGCTATTGCTGTAATCCTTCCTTGGGTCAGGAATCCTGAACTGTGCACAAGCCTCACCGGGACCCAATATAATTGGAGCAGGTCGTCTGTACTACTGTTTGACACAGTGATGGAGCAGTTAGTAGTGCTGCCTCACAGATCCAGTGATTCCGATTCTATCCCAGCCTCTGGAGCTGTCTGTGTGGTGTTTGCACGCTCTTCCTGTGATGATGTGGGTCCCCCCCCCCCCCACCGCCCCGATGATCTTTGTTTCCGGCTCCCACATCCCAGTGACGTGCAGGTCATTGGGTCAGTCTGCTGCTGTCATTTCCAGTGGGTTGTCAGAATGGTGGGGACTTGATGGTGTGATGAGAGAAAGACTAAGGGCTACCATAGACTAGACTGGCAGAATGGCTGAGGGGAAATAACACGAACTAAAGCTTACTAAGTTCCCTCATATAACCTACTAACCTGGATACAAAACACACAATTGTCTCTCCCACATTACTGATGGAGACTGAACAGTTCACATTCCTCAGGATAAAATTTCCCATCTGTTTACACACTGATCAACCATCTATATTATCCTGCAGTGTGAAGGACCAGTCTCTCAATCATCTGAAAACTTTGTTATCATGTCCTGACATTTAGGGAAAAATGTTGATTCATTAAACAGAGGGTGGGACAAATTCAGAGCAAATTCTGAAACAGCTCGTGGGGACAGAGGGGACCCACATTGAAAGGAACTGAGAAATAACACTGAACTGGACAGAGCAACATTCCCAGCTGAAAATTGTCAGGGACAGAGAGATCCCACTGATCCCTGAAGCAAGAGTGAGGCTGGGGCCCATCTGGATCTCAGTAGATCAGTGACCGTGACCACTGGACTTTGTCTGATGGGACTGGTCCCTCCAGTCAGTGTTCACCTCAGTGCTGAATGATTGTGATCATCGGTGTTCTTGCTGCTTCCTTTGTAACCAGTTCTTCATTGTCTCACTTAGTTACTGAATTTCAATCCTGACTCAGATTTTGCCAACTATCCTGTTATTCCAGAAAATATAATTCATGGAATTGCATTCATAGTTAACATCAACATCATAGACATGACCAGTGACAAGAATATGACCAAGTTTGAGGAGTTACAGATGATCGTGGCACAGAAATATAAGTGTTTTCTTTTGGTCTGTGTAACCATTGTCACCTCAAAATTGCAGCTTCATATTGATATTTGGATCATCTCTCTTTTCCAGATATTCACAGGGTTGTGATTGGGACCCAGTTTGAATTATTAGGGATACCAGAGAAACACAATGCAAGGATTTATGAATACAAGCCACTGCAGCAGAAGGTAAAAATCAGTAGAATTGGAGAAGTGATGTCAATATCAGTATCACATAGACTGGGAAGCCAATTCTGTAAAAGGGCTGGATGGTTTGGAGTTTGTAAAATGTGTGCAGGATAGTTTTTTGGAGCAATACATAGAGGTACCAAACAGAGAAGGGGCAGTGTTAAATCTCCTGTTAGTGAGTGAGATAGGTCAGCTGCCAGAGGTATGTGTTGGGGAGCACTTTGGGTCCATTGATCACAATGCCACTAGTTTCACTATAATTATGGAGAAGGATAGGACTGGACGCAGGGTTGAGATTTTTGACTGGAGAAGGGCTAACTTTGAGAAGATGCGAAAGGATTTAGAAGGAGTGGATTGGGACAATTTGTTTTATGGGAAGGATGTAATAGAGAAATGGAGGTCATTTAAAGGTGAAATTTTGAGGGTACAGAATCTTTATGTTCCTGTTAGGTTGAAAGGAAAGGTTAAAAGTTTGAGAGAGTCATGGTTTTCAAGGGATATTGTAAACTTGTTTGGAAAAAGAGAGCGATCTACAATAAGTATAGGCAGCATGGAGTAAATGAGGTGCTCAAGGAATATAAACAATGTAAAAAGAATCTTAAGAAAGAAATTAGAAAAGCTAAAAGAAGATACGAGATTGCTTTGGCAAGTCAGGTGAAAATAAATCCAAAGGGTTTTTACAGTGATGTTAATAGCAAAAGGATAGGGAGGGATAAAATTGGTCCCATAGAGAATCAGAGTGGACAGCTATGTGCAGAGCCAAAAGAGATGGGGGAGATTTTGAACAATTTCTTTTCTTCGGTATTCACTGAGGAGAAGGATATTGAATTATGTAAGTTAAGGGAAACAAGTAGGGTAGTTATGGAAACTATGATGATTAAAGAAGAGGAAGTACTGGCACTTTTAAAGAATATAAAAGTGGATAAGTCTCTGGGTCCTGACAGGATATTCCCTAGGATCTTGAGGGAAGTTAGTGTAGAAATAGCAGGGGCTCTGACAGAAATATTTCAAATGTCATTAGAAACGGGGATGGTGCCAGAGGATTGGTGTATTGCTCATGTAGTTCCATTGTCTAAAAAGGGTTTGAAGAGTAAGCCTAGCAATTATCGGCCTGTAAGTTTGACATCAGTGGTGGGTAAATTAATGGAAAGTATTCTTAGAGATGGTACATATAGTTATCTGGATAGACAGAGTCTGATTAGAAACAGTCAACATGGGTTTATGCGTGGAAGGTCATGTTTGACAAATCTTATTGAATTTTTTGAAGAGGTTACTAGGAAAATTAAGCAGGGTAAAGCAGTGGATGTTGTCTATATGTACTTCAGTAGGGCCTTTGATGAGGTTCCACATGGAAGGTTAGTTAGTAAAGTTCAATCGTTAGGTATTAATATTGAAGTAGTAAAATGGATACAATAGTGGCTGGATGAGAGATGCCAGAGAGTAGTGGTGGATAACTGCTGGTCAGGTTGGAGGCCAGTGACGAGTGGTGTGCCAATGTTGTTTGTCATATACATTAATGATCTGGATGATGGGATGATAAATTGGATTAGTAAGTATGCAGATGATACTAAGATAGGTGGCATTGTGGATAACGAAGGAGGTTTTCAAAGTTTGCAGAGAGATTTAGGCCAGTTAGAAGAGTGGGCTGAAAGATGGCAGATGGAGTTTAATGCTGATAAGTGTGAGGTGCTACGTTTTGGTAGGACGAATCAATATAGGACATACATGGTAAATGGTAAGGCACTGAGGAATGAACAGAGTGATCTAGGAATAACGGTGCATAGTTCCCTGAAGGTGGAATCTCATGTGGAGAGGGTGGTGAAGAAAGCTTTTGGTATGCTGGCCTTTATGTTTGTAAATCAGAGCATCAAGTCTAGGAGTTGGGATGTAATGTTAAAATTGTACAAGGCATTGGTGAGTCCAAATTTGGAGTATTGTGTACAGTTTTGGTCACCAAGTTATAGGACAGATGTCAACAAAATAGAGTGCAAAGGAGATTTACTAGAATGTTACCTGGGTTTCAGCACCTAAGTTACAGAGAAAGGTTGAACAATTTAGGTCTTTATTCTTTGGATTGTAGAAGGTTGAGGGGGGACTTGATAGAGGTATTTAAAATTATGTGGGGTATAGATAGAGTTGACATGGATAGGCTTTTTCCATTGAGAGCATGGGAAATTCAAACAAGAGGAAATGAGTTGAGAGTTAGGGGGCAAAAGTTTAGGGGTAACACAAGGGGGAACTTCTTTACTCAGAGTAGTAGCTGTGTGGAACAAGCTTCCAGTAGTAATGGTAGAGGCAGGTTCGATTTTGTCATTTAATAAAAAATTGGATAGGTATATGGACAGGAAGGGAATGGAGGATTATGGGCCGAGTGCAGGTAGGTGGGATTAGGTGAGAGTAAAAGTTCAGCATGGAATTGAAGGGTCGAGATGGCCTGTTTCTGTGCTGTAATTGTTATATGGTTTATATAGTATTTTTACAGTGTTAAAGTACAGTGTTTGTGAGTGTGCAGACACATCTACTATTTATTAACCATCCTTGATCAGACTTGGACAGGTAACAGTGAACCATCATTTCCATGCCATTGTATTGATAACCACAGGGGAAATGTCAGTTCAAAGTAAATTATTATCGAAGATTATAAATATCTCCATATACAACCCTGAGATTCATTTTTCTGTGGGCATATTCAAAAATCCATAGAATATTAACCATAACAGGATCAGTGAAAGGCAGCACCAACTTGGGTGTTCAGCCGGTGGCAAAAGACTGTGAGTGAGGGCCTCCACCAGTCAGAGTTGACCATGGATATTGCACCCTAGCTGTACAGATATGCAAACCTTGGCAGTACGATATGGAGAGCAAGCTGTTGCCCGTGTAGCAAGCTTCCCCTCTCCATGAAACCCATAGTAATACCAGAGCCAATACAGATTGGTACCAGCAGCATTGCAGGAGTGTCAAGTCAATATTGAACTCAACGTCAGACTTCCTTAGGGACTTCAGCTCCGGATTTTCACTTAGGAATTACTCCTGAAGTCTTCCCCGTTAGTGAGTATAGGCACAAAGCTTTGAAGCTAGAGATCAGAGTTTTCCTTCTTCTAGATGAGTTGCCAACCATGGCTGATGAGCCCCATCTGCCCGAAGCGACTGGTTTTAAGGCGCCATATCCCGCTTTTTTCCTTGTCCTGTAACGGTTCTGCCGGTTTAAAGCTAAGCCACATGTGAAAGCCAGGAGCTGGGCTTGCTTGTCAGAGGCTATGAGGCACACACCATTGAGAGTATTTGATAGGTGGTGTGAGCTTGGCCCCATTACCAGCCCCGGCTATAATAACCTTAAGGAACAAAAGGCAACAAACTGTGCAAATACAAAAAGAAAGAAATCATATTTTTTTTTTAAAAGTGAGCAATAAATATCAAGAACATGAAATAAAGAGTCCCTCAAATTGAGTCTGGAGGGTATGGGAACATCTCAATGATAGAGGCAGGTGGAGATGAGTGACGTTATCCATTTTGATTCAAGATCCTGATGATTGAGGAGTAACAACTTCCTGAGCCTGGTAGTGTGAACCTTGGGGCTCCTGTACCTCTTTCTGATGGCATCGGCAAGAAGAGAAGGTGTCTGGGTGGGATGTGCACCTGATGATGGATCCTTCTTTCCAGCGACAGCACTCCCTATAAATGTGTGCAACGGTGTCAAGGGCTTTGCATATGTTGGACTGGACTATATTTGCTCGTTTTTGTAGGATTTTCCATTCAAGGGCATTGTTGTTTCCATAACAGCTGTGAGGCAGCCAGTCAATATACATGCTACTACCCAACCATAGAAGTTTGTCAAAGTTTTAGATGTCATCAAATCTTCGCAAACCTCTAAGGAAGTAGAGGTGTTGCTGTGCTTTGTTCATAATTGCACTTAATTCTTGGGCCCAGAACAGGACCCCTGAAATAGTAACACTGAGGAATTAAAAGTTGCTGAAGCTCTCCACCTCTGAACCCCGAAGAGGACTGACTCAAGAACCTCTGGTTTCTTCCTTATGAAGTTCATAATTAGTTCCTTGTTGTTGCTGACATTGGTGTGGGAAACATAGCACCCACCTGTGCATAGCATGATCCCACTGACAGCAGAGATGTAAACACAGGAGGTAGTAGGAGCTCATTGGGTCCCTCTATCCTGCCCCATTCATTACGATTCGGGTGATCTGACTCAGACCACATGTCCTTCTGTCCCAGTTCCTGACACACTTGATCCCCCCAACCTTCTGAACCAGTGGGTAGGTAGCCAAAACTGCAGACAATACTCCAAATTATACCTAAAGTCAGAGTCACAGAAAACAGACCCTTCAACGTATCTAATCTGTGCTGAACCATTTAAACAGCCTACTCCCATTGACCTGCACCTGGACAATAGCCCTCCATACCCCTACCATCCATGTACCGATCCAAACTTCTCTTAAATGTTGAAATCCAGCTTGCATGCATCACTTGCAATGGCAGCTCATTCCACATTCTCACAACCCTCTGAGTGAAAACATTTCCCCTCATGTTCCCCTTAAACTTTTCACATTTTGCTCTGAACTTGTGAGACTGCTTCATTCTTTGTGTCTGCGAGCTTCACGGTGATTTTTCCCACTTTATGATGAACTATGGCCCTTCTCCAGATGCTCCAGGATTCGGGTCTATGGACTCCATTTGGTTCGGAATGCTGTCACTTAATTTAATTGTTTACATGATTAGTGTGTTTTTCTCCTCTTTCTCTGCACACTGGGCATTGGTCGTTTTTAAATTGTTTTTTCAAGTTTTTTTGTTTTGTGACTGCCTGTAAGCAGACAAATCTCAAGGTTGTACACTTTATACATACTTTGATAATAAATGTACTTTGAATCCTTTGAATGCCCTAAGCTCATCCACCTTTCCTACAATACTCCCTGCATTGAAATATACAAAACTCATGGTCAAACTTTTGATTCCTGACCTTGTGTGTAGGCTCAGCAACCTCTTTCCCCACAACCACTCCACTATCTGTTCAGGTGCTCTGGTTCCCACCCTGTGTAGTTCCAGTTTAATCACCCCCCCACCCCCCTTGCAGCACTAGCTCCCCTAGTTCCCTTAGTTCAGGTGCAAATCATCCCATCTGTACAGGTCCCATCTTCCCTGGAAGAGAGCCCAATGATCCAATAATCTGAAGCCCTCTTCCTCCTGCACCATCTCCTTAGCCATGTGTTAAACTCTATTACTCGGGCTTTACTTTGTGCTGCCTCATTTTACTGATATTTTCTGCCCCCTCCTGCCACACTTTGTTTGTCAAATCCCCCCTCACTCCTCTGTGCCACCGCTCTCTCACTTCCTCTTCAGTTATTAATCATTCTGCCCTTGGAACCCTCCCCTTTCTGTCTAGTCTGAAGCCTGGTCTACACAGTATTCACGTGATTCCCCAGGACACTGGCCACAACACAGTTCAGCTGAAGCTCATCCCAATGGAACAGCTCTCTCCGTCTCTGTTACTGCTACCATTGCCCGTGCATCTGAAGCCTGTGGAGTTTATAATTCCATTAATACCCTCTCTCTCCTTCCTTTCCTTCAGTTTGGAATGTTGGCAAAATGTACTGGGATGGAAAGGCGTTCCACGTTTGTGGTTTCAAATCAGTGGAGAGGTGAATGGATCGAGATAATAAAATGCTTCCTGGCCCTGTATGTTTTGGATAATATGGTCAGAAACATTGACCGATTTCTCAAAGCAGTGTAATGGTCACAGCTGACCTTGTCCAGTGTTGTGAATCTGATTCAGTTCCAGGAGCACAGACAGTGCTGTGGGATTGATGTTTTTATTGTTTTCCTTGTAGTTTTAGCATTCTTTATCCTTGTTTATATATTTGTATAATCACCTGTTTGTTGACTTTTAGTAACATTGTATAATTGGTTCTACAGTTTTCACCCTGCAGAGTGATGTGCTGTATGGAAGCATCTTGAACCTTGTCGAAAAGTTCTAAGCAGGAACTCTTGACCCCTGAAAACTGGTGAAGTGCATGTATTTTAAGATATAAAAGACCATGCTTGTGCTCGCTTTAGCAGAGCCTCTTAGTGGTCTCTCCGTGATCACGTACTAAATTAATTAAATCGAATTCTGGGATCTGTGCCTTTGTTTAAATCTAATTGGTGATAGTAAATCTCTCTGACAATCTGGCAATGAGGATGGAATCCCTACAGATTCAAAATCTAAGCGAACCATGACTGAGAAAGCAAAACTTCGGATAGGTGAAACATCCTTGAAAAACTGGAAATAAGATCGGGATCACAGGAGAAAGTCATCCCGGAGCAGCTGGTGACCAGTCCCGGAGTTCGGGTAAGGAACAAGAAGGAACTTGGAAGAGGGGACAAGACTTGATATTTGGAATTTGGTTGGCCTACCAAGGGGGAGTGTTTGATAATAAGATAAAGTAAAAGCATTTAATAAGACACATAGATACAGTATATAAGGTGGAAAGTCCTGAAGGAAAATCAAAACGGTAAGTCTCAGTCTGAAAACCCAAGAGGGACTTCCGGAGGTGGATCATCTACCCAGGTACATTCTGCTGATCCACTAAGCAAGGCCCCGGTGAATGAGAGTACGCAAAGATTGAAAATTATAAGACAAAACAACTCCCAGGTGACTCGTTGGTTCCCATGCGTTCACCCGCCAACAAGGTTTGCTTGGAAATGGGACAGCAGGTACTCTGTAACATTCTCTAGTGATTTGTACAGGAGGAGTTGTGGTGATTGGCCGTATGCTGGGTGTTTTGATCTAAAGAGAATTAATTCAGTACTAACACGAAACAAGGTTCGAAATAGGGGTCTAAACTGGGACTTAGAATATATGATGTGTTTTAATAAATGGGAAGAGGTGGAAAGACAGCATCAGCCACCAAATGTTAAACTGAAGAAAGAAGGGAAACTGACTGATCAGAAGGCGGGGTTACTCCCATCATGGCCCTCTGCTCCGACTGCCTTGGGAACCAGGCTATGCTATTGGATAGCTCCGCCCATATCCTTATCTGGAGCTCCCCGAAAACATGGAAATAATAGAGATGGATGTGGGCATGTCTGGGCATCAAGACCGCCAGCAGCAGAGGCAGAAACATCTGTCTCACGGTGTGTGGGGCTCAGAAGAGGAGCAAGTGTCAGAACCACAAGACTCCGGGACAGACAGGGTGGAGCCAGATTCTTCGGCAAGGTCAGGAGGTGGTCCCACCAGCGGAACTCAACACAAGACAATGGAGGACAAAAGGTCCGCTGACTCCACTGATCAGCATCCCGGTATTATGGTAGGAGATGTGGCTATATTAATACACTGGACCCTGGCTGAGGTACGAAGAATGATAAATGAAGTGCCAGCTCGCTACAAACACCACTGGCTTTCCACAACTGGTTGGTCCAAAACTGTCCAATTTTCAATCCGGTACCTAGAGATGCGTGGTCGCTGCTGGAAGTGATTTACGGAACTTCATGGCTTGGAGTAGGAACCAGTTCCCCACCCATCAATTCAGGACCAAGGGGTGTCTGGGTTCCTCTTGCAAATGGTACCCCCACAGATGAAATAAACAATGGGTCAGAAAGGGTAAAAGATGCCATTCTTGAGGAAACAAGACAACCTGGGGATTTTGTGAAGTTTCTTGGTGTCCACAGTAAAAGGGCAAAACCATTACCAATTTCATTGCCCGTTTCATGAATACCTGGGTGTCTAGTGCAGGAATTCACTCAATCAGCAGAATGCTCTGCTAGCCGTGCAGATGTTTCTGAACTACCTTCAACTGGAGTTGGCTCACTCTTCTAAGTTAAATAATCTAAACTGGCAAACACAGCATTGGAATGATATTGTTACCTCCTTGATTCATTTGGAAAAGACAATAAGTCCATTAGATATAGAAGCAGAGTTGGGCCATTCAGCCCATCAAGCCTGCTCCACCATTCCATCCTGGCTGATCCCAGATCCCATACAATTCCTCCACCTGCCTCCTCGCCATATCCTTTGATACACTGACCAACCAGGAAATGATCAACTTCCACCTTAAACCATGGACTTGGGCTCCACTGCAGTCTGTGGCAGAGCAATCTACAGATTCACAACTCTCTGGCAAAGAAAAAAATCCATTTAGATCTGTTCTAAGAGGTCACCCTGCAATATTGAGGTTATGCCCTCTAGTTCTGGATACCCTCACCATAGGAATCATCCTTGTGAACGTCCTCTGGACTCTCACCAATGACATCACATCATTTCTGAGAAGCGGGACCCAAAACTGTTGACAATACTCCAAGTGTGGCCTGACTAGTGTCTTATAAAGGTTCTTCAGTATCACCTTGTTTTTATATTATATTCCTGCCAACATTGCATTTGTCTTCTTTACCACACACTCACCCTCTAGATTAATCTTATGGGAGTTTTGCACAATTACTCTCAAGTCCTTCTGCACCTCCAATGTTTGAATCTTCTCCCCATGTAGATAATTCCACACAATTTTTCCGTTTACCAAAGTGCATCATCGTACATTTTCTAACACTATGTTCCATCTGCCACATTTTGACCATTCTTCCAATTTGTCCAAGTCCTGCTGCAATCGCATTATTTCCTCTGCACTACCTACACCTCACTTATCTTTGTATCATCCTCAAACTTTGCCATCAATTCCCAATTATGCAAATCATTGACAAACAATGTGAAAAGTAGCGGTCCCAATACTGGCCCCTAAAGGCACCACTAGTCGCTGGCAGACAACTAGAAATGGCCCCCATTATTCCAACTTCTCGCCTCCTTCCTGTCAGCCATTCCTCTATCCATGCCAGTATCCTTCCTGTAACGCCATTGGATTTTATCTTGTTAAGCAGCCTCATGTGGCAACTTATCAAATGTCTTCTGAAAGTAAATAACATCCACTGCCCCTTCTTTGTCCACCCTGTTTGTCACTTCCTCGAGGAACTCTAACAGATTTGTCAGGCAAGATTTCCCTTGACAGAATCCATGCTGACTTTGAATTATTTCATCGCTAGTATCCTTAATAATAGATTCCAACACTTTCCCAACCACTGTGATTAGGCTAACTGACCTATAATTTCCTTACTTTTGCCTTCCTCCCTTCTTAAATAGTGGGGTGACATTTGCAATCCTCCAGTCCTCCAGAATCAAGTAATTCTTGAAAGATCATGAACAATGCACCCATTATCTCTTCAGCAAACTCTCTCAGGACTCTAGGATCTAGTCCATCTGGTCCAGGTGACATTTTAAGACCTTTCAGCTTGCCCAGCAGTTTTTTCTTTGTTATAGCAATGACACTCACTCCTGCTTCCTAACACTGTCAGACACCTGGCACACTTCTAGTGTTTTCCACAGTGAAGGCAGATGCAAAATACTCATTAAGTTCATTTCTTTGTCCCCCACTACCACCTTACCAGCATAATTTTCCGGTGGTCCAATATCAACTCTGACCTCTGTTTTACTCCTCATATAATCCAGTTAACTTTTGATATCCTGCTTTATATTAATGGTTAGTTTGCCCTCATGTTTCATCTTATAGCTTTTTTAGTTGCTTTTTATTGGATTTTTAAAGCTTCCCAATTATCCAGCTTCCCATTCTCTTTTGCTATGTTAAATGCCCTTTCCTTTGTTTTTAAGCAGTCCTTAACTAGCCTTGGCAGCCGTGATTGCCTACCCTAGCCATTTGAGAACTTCTTTCTCTCTGTGACATATCTATCCTGCACCTTGTGAACAATTCCCGGAAACATCAGCCATCTCTGCTCTGCCGTCATCCCCACCAGTATCCTCCTCCAATCCACCTGGGGAAGCTCCTCTCTCATGTTTCTGTAATTTCCTTTGTTGCATTGCAATACTGATACAGGTGAAATGCTTCTCCCTCTCAAACTGCAGTATGAATTCAATCATATTATGTTCACTGCCTCCTAAGGGTTCCTTTACATTAAGCTTCCTAACAACTCCCAATCTAACAGCCTTTCCCTGAGTAGGTACCAACACAAACTGCTCTAAAATGCCATCTCATTGGCATTCAATAAATTCCCTCTCTTGAATCCCACTCCAACCTGATTCTCACAATCTCCTTTCATATTGAAGTCCCCCATTACAATTGTGTTACTATCCTTATTACATGTCTTTTCCAGCCCCTTTGCAATCTCAATGCCACATCTTGGCTACTACTCAGAGTCCTATATATGATTCTCATAATGTTTTTCCCCTTCAGTTTCTTAACTCCATTCACTACGATTCGGGATAGAAACGGGTTATTTAAGAACCAGGGAGTAAAAGGACAATATGTGTGTAACATAAGCATCGGGACAAGAGTCAGGATGTCTGAAGGAAATGTGGTAGGATAGGACACTGGGCTAGGGAGTGCCATAGTAGGGATGAAGGACTAGGGTAAAGGGATTGGGATGGAGATAAGGATAAGGGGACCTTCAGGGATCCTTTTCCTTAACAAAATCCTGTTGAAACCCAACAGAGGGTCTACAAATGACTGGCAGTACTGTTATGAAGGATGAACAACTCTGATAGGCAGAAGGGTACAGAGTTGCCCATATTTCCCCCCCCCCCAGGAGAATCGCAAACTGTTACTGTTACCACGCTGCTAATGAGAGAGAAAGAGAGACAAACGGAAAACATACTGGGACTGGAACATCTGCTTCAGACAAGGGAGAGATAACACCAGGGGAGAGAGACTTGTTATAACTCCTGAAAGACTTATGGCTCCAGAGAGGGCTGTTTACTTGGTACCATTCTGTTCATTAAAATTCCTCAGTGGACAGCTGAAGTGGGCTGGTTTGATGGACTAAGCTATTCAAAACTGATTGACACCTGAGACCCCGTGAGTGGGGTTAAAAGTGAGGTCTGGGGAGACGCCCCTCAGACACACCAGGAGACACACTAGTGAGCACTGCTTGAGTGTTGGAACCCACGAGAAGGTGTGGGGCATCGGAGACAGAACAAAGGATCGGTCAGTTTAACTCACAGTGTTTATAGCAGGGCTGGTGGGGGCTTGTGTGTGTGTCTGCCCTTGCCTGGGTGACGAGTCCACCACAGAAGAATGGTCTAGCTGAAGGACAGAGGGGTCATACCTGAATGGCCACAACAACACATCGACAGATCAAGAACGTAAAGGAAGGTTTGCCTGACTGTAGCTGTCACTGTTTGCTCGCTCTCTCGCTCTCTCTCTCTCTCTCTCTCTCTGTCTCCAACGATTAAAACACAAGAACCAACAACTACCTCAGCACGTATGAACTGAACTGAACTTTATATTCACATATGAAAATTCATTATCCCCTAGACATCGATAGAGCTTGTTTATTATTGATTATTATTATTATACCCACACTTTTAGGATTAGTATTGCTAACTTGTATTATCTATATATTTGCATTGTTGATATTGATTTGTATACTTTACTAATAAAAACAGTTTTTGAAAATAGTACCACCAGACTCCAACGGATTCTTCTATCTTTGCTGGTTAGACACCCAGTTATGGGTTACGTAACAAATTGGGGCCTCGTCTCGAGATTTGATTACCAAATTGGGGGGCCAGTGAATTGGGCTATAAGTCCATTATTTGATCTGTTTGTGTGTGTAACCAGTCGGGAAACCAGCTAAGATGGATATAGACAAATTGTTAGAAAGTCCGACTCTGAAGGCGCTAGAGGATGCCACAAAGATGGACTTGGTGAATATTGTGAAACGATTAAATCTCACAGAGGTGAAGTTGTCAATGAAAAAGTGGGAGATACAGAGGGCCATAGCCCAGTATTATATAGATAAGGATGTGTTCACGTCTGAGGTATTGGATCTGTTCCCTGAAAGGAAACCAGTTGTTGGGGTGGTTCAGTTAGAGATGGAAAGATTAAGGTTGGACACGGAACAGAAGAAAAGGGAGTATGAGCTCCAGCTAAAGGAGTTGGAGGTGAAAAGGGAGCAGGAAAGAGTTGCCTGGGAGGCACAGAGGGAGAAGGAAAAAGCCAAAAGGGAATTGGAGGAAAGGGAAAGGGAGAGAGATAGGCAGCATGCACTGGACATGGAGAGGTTAAAGCAACAGGGAAGAGACCGAGGGGAAGGCTCAGTTGAGAAGTTTAATGTTAGTAGGGAGTTTAGGTTATTACCTCTGTTCGAGGAGACAGATGTTGATAGTTACTTATTGCATTTTGAAAAGGTGGCAGTGAATCAGAAGTGGCCCAGAGGTCAGTGGGTGGCGTTGTTACAATGTGTATTAAAAGGGAAGGCTCAACGGGCATATGCGGTGTTGTCCGAGGGGGAGTCTGAGGATTATGAGGAAGTAAAGCAGGCTATCCTTCAGGCCTACGAGTTGGTACCTGAAGCGTATAGACAAAAGTTCAGAGATTTAAAGAAACTGTGGAATCAAACGTATGCAGAGTTTACCTATGAAAAGGGTGTGCTCTTGGATCGTTGGTGTGCTGCAGAAAGGGTGGAGGGGGATTTCCATCATTTCAGAGAGTTAATTCTAATTGAGGAATTTAAAGGTTGTGTTTTGGATAATATCCAGATGTATCTGAACGAGAAGACGAATAAATCTATATCAGAATTTGCCAGGTTAGCAGATGAATATGCCCTAACCCACAGTCAAAGTTTTCCTTGAATAGGAGTTACCAGAAAGGCAGTAGGGATGGTAAAGAAAGTCCACCAGCTAAGGTAGAGAATAAGCCGGGAGCTAGTGGTAAAGGTAAGGAGGAGGACAAGCAGGCTGGCAGGAAATTTCCTGACTTGACCTGTTATAATTGTGGAAAAGTTGGTCATATTGCAGCTAAGTGCTTTGCTCCGACGAAGGAGGCAGGAAAAGGGAAAACAGCAATCCCTACAGGTTGCATTAGCAGATCGATGAGGGAGGCAAAGGAAGATAGAGTATGAGAGGGCCGTGAGAAATTTATTTCGGAGGGGACAGTGTCTGTGAAAGAAGGAGAACCCCCAGTTCCAGTGAGAATTTGGAGAGATACTGGGGCTGACCAGTCATTGATCCTAAATGAGGTGCTAGATTTTGGTCCTGAAACTGGAGAGGTGGTATTAAGAGGCATAGGAAAAGGGACAGAAGCTGTGCCTTTGCACCAGATCGTTTTAAAATGTGACCTGGTATCTGGACCAGTCAAAATAAGGGTGTGGTCAGAATTTCTGAGAGACGGCATGGACGTCCTTCTTGGTAATGATTTAGCAGGTGGTGACGTGTGTTCAGCAGTGAAATTAACAAGCAATCCTGTGAGTGTTGAGGACCCGCCCCTAGATTCTAAGATCTATCCCACATGTGCGATCACTCGCAGCATGTCGAGAAAGGCAGCTGAGAAAGAGGACAGTTTAAATGAGTCCAGTGTTGATTTGGTTGAGACGTTTTTACTGACCCTGTACCAAGAGGGGTTAGGCGGGATGGTAAAATGGAGGATAGTGAAGTGAAAGAGGGTAAAGGAGAGGAGGTAGGCCTACCCTTAGCCAAGAGGGAATTTATGGAGGCACAGAGTAAAGATGAGAAACAGATAAGGCAGTTAGAAAGTCCAGGGTTGGACACGGATGATTTGTCTGGCTTGACAGAACTGTTTGAAGAAGTTGAAAAATTTAAATGTGTTCCCAATAATGATGTAAGGGCAGTCCTAGATGAAAAGGATGCCATTACCTTGAAGGAGTCTGCTGGGTTGGCAGATAAAGTTGTTTTAACCCGCAGGGTTGTGTTTACTCCGGATGGGAGTTGCCCAGAGAGTAACTGGGAAGATCAGGGGAACTTAGACTTTGGAAAAGGGACTAGTATTGAAAGCCTGGAAGAGGTAGATGTCCCGTTTGAGTATGTTCAGGGTGTGGAGTCACAGGGTACTGAACCTAGTATTGAAACTCAGGAAAAGTCTGAGGTAACTGATTTAGTTGAAAAGGAATGCAGCCCTTTTGGGTCAGATGGACTTGGTTCAGTGGAAAAAGGGTTAACCTTAGTACCAGTGGAGAGTGAGAATTCTCAGTTGTTTGTATTAGAAGGTGTGTTAAGAGTTTGTGAGGAGATGATGGCTGGTGATGTGAATATTATTGAAGGGAAAAGTATTGTTCCTAGACTATTGAATAAAGAAAATTTAAAGTCTGGATTGGTTTTAGAAGCAGTAACCAGGCTGAAGGAACAATGGCTTGTTAACAAGATGCCTGTGAATCAATTACAGTTTGTTTTGGAATTTAAAGGTAAACAACTCGCTGATGTTATTCAAGGAGGTGATTTGGAGAGACAGAACCAAAAGTGCTGTTTTGACAAAGAGGGATCACTTGTAGATGTTAAACTGAAAACTAATAGAATGAAGAGTCCTGAAGATAAGATTAATGACCTGCTCAAAAATAAAGAATTGTGAGGAAGTTCAGAAAATGTGCTAGGTTTGGAAGACATTGGTGATAAGATAACTCCTATGAAAGGAGTATGTGAAAGCCTATTCCACACTGGTGAGCAAGCTAACCACGTGAGAGTTAAGTGGAAAAGGGGCAATGGTTGACAAAATGCCACTTTGAATAAAAGGATCTGGTTTTGAGGGAATTCGACAAAGCGTGTAAATAATAAAGACAACACCATGGAAGACTGACTGTTAAGTTTAAAAGTAAAATAGAGATTAGTATTTGCACAAACTTCTGTATTGTACCACAGTATAATCACACAGGTATTGGTTCACATTTTGTAATATACACTTAAGCTAAGATCACAACCCTTTAGTATTTGTTTTTGCTGAAAGGAAAAAAAAACTAGGTGGTTATTAAATTGGAGTCTGATGCTACAGGAATTTATTAAGATACAACATATTAAAGGGAGTGACAATGTAATCGCTGACTGTTTGTCTAAATGCTAAGTTGAATGTATATCTGTATTGCTTTGTAGTTAAAAACACTTCTGTATTTTGTTAGATTATGTAATTCTGTAAGACACTGTATTAGTTAATTTTCCCCTTTGGTGAAAATTCCTAGAAGGATGGGAGTGTTATGAAGGATGAACAACTCTGATGGGCAGAAGGGTACAGAGTTGCCCATATTTCCCCCCCCCCCCCAGGAGAATCACAAACTGTTACTGTTACCACGCTGCTAATGAGAGAGAAAGAGAGACAAACGGAATACATACTGGGACTGGAACATCTGCTTCAGACAAGGGAGAGATAACACCGGGGGAGAGAGACTTGTTATAACTCCTGAAAGACTCATGGCTCCAGAGAGGGCTGTTTACTTGGTACCATTCTGTTCATTAAAATTCCTCAGTGGACAGCCGAAGTGGGCTGGTTTGATGGACTAAGCTATTCAAAACTGATTAACACCTGAGACCCCGTGAGTGGGGATAAAAGTGAGGTCTGGGGAGACGCCCCTCAGACGCACCAGGAGACACACTAGTGAGCACTGCTTGAGTGTTGGAACCCACGAGAAGGTGTGGGGCATCGGGGACCGAACAAAGGATCGGTCAGTTTAACTCACAGTGTTTATAGCAGGGCCGGTGGGGGCTTGTGTGTGTGTGTCTGCCCTTGCCTGGGTGATGAGTCCACCACAGAAGAACGGTCTGTCTGAAGGATAGAGGGGTCATACCTGAATGGCCACAACACATCGACGGATCAAGAACGTAAAGGAAGGTTTGCCTGACTGTAGCTGTCACTGTTTGCTCGCTCTCTCTCTCTCTCTCTCTCTCTGTCTCCAACGATTAAAACACAAGAACCAACAACTACCTCAGCACGTATGAACTGAACTGAACTTTATATTCACATATGACAATTCATTATCCCCTAGACATTGATAGAGCTTGTTTATTATTGATTATTATTATTATACCCACACTTTTAGGTTTAGTATTGCTAACGTGTATTATCTATATATTTGCATTGTTGATATTAATTTGGATATTTTACTAATAAACACTGTTTGAAAATAGTACCACCAGACTCCAACGGATTCTTCTATCTATGCTGGTTAGACACCCAGTTACGGGGTACATAACAGTACAAGCAGCAATGATCAGATTTTCAGAAACCTCCCTAGAGTTCCCCTGTTAGAGATGGAGATAGGTAACAAGAAAATACCAGTCCAGATCGACTCAAGTGCTGCAGTATCGTCAGGTCATCCTTCCGTGGCGTTTCCAAAAGACAATAAAAGTATTAAGACCATAGAATAACCAGAGTTCCTATGATAGAGCCCCCTGTCTGAGTCGGTTGAAATAAAATTGTTGGGAAATTGCATTAATGAGACATTTGTAACAGCAGGAAATTTGCCTGTTAATTTGCTTGGATGCCAGGCCCTCTGTAAATTAAATGTTGTTACCATTGCACCCCCGGGGGTGAAGCTGACAGTATTGGTCAAATGAACCCAGTGTGGTTGGCACAACTTAAGAATCCTCTGGGGTTAGCTAAGTCTGTAGAACCCATCACTATCAAGTGAAACACCCGATCACCCTCCTCCGGGCAGCACTGCTTAGCTCCAAAGCAATGGATGGCTTAAGCCAGTGATTGGAGCCTTATTGCAGCAACAGATTCTTTGACTGACACAAAGACCCTGCAACATGCTGATGTTACCCATTTCCAAGCCAGGGAAACTGGATGAGTGGTGGTTTGTACAGGACCTGAGGGCTATAAATCAGACAGTACTGCCCATTTCACCTGTAATGCAGGACACTAAAGTGATTTTGGCCACTGTCCTGTCAGATAATTGCTGGTATACTGTAATCAATTATTGTTCAGCTTTCTTCTCAATCCCTCTGCAGGAAGGCAGTCAGTACCTGATCGTTTTTACCTGTAACGAACAGCAGTGTACATGGACAAGGTTCCCTCATGGTGAAACAGAAAGCCCTACAGTTACTGTCCGCGATGATCTGACAGACTTATTACTGCTGATACTGTATGATGCTGCAGTATGCAGATAATTTGCTGTTGGCTTTGCAAACTGTAGAAAGGACTACATGACTTTATGAAATAAATCACTTTGCAGGAGAGGCCATGGAGCATCCCTATCAAAATGGCAGCTGTGCAAATCTACGGTGACATACCCAGGTAATCATTGCACCAAGAGACCCGCTGGCTGAGGCCAGAGTGTGTAACAGCTATTGTACAGGCACCCAGACAGGCTAGCAAGAAACAGCTGATGGCCTTTTTGGGCATGACGGAGTAATGCAGGCATTGGGTCCCTGAATATCGGTTCCATGACGCTGCCCTGTGAGTCACCATAACTCAAGGAGCCCAGACACCGTATCATGGACAGAGGAGACGGAGCAAGCTTATTAGGCATTGGAGAGTGCCCTGATCCAGGCACCCACCCTGGAACTGCCAGAGTACGGTTACCCATTCCAGCTGTACGTGAATGAAAAGGAGGGCTTTGCCAGTGGGGGACTGACCCAGGAACATGAGGGACCAAGAGGACCCGTGGCGTACAATTCCACACTACTGCCCTGAGTGTTTAAAGGAATGCCAGGATGTTTGAGGGCAGTGGCAGCTACAGAGGTGATGGTTGAAAAGACTGCACCATTAGTACAAGACCACGCTTGTACTGTGTGGACACCTCAAGTGGTGATGTTGCTTCTCAACTGGGCAGCAACCCAAAACATTACCACAGCCCGCCGAATGGGGAACGGAATCGAATTTAACCTTCAAAAGAGCACCAGCCCGCAAACCACTATGTTGTCACTGCGGTTGAAACTGTTACATCTCCCCGATCCGACTTATCCACAGTGCCCCTCGACAGCCCGGACTTGATGCTCTTTACAGATGGCTCCTCTTGTCAGCCTAATGACCACACCATACTGGCAGGTTCTGCAGTAGTGACTCCTTCGGAGACATTAGAGGCAGGGCCCTTTCCCGAGGAAAGTCCACTCTTTTCCCTGACACAAGCAGAGGGATAAACAGTAACTGTTTATACGGGCTCTAGCTGTGCTTTTGGGGTGGTGCATGACTTTGGGTCACTCTGGCAATGTAGAGGATTTATTATATCATCGGGGAAGCCAATACAACATTCACACTTTATTCAAAGTTTATTGCAAGCAGTGCAGTTACGGAAACAAATTGCTGTCACTAAGTGCGAAGCTCACGCTAATGCTCCAGATCCCACAGTACAGGGTAATGACACCGTCAATAGAGCAGCTCCAAAGGCCGGCACTGATGAAAAAGCGATGCAGATGCTCGTGAAGTGAAATGTACACAAACAGCTCCTTCTCCTAATTGCAGGATTGCTTGCTGCCCAAGAAGGGGTCCTGGTGAAGGGCAGGGGGTTATGGAGGGACAAGCAATGCTTCAAGGATTCTGAAGGGGTAAAGAAACATTCGGATATATGTCCAGTATGCCCCAGAAATCACCTACATGCCCTTGTTCGATTAGTGCATGGGAAAGTTCATGCCAGGAAGGGGGAGCGGGATTATAATTCAAATACACAACAATAGCTTGCACCAGGACTGACAGGAATTGCAGGTCTGGATCTATGTAGCTGTGAAATCCACCAACGAAATAATAGAGGAAGATCATCTGATAAATTTTATCTTTTTTGCCAAACTGCAGATAGACGTGTGCTTGCTGGTGGGGGGGGCGGGGTGAGAGGAGGGGTCTGTACCTGTTAGTAATAGTGAATGTGCTGTCTAAGTGTGTGGTTAAACATTGATGAAGGAAATTATTCACAATTTTGGGGTGCCATACACATTTAATAGTGACTGCAGGACGCATTTTACAGGTAAACTAATCAAAGAATTAGGCCAAGCGTTAGGTTCCACTTGGGAGTATCATCGTCCACATCAGCCCCAGTCCTCGGGATTAGTGGAAAGAACAAATAGAGTATTAAAGGATACATTGGCTAAAACATGTCAGGAAACTGGATTGAAGTAGCCGGAGGCCCTTCCTATGACTTTATAAGAAATCAAGTAAATCAGAAAACTAAATTAACGCCATTCGAGTGTTAATGGGACAACCTACGCCAGCTGGATCCTGACCCTCTTTAAGCAGTGTCGATGCTCTCTGTTCTGGACCGACGAGAAAACTGGTGCAATTGTTTAATTTTGGTTGGGGAGATTGAATCAGGGGCGAGTGGCAGTTGTATTACCTCAGCTGGTGCAGAGGGGAGGGAATGCTCATCCCTTTAATCCAGGAGAGAATGTGTCTGTGAAAACGCTGAAGAAAGACCCTTTCTCCTGGGTGGAAGGGGCCCTATCACGTGACTCTAGTGACAAGGACTGCAGCAAAGGTGGAAGGAAAGCCCGACTGGATTCAGGGGACCTGGTGCAAACTCAATCACAGCGAAGGCCAGCAGGCGACCAAAAAGAAGAATGAAAGTTGTTATATTATTGCTTGGACTTCTATGCTTCTGAATAGATAAGTATGACCTTGCTACGTAATACCTTTTGATCGTTTAGTTATGAATTTGCTGTATGCTTGAATGCTTCTGCTTGTTGGATCTGTACACATATACGGATCGTGGGGGGGGATGAGGGAATTCACTTGGTCCCGTTTCCTTCACCTTCCCCGAATTGGAAATATGGCGACATTTTAACAATTGGAAAGACAGAACAGAGGGCCGATAATACGGGTAGGGCAGAGGGAGATCGAGGACAGTAAAGCTAAAACATCTAGAATCAATGTTGTCAGAAGGCAAGACAGGAGCCTCCGCCTACGGCCTAAGGAGGATTCATTTATCATCCCCAATTTCACCTGTCTCAGTGGGAGAAGGGCTGGAAATCTCTTCCTCAATCCATGGGGAGTTAGCAAAAGGCAGCATATACCACCATCCAGATCCTCATCCTCTGAATCTGAATCTCATGGGTGGGGGCCCGGCCCAGCCTCTCCTGCTGTGGGCCCCACCATCACCCCACGATTCCACAGAGTCATCTTACGACGTGTAGGCTCCAGGCCGGGCTCTGTGCCTGCCTGCACCTCATCGCCCAAGGGCAGCAGATGGTTCCGATGGAGAATCTTGACAGGCCCATTCCCATCCTGTGGTTTCACCTGGAAAACCGGTAAGTTTGGCATCTGACTCTCCACCACATACGGCGTAGCCACCCAGTGTTCAGCCAACTTATGCTTCCCAAGTAGCCCCAAATTCCTTTTGAGGACTCGGTCTCCCACCAGGAGTTGGGAGAACCTCACCTTTTGATCTCCTCTTATTTCCTTGATTCTGCTTGGCAGCCGCGACCCCAGTTAATACATAAGTCCTTTTCAGCTCTCTTCTCATATCAGACACATACTTCAGATCAGTCTTCGGTAGTAAGTTGGCCTCGTCAGTCCCAAAACAAAGGTCATTGGGCAACCTCACCTCGTGCCCAAACATCAGTTAGTATGGCAAGTACCTGGTAGCTTCATTTCAGTTACAGTTGTAACTGTGGACCAGATGTCCAATATGTCGACTCCACCTTCTTGCTGATCTCCAAGGTCCTGAGCATGTCTAGCAAGGTCCAGTTAAACCTCTCGGGCTGGGCATCACCCTGGGCGTGGTCCTCGACTTCTCGTCTCCAAGCATGTCCAGTAACTCATGGATGTGTCTGCTCTCGAAATCCTGTCCCTGATCACTATGTATCCCCCGGGGAGGCCATAATAAATTAAATACTTCTCCCATAACACTTTGGTCATCGTGGATACCCTCTGGTCCTCGATAGGTAGAGCTTGCATTTATCTGCTGTAGTGGTCCATGATGACTAAGACATTCTCCGTGTTGCTGGCATGGGTTCTATTGACAGGAAATCCATACACTTCAGGTCCAGGGGCCCTGCACTTTGCAAGTGGGACAAGGAATTTGCCCGTATAGGCAGCGTCTTCTGCCGTATGCATCAAATGCACGAATTGCTGAATTCTTTGACCTCCAACTTCATTCAGGACCAGTAAAACTGATCTCTGTGCAATCTGTAAGTCTCTTCAACACCCAAATGCCCAGAATCATCATGAAGTGACTTCAACACAATCCTCTGATACTTCTCCGGCAGAAACAACTGGCTATCCCGAGGTCGGCCTGGGGGAGACGTGGCTCAGTATAGGATCTGGTTCCGCAACTCCAACAGGAGAGAACAGTATTCTCTCAGTAATGGAGGCACCACAGCAGGTTTCGTCTTCTCCGCCTGAGCTACATCTCCCTTTTCAACCATTGATCAAATGGTACCAACGCCCGGTTCATCTTGCTGAGCAGCTGCACTTCCCCAGAACTCAATTCTGACAGCTGATTTGTCTTCAGAGCATTCAGGTTACAGTAAATTAGGGGAATGGCATCATCAGAAGCTCCCAATTAATCCACCGCTCATTCACGTCCCTCCTTACCCTCTGCCTTCACAGTGATGGCAAACTGACACAGGGCCTTCATCCCCGGGGCAGAAATGCTCTCCTACTCCTCATCTCTGTCCAGTCCCTCATCCGCTTGTCGGGACAAAGCACCAGTATCAATGTTCCGGCTCCCCGGTCGGTACTTCAGGCTGAAATCATAGGCAGACAATGCCACCAACCACCGATGGCCTGTGGCATCCAGTTTTGCCGAGGTCAGGATATAAGTTAGGGGGTTGTTGTCTCAAACTTGACCCATACGGGTAGTCACTCAGCTTATCCATCACCATCCCATTTCAACGCCAGGAATTCCAACTTGTGCATGGGATAGTTTTTCTTTGAGAGCGACAGACTCTGGCGGACAAACGCAATGGGCCTCAACCCAATGCCCTGATCCTGATACAGGATGCCCCCTAACCCCTCTCGGCTGGCATCCATGAGCAGTACATATGGATATCGAGGGTCCGCAAAAGCCAGCACAGGCGCCTGTGTCAGCAGCCCCTTCAGCGACTGAAAGGCCTCCTCACATTTTGCATCCCACCTCGGTCCAAAGGGCTCCAATGGGCTAAAATGCTCTCCTCTATCCTGTGCTTTTCTCCCCCTCCCTTTCTTCCCCAAGAGAGGGTAACTGCACAGAAGCTGATTCAACGGGTGACTCACTTTCACGTAGCCCTTCAGGAACCTCCGATAGTAACCACAGGATCCGAGGAACGAGCACAGAGTGCTCACAGTCTGGGGACCTGGTCACTGCCTCTATCTCAGCTGGATTTGTAGCAATTCCATCCCATGAGACCATGTGCCCAACGTAGCTAACAAATGTTTTGTAGATCTGGCACTTGTCCAGGAAAGTTTTAACCCTTCAGCTTTCCAGAGGCCCAGCACCTTCAGTAGCCTCACTTCATGCTCTTCCAAGGTGGATCAAAACACTACGAGGGCATCCAGATACACAAATGCCTCAAGCAGGTTCATATCCCCAGCGTTTTCTCCATAACCCGCTAGAAGGTTGCAGGAGCTCCCAATACGCCTCAGGATATCCTTTCAAACTGGAAGAATCCCAGGGGACAAATAAAGCCTGTCTTCTCTTTGCCAGCCTCACTCATGGGGATCTGGTAATATCCACTCCTCAAGTCCAACACACTGAATGACTTCGAACCACTCAGGCCAGCGCGTCTTCGACCTCAGGACCGTATACTGCTCAGGGCCTGTTCATAGTCCACACCAATCCTTACCTTCCCATTCTTCTTTCAGGCCACTACTATTGGGGACGCATTGGGACTTCAGGACTTGGTGATGATCCCAGCTTCCTTCAGCATACACAAATGCTGCCAAATGTCTTCCACCTCTGCAGGGGCCGGTCTTCGCAACCTCCCTCTAAACAATGTGTCCTCAGTCACTGGATAGTGTGACGAGTGCTCTTGGAACAACCCACATCAAACTCGTCAGAGGAAAAGACACTTTCCAGCTTCAACAGTTTCTCTACCAACCTCCGCTTCTAACCCGCAGGAACTGGGGAGCTCCTGAAGTTGAATGACTCGGCAGTCAACTTCCCCCCTTTTTCCAATAGTTTTTCACAGGTACACCAGACATTAGTGTCACCGGGAACAGATGCACCAGGGGCGTCCCCCGCTTGAAGGTGCCCTCCCTCTACGTAGTGCTCCTGACAATCACTGCCATCCTGCTTGCCTGTACAACCGAGGGTTTCTGCAATTCGGGCCTCACAAGTACCCAGCAAGAAATCCCAACTCCCCCCGTGGTCTTCTGGAGTGTCGACTAAGAGGGTCTTGCCCTCTGGCAATCCGGGAAACTTGGGGGTCCCCATCACTGTCACTACTTCTCCAGGCCGTAACACCATTGGCTTTGACTAGGTGAACCACACAGTCCATAAGACCATAAGATATAATAGCAGTCCCTCATCTAAATTCAGCATCCGGCCCAATGCAGCAACACACTTCCTCAAAAGTAGCTCGAAACACAGGTGCATGGACAATTTTCCTAAAAATCTCTCACCGGCCTTCTCCTTGCAGGCCCCCATCGGTCTCCTCACAAGAGGATTGCTGGTCCCCGCCAGAAATGAAATGCTGCCCTTCTCAACAGGGGTCTGGACAAACCAGCATTACTGTATCAAGGAACCTCAGACACTCCTTCATCAGCCTCTGAGAATTCTAGCTTCACTGATAAATAACCATCATATGGATAATCACCAGCACAAAGCCCCCAGATCGCCAGTGCACCGAAGAGGGTCAATGGTTAATGCTTCAGACACCAGTTGTAAAATGAATGGTACAATGGCATGACCTACGTCCTGGTGTCAAATATGGCTTCAGCATAAGTACCCTCTATCCGTAGCGATACACTGGAGCATGGTCCCATTAAAACTCATCAGCTCCATATGGGGGAGGAGGGCACACGTGCTGATAACATCTGAGACACCTCAGTTCTCAACTCTGCTACAATCTCCTCTACTGCTCCCCAGGGTAGGCTATCTGTGGTCATTTCACCACAGCGGACCAGTACCAACGACTGTAACCTGCTGACGGAGGCCTCCTGATGCATTCTTCTTCTCTAGTACCTCTCTGATCAGCTCAACAAAAGATGGAGGGCCACAACTTACAAGTCTGTTGGAGACCCCAAGCAATCGGGTCCTGAGACTGGGCACCCTTAGCTATCTGGTCCACTCTTAACTGATCCACCTCAGCCACCTGAATGACCACTCTGTGCTGTTAGCAATTTGGCTGCCTCTCTAGTGAAAAAAATGTAAGCAGAAAGCTTCTCCCCCTTCTCCTGAGGCACGTTCTGGAATCCCACCATGAGCCTCATTGGACTTCCTGTCATGCCAAAAGAGTTTTCCAGTGCTCGTATGTAATCAACCATGGATGCTAGGGGATACTGCAACCTGACAGCTTTCACAATGTCACAGCCCGCCCACTCAAACTCTCAACCAATCTCTGTTGCTTTATGTCATCAGATCACTGCCAATCATCTAACAACTGAAAGGTCTTCTCCGCTCAAGTCTCCAGAGAATACGCAAAGCCTACTACAGCTGAGATTTGAACCTGGGTATTTTTCCACGTATTCGTCAGAGAAGTAAGGGCAGATACTAACTCAGAATTCTTAGTCTCCTCAGGGACTAATTAGACATTCCAAATCCGATTACTCCTTCCCCTCACTCCTCAGAAATGATAGAACGCTGCCTTTGAAATCTCCGCCCCCAGCTACGGTAACCAAGACCTGTGATTCGGCCCGCCATTACGTCATTGCTAGTCTGCATTAAAATGAAAGCTGTGCCCGCTATTTTATCAAATCTCCAACCCGCAATCATAACTTTAACAGTACTTAACAGACAAATTAACAATTCATGTGGAGTATGAATATCTACCCCAATGGTTCAATGCTCAGAGTAATCATACAGCATCCAACGATATCAATCCTGAATGAGCCCCCACAATTGTTACCCTCAGGTTCAGCTAGTGCCTTAATCTAGGCAAAGACAGCCTCCAGCCTGGCCAAACGAGAAATCTTGTTTGGGTAGATATTACATGATGTGTTCCCTTGTTACAAATCAGTACCCTGAAATTAAAAAAACAGTATACAATACACAATTAAATGATTGAGCTTTATAATTCTTAATTTCTATAAATTAGTAAAGAAGCAAAAAAGAAAGAAAAAGGGCCCATTCTCATGAAACAGTCTAATGCACCACGTTGGAACTCACTGTGTTCCTGTCTGTTAGTTCTCCATCGATTTTCCCCTTCAGCATCGATTACTAACCCCATTCCAAGTCCACTCCGATCTGGAGACTACGGTTTCCCCATTCTGGCATCTTCTCTCTCCATCTTCAGCCAATCAAAGAACGCAAATCCTTCACTCAGACACACAGGAAAGAAAACATCTTTCCTCATTGTCAGCGCACATTACAAAGTCCCTGTTATCTCTAGTCGTAACCCAAAACTGCTGCTACAGAGAAACCATTACATTAGCATGAAACATTACAGTGCTTTAAACGTAGACAACTGAGAAAGCTTCTTCGACATCTCGGAAAGCTTCTGATATGTTAATCAGGTAGTTACTCACAAATTGTGCCTGGATCTAAGATAAAAGAGAGTATAAGAAGTTTCAGGAAAGTTGCAAGCATTCAGCTTTCGTGAAACAAAAGAATCAAGAGGTTATTACATGAAATTTAAGTGGGGTACCAAAAGCTGCTTGAAAAAGTAGGTGCGAAGACCAAAGCCCAGCTGGATAAATGAAAGATCAAAAAGAAATTAGTCAATGGAGATACAAAAACAGAGGATTCATCAGATGATGATGTGAATGAGGAACCCAAGAGGAGAGATCAGATCATAAAGGGAGCAATAGAAGGATTAATAAGAGAATACTCCAGTGAATTAAATGCATCTTCCTGAGATCAAGATGCATAACCTCAAAGAAGGAAAAGGAAGAAGTGTGAGGTATTGCACTTAGGAAGGAAAAAACAAGGTAGAATATACAAGGTAAATGGTAGGACACTGAGGAGTGCAGTAGAACAAAGGGATCTAGGAATACAGATACAAAATTCCCTAAAAGTGGCGTCACAGGTAGATAGGGTAGTAAAGAGAGCTTTTGGTACATTGGCCTTTATAAATCAAAGTATTGAGTATAGGAGTTGGAATGTTATGGTGAGGTTGTATAAGGTATTGGTGAGGCTGAATTTGGAATATTGTGTGCACTTTTGGTCACTGAATTACAGGATGGATATTAATAAGTTTGAAAGAGTGCAGAGAAGGTTTACAAAGATGTTGCCAGGACTTGAGAAACTGAGTTACAGAGAAAGGTTGAATAGGTTAGGACTTTTTTCCCTGGAACGTAGAAGAATGAGGGGAGATTTGATAGAGGTATATAAAATTATGATGGGTATAGATAGAGTGACTGCAAGCAGACTTTTTCCACTGAGGCTAGGGGAGAAAAAAAGCAGAGGTCATGGGTTAAGGGTGAAGGGGGAAAAGTTTAAAGGGAACATGGGGGAGGCTTCTTCACACAGAGAGTGGTGGGAGTGTGGAATGAGCTAACAGATGAAGTGGTAAATGCGGGCTCACTTTTAACATTTGAGAAAAACTTGGATAGGTACATGGATGAGAGGTGTATGGAGGGATATGGGCAGGGTGCAGGTCAGTGGGACTAGGCAGAAAAATGGTTTGGCACAGCCAAGAAGGACCAAGATTCCTGTTTCTGTGCTGTAATATCCTATGGTTCCAAGAAGAAGAAAGATGGCTACCGCTTTCAGAACTACTTCTTGCAGTCTCAGAGTCAACTCCTACAACAACCATAGAGGAGGCCTCAGAAACTGAGATTGTTTCACAGCCACAGGTCCCACTTGCCAAGCAGAGTGATCCACCTTGTCAGGAAAGATGGAGTGCCACAAGGGTACGAAAGCCAGAACAGCAATTACATTTAAAATGTACAATGCTGTTGCTGTCTGAATGTAGAAGTTCAATTATATAGTACACTGTGTATATATATTTGAGATGCGTTCATAATTGAGTTGGACTTTGTAGTTAAGCATGGAGGAATGTTGTGTATTTGATATTTCAGTAATATTTCAGCAGCTTATCAACACTCTTGTTTATGTATTTTTTGATTCAGCATTCCTGTTCATTTAAATAATTCATTATGAGTTATATCTAAAAATACATTAATTGTGCAGGTATACATCATTACACTATTACGTGAAACATGGGCACCTTGCTTGAAGTAAAGACGAAGTCAGACACATGTTTCGAATTCCCATGTCTTCCTTGGATTACTTCAATGCTTTAAAGTTATAAAATAGACTGCTGGAAAATTTCCCCTTAAGAGAAATGAATTAAATGAGAGAATATCCCACGAGAGTGGGTCTGATGCCAACATTTTACACTCAGGAAGTGATTAATGTATCTCTGGAGAGGTTGGTGGAAGCAGAGTCACTGACAGCATTTAAGTTGTGCCTGGAGAAACACTTAGATCACTGAGTATAGAAGGCTACAATGCTGAAAGATGGGAGCACTCTGTAAAAGAAGTTGTACAGAAATATTAAACAAAGGATAGCACTCGAGAACACAGTGACAGAGATTAGTCCCAGAGTAACACATAGTGACACAGTGACAGAGATTAATCCTTCAGTAACACTCGGGGACACAGTGACAGAGATTAGTCCCGGAGTAACACATGGTGACACAGTGACAGAGATTAGTCCTGGATTAACACACGGGGACACAGTGATAGAGATTAGTCCTGGAGTAACACATGGTGACACAGTGACAGAGATTAGTCCTGGATTAACACACGGGGACACAGTGATAGAGATTAGTCTTGGAGTAACACACAGGGACACAGTGACAGAGATTAGTCCTGGAGTAACACATGGTGACACAGTGACAGAGATTAGTCCTGGATTAACACACGGGGACACAGTGATAGAGATTAGTCTTGGAGTAACACACAGGCACACAGTGACATGATTAGTTGAGATGTTCCACACCACTTTCTCTGGTGTCTCACCGCCAGCCGTCCACACCTCACCTGCCCTCTACACATTGTGGGGACATGTAGATCTTTTGTCCATGTGAGGGAGGAGTGAGAGGTGCCCTGACATACAACCATAGAACATTACAGCAAAGAAACAGACCTTTTGGCCCTTCTCGGCTGTACCGAACCATTTTTCTGCCTAGTCCCACTGACCAGCACTGACCATATCCCTCCATACACCTCTCATCCAAGTACCTGTCCAAGTTTTTCTTAAATGTTAAAAGTATGCCCGCATTTACCATTTCATCTAGCAGCTCATTCCACGCTCCCACCACTATCTGTGTGAAGAAGCTCCCACTAATGTTCCCTTCAAATTTTTCCCTCTTCACCCTTAACCCATGTCCTCTGCTTTTTCCCTCTCCTAGTCTCAGTGGAAAAAGCCTGCTTGCATTCACTCTATCTGTACCCATCATAATTTTATATACCTCTATCAAGTCTCCCCTCATTCTTCCATGCTTCAGGGAATAAAGCCCTAACCTATTCAATCTTTCTCTGTAACTCAGTTTCTCAAGTTCTGGCAACATCCTTGTAACATATCTCTGCACTCTTTCAAACTTATTAATATCTTCCTGTAATTTGGTGACCAAGACTGCACACAGTATTCCAAATTTGGCCTTAGACAACCTCACCATAACATTTCAACTCTTATACTTGATGCACCATCAATAACTCACTCTGAGACGTAAGGCGAGATATCGGCTTTTATTGACTGGAAGAAGGAACCAGAAGTGAGTGACCATCATACTACGTCCTGGAGACTGAGAGAGAGCATAGGCCTCAGATCGCCTTTATACAGGGGTCTGTGGGAGGAGCCGCAGGAGCAGTCAGCAAGGGCATGTCCAGACAGGCACACGTAGTTCACCACAATACTCAATACTTTGACTTATAAAGGCCAATAGCTCTCTTTACTACCCTATCTACCTGTGACGCTACTTTTAGGGAATTTTGTATCTGTAATCCTAGATCCCTCTGTTCTACTGCACTCCTCAGTGTTCTACCATTTACCTTGCATGTTTTTCCCTTCCAAATGCAATACCTCACACTTGTCCACATTAAACTCCATCTGCCATTTTTCAGCCCATTTTTCCAGTTAGTCCAGATCCCTCCTCAAGCTTTGAAAACCTTCCTCACTGTCCACTACACCTCCAATCTTTGTATCATCAGCAAATTTGCAGATCCAATTTACCACATTATCATCCAGATCATTGATATAGATGACAAATAACAATGGACCCAGCACTGATCCCTGTGGCACACCACTAGTCACAGGCCTCCACTCAGAGAAGCAATCTTCCACTACCACTCTCTGGCTTCTCCCATTGAGCCAATGTCTAATCCAATTTTACTACCTCTGCATGTATACCTAGGGACTAAATCTTCCTAACTAACCTGCCATGCGGGACCTTGTCAAAGGCCTTACTGAAGTCCATGTAGACAACATCCACTGCCTTCCCTTCATCCACTTTCCTTGTAACCTCCTTGAAAAATTCTAATAGATTTGTTAAACATGACCTACCACGCACAAAGCCATGTTGACCCTCCCTATTAAGTCCCTGTCTATCTAAATACTTGTAGCTCCTATCTCTTAATACGTCTTCCAATAATTTACCTACTACCAACATCAAACTTTCCGGCCTATAAATTCTCAGTTTACTTTTAGAGCCTTTTTTAAACAATGGAACAACATGAGCTATCTTCCGCCGGTACCTCACCCGTAGATACCAACATTTTAAATATATCTGCCAGGGCCCCTGCAATTTCAACACTAGTTTCCTTCATGGTCAGAGGGAATACCCTGTCAGGTCCTGGGCAGTCATCTACTCTGATTTGCCTCAAGATAGCAAGCACCTCCTCCTCTTCAATCTATATAAGTTCCATGACCTCACTACTTGTTTGCCTTATTTCCATTGACTCCATGCCAGTTTCCTTAGTAAATACAGATGCAGAAAACCCAGTTAGGATCTCCCCCACTTCTTTTGGTTCCATACATAGCCAACCACTCTGATCTTCAAAAGAACCAATTTCATCCCTTACTATGCTTTTGCTCTTAATTTACCTGTAGAAGCACTTTGGATTATCCTTCACCTTGACAGCCAAAGCTATTTCATGTCTTCTTTAGCTCTCCTGATTTCTTTCTTAAGCTTTTTTTGCTCTTTTTGTACTCTTAAGTACCTTATTTTCTCCCTGTTTCCTATGCATGTCATACATCTCTTTCTTCCTCTTTATCGGAGTTCCAATATCCCTAGAGAACCAAGATTCCTTATTTTATTCATTTTGCCTTTAATCTTGACAGGAACATACAAACTCTGCACTCTCAAAATTTCTCCTTTGAAGGCCTCCCACTTACCAATGACATCCTTGCCAGTCCTAATCTGTCCCAATCCACTAACCTGTCAACCTGGTTCAATCCACACTTTTTAGATCCTTCCTCATTTCTTCAAATTTGGCCTTTTTCCTGTTTAGAATCTCAACCCAAGGACCAGATCTATCTTTATCCCTGATCAAGTTGAAAATAATGGTGTTATGATCACTGAAACCAAAGTGTTCCCCAACACACACTTCTGTCACCTGTCCTAACTCGTTTCCTAATAGGAGATCTAATATTGCATCTTCTCTAGTTGGTACCTCTATTTTTTTGATTTAGAAAACTTTCCTGAACACATTTTACAAACTCTAACCCAGCTAGACCTTTAACTGTATGGGAGTCCCAATCAATACGTGGAAAATTAAAATCCCCTACTATCCCGATTTTATGTTCCCTGCAGTTGTCTGCTATCTCTCTGCAGATTTGCTTCTCCAATTCTCACTGACTATTGGATGGCCCATAATACAACTCCACTAATGTAGTCATACATTTCCTGTTTCTCTGCTCCACCCATATGGCCTTGGTAGACAAGCCTCTAATCTGTTCTGCCTGAGCACTGCTGTAACATTTTCCCTGACTAGCAATGCCACACCCCCCACCCTTACTCCCTTTGCCTCTATCACGTCTGAAACATTGGAACCCCAGAACATTAAGCTGCCAGTCCTGCCCCTCCTGTAGCCAAGTTTCACTAATGGCTACAATATCATAATTCCAAGTGTCAATCCACACCCTCAGCTCATCAGCCTTCCCCACAATACTCCTCACATTGAAATAGACACACCTCAGAAGATTATTACCACCACACATAACCCTTCTATTTGTGACTTTGCATGAAACTTTAACATCATTTATTTTCAGTCCTGCTCCATTATCTACTCTGGCACTGTGGTTCCCATCCCTCCACAAATCTAGTTTAAACACCCCCCACCCCCCCAATAGCACTAACAAACCTCCTTGCAAGGATATTGGACTGCCTGTAGTTCAGGTGTAACCTGTCTCTCTTGTACAGTTCCCACCTGCCCAGAAGAGGTCCCAATGATCCTGAAATCTGAAACCCTGCCCCCTACACCAGTTCCTCAACTACATGTTCATCCTCCAGAGCATCCTATTCTGACCCTTACTGGCACATGGCACAGGTAGTAATCTTGAGATTACCACCCTCGATGTCCTGCTTTTTAACTTTCTATCAAGTTCTCTATACTCACTCTTCAAGATCTCCTCACTCTTTCTTCCTACGTCATTGGTACCAATATGTACCATGACATCTGGCTGCTCACTCCCCCATTTCAGAATGCTGTGCACGTGAACAGAGACATCTCTGAACCTGGCACCCGGAAGGAAACAAACAATCCGGGAGCCCCTGTCGTCAGCACAGAACCTCCTGTCTGTACCTCTCACTATCGAGTCCCCTATTACTACCGCTCTCCTCTTCTTCCACCCTCCCTTCTGCACGGCAGAACCAGACTCAATGCCAGAGATCCGGCTGCCGCAGTTTGTCCCAGGTAAGTCATCCCCCCCCAACAGTATCCAAATCGGTGTACTTGTTGAGGGGAATGGCCACAGGTGAGACCTGCTCTGCCTGCCCTTTCCCCTTCCCTCGCCTGACGGTAACCCAATTACCTGTGCACTGCTCCTTTGGTGTAGCTACCTCCCTGTAGCTACTATCTATAAACTCCTCATTTTCCCAAATGACCCGGAGGTCATCCAGCTCCTGCTCCAGTTCCCTAAAGTGCTTTGTTTGGAGCTGCAACTGGATGCACTTCTTGCAGGTGTCGTTGTCAGGGACAACAGAGGTCCTCCACATGGTACAGGTTAGGAGTCAGAGCTGTGATAGGGTAACAAATAAACTTCAGCATCCGCTCCACTGCTAGTGAAGGTCACAGGGTCACCTGCCCCTATCATGGTCAGATCCCTGCTCCAACTCACCTGGGGCAGCTCTTTCTTGTCTCCCACCAGTTGCTTTCTGCTGGCATCCATTATGGACCAACCCCTCCACTGTGTGGTGTTTAGTGTTGGAATTCTGTGTGTGGCCATGAGAACTTGTCATACTTCCAAACTGATGTGAGAACAGACACTCAGGAGGCAATTGAAGAGTGTGGAGGTCCAGACTAGATCAGCTCTGATTCCTGAGTTGGAGGAGAATGCTGCGGTTAGTGGAGGGACGGGGGGGATGGGAGTGTTTAAAATTGTAGGATTTTGTGAGCAAAACTTACGAGTAGTTTTATAACAGAAACTACCGTCCTTTACTTCCATTACTGAAAAAGCAGAAGTAGTCATCTTAAACTGATGTCATTATATCAGACACTGTCTCTTAAGGTGAACACAACAACTCAATGATGGTGTTTGTGAATCATGCAGAACAATTTCTACGATAACAATATGTGCCATCTGTCACCCACCACATTCCCCTACACTCTGTTCCTATTCTTATCTCTTTTCATTTGTCAAACCCACCATCCCCGGAACAGTCTGGTCAGCCATTGCTGTAATCCTTCCTTGGGTCAGGAATCCTGAACTGTACACAAGCCTCACCAGGACCCAATATAATTGGAGCAGGTCGTCTGTACTACTGTGTGACACAGTGATGGAGCAGTTAGTAGTGCTGCCTCGCAGATCCAGTGATTCCGATTCCATCCCAGCCTCCGGAGCTGTCTGTGTGGTGTTTGCACGCTCTTCCTGTGATGATGTGGGTTTCCCCCGATGATCCTGGTTTCTGGCTCCCACATCACAACAATGTACAGGTCATTGGGTCAGTCTGCTGCTGTAACACAATGGATGGATGAATGACAGAATACTCCAGTGAACTAAATGCACCTTCACAAGATCAAGATACACAAACTAGAAGAAAAAGGAAGAGAAAGTTAGCTACCACTGTCAGAACCACTTTCTGCAGTCTCAGAGACAACTCCTACAATGGCTACAGAGGAGACCCAGAAACTGGGATTGATTTCACAGCCACAATTCTCACCTGCCATGGACAGAAATCCCCTTTGTCAGGAAAGGTGGTATGCCACAAGAGTATGAAGGCATCCCAATTACATTTTATTACCTTCTCCTGCAGTACCAGTTTTCATAAATCCACTCATGGTCATTCTGTTCTTTCCCAATCACAACGCTGTAAATATTGTGTGGTCACTGATGGCGTCCTCAGAGCTAATGTGAGAAACATAGGCGACTGTGAATTACATTTTCCAGAATAACTGGATACTCGTCAACATCCGAGTCAGGATTGAAACTGTAACTATCGACAATGGAGAACTGGTTTGAGAGGAAGCAGCAAGAACACCGATGATCACAATCACTCAGCACTGAGGCGGCTGTTCAAATAACAGGGAATGCTGGGAACACTCGTCAGGTCAGGCAGCATCTGTGGAGAGAAGACCAGGTCAATGGTTCAGGTCCAGGTAAAATGGGATAAAATATTTCAGCAATATTGACAAAGGAACATGATTTGGAAGGACAATAAACCCCCAGCCCCTGCATTACCTGTATCCTGTGATTTCAGTGAGTTGGTGATGGAGGAAGTGGAAAGTACGACAATCTTCAAATTAGTGAATTTGAAAGAATCAAGAACAGTGGAAGCAGACGGACCAATTGCCTTTGTTCTTGCCATGAAGGGGGAGATGAAGCACCACCCCCTCCACCCTGATCACAGGTTTATGTCAATCAAAGCTTGTAACCACTTCATCTGAGTCCTGGCTGACGTGTAGGAAGTCTTTTTCCAGAGCAGATTCTCCCTTTCTCTCCGAGGTTGTTCAGTGTTTACTGAGACTCCAATGGTGTGTATCAGAAATGTGAAGCATTGAAGGAAGCTTGTGCCTGTTAGATGCCGAACTCTTCCTTCCAGGATCATGTGTAACGCACTCTTTGTCCGATCCGTGTTTCCAGTACGGTCCATCCAGATGAATCCCACAACATTAACTTCCCTGCTCTGTTGCAGATCAGCCGTGAATTTCAAAAAAATGTACATTTGTATAGTGTCTTTCATGGAGAATGAAGTTCTGCGCAATGTAGGACACAGGGCAGCCAACGTTCATGTAACAAAATCCCAACAACTGCACCACGGTGAGCAGCAGAATATCTGCTTTTGTGCTGGATGATGGCTAAAAATGTGGGCTGGGACGTGGGACATCTCCTTGCTGTTTCCTCTGTAATGGGACTTCTCAGAACATGGGAGAAATCCCCGCTCTTCCCTCAGTGACAGGACGCCCTGGGTCATGGAGAAGCTCCTGCTCTTCCTTCCATGATAGGACATCGCAGGACATGGAAGGAGTCTTCTTGCCATTTTGCCTTGTCGTTGTGGGACATTTTACACTCCCCACAGAGGGCAGATGAATGTTTAGTGTACAGACCCTGAGATACTCTGACTGCAGCATCATTACCCTGGATTACTGCGTTTTAATCTCTGGATTCAACTTTCAATATAGAATCTTCCGGTTCACTGAGGAAACCAAATTTATAAGCAGTTTTGGGATGGAAGAAACAGAGAATGTGGCGAATACTTACTAGATCAGGAAGCATCCACAGAGAAAGGAAGTGTTTCTGGAAGATGATCCTTTAGCATTAATCTTGTATGTTTCTCTCCCGACTGATGCCTGACCTACTGAGTATTTCCAACATTCTCCATCTCGATTTCACATTCCAGTTTCCAGTTTCCCACAGCCTGACAGATCTGGGAATCCGGTTGTCAGAACGCCATTCTGGACCAGTGATCCAGAGACCGAGAGTTCAACTGCTATCCCAGTGGCTGAGACCTGCAGTTTAAAATTCCCCTCAGTAACAAGTATACTTCGTTAGATACTGCTGGGAGTGGGGAATAACCTATCCAGGCACAGCAGCAGCAACCAGGCTGGTGGCTCAGTGGCCAGTTCTGAGGCTCAGCAGGGAAGGGTAAAGTTGGACAGAATGATAGTGATATTTGATCCAAGATGACGGCGTGACGCAGCTTACAGCGGTCACTCTGGAACTTGTTATCTGTTATTTATGAAGTAGGGTGCCATGCGCAATCATAATCGATTGGAAATGGACGTGGAAGCACGGAGAAACATTGGGAAATTCCAGGAAGACCTTCTTCATTGCTGCTGCTGCTGTGAGGTCCGGGACTCTGCTAGGAAGAGCAGGCCCCCAGTCCTTGGGGTTGCGTTGCTGATGGCCATTGGCGGGGCCGTCTTAATACGCTCGGCAGAGGATGTAGCTCGGAGAAGCTGTGCCGGAGGGGATGGTCGTCGGCTCGGAGGTTCAACGGACTCGGAATCCTTTTGTTGGACTCAGGTTGCTTTCAATGTGTGCTGCGTCTGCGAGGCTCAGTCGGGGGGGGGGGTGCATTGGGAGTCTATAGCGGACCCTTCTGCTGCCGGTGTGGGATGGTGAGTCTGTCAGGACCCTGGGGACTTGTGGAAACTGTGTGGTGATTTCTTTTGAACTTACAGTCCTTTAACATCTTGGACTATTTTTACTGTGCCCATAGTCTGTTTTTTTATCAATTATGCTATTGTTTGCACTGTTGTAACCATATATTGTAACGATGTGGTTTTGTGCAGGTCTTGTAGCTTTAGTTTTTGGTCTTGTTTGTCTGGTGGATTTGGAGCTCCTTTCCGGGGTACACACTAAGACGGTAGTATTAATATGCAGCAGCCTCTCCGGATTCTGGATTGGGGATTGCCAAACGTTATGTGGATTTTCTGGTGTAGTCTGTTTTGTCATTTACTTTTGTGATATCATTCTGGGGGAACATTGTCTCATTTTTTAACTGCATTGCATTTGTGGTTTCTAAATGACAATAAACTGAATCTGAATCTGAATCTGACAGGAGACCCCGAAAGCCAGTGTCATTCCCACAAAGAATCGAAGTCAGCATGTATCTCCAGGTCAGGGTCTTCGAAAGAACCCTGAAAGGGAAAAATAAAAATATGAAAGATAGAAATAGAGTTGTTTCCAAAGACAGAAACATAGAAAACCTACAGCGCAATACAGGCCCTTCGGCCCACAAAGCTGTGCTGAACATGTCCTTACCTCGGAAATTACCTGGGGTTAACCATAGCCTTCTATCTTTTCTGAGCTCCATGTACCTATCTAGGAGTCCCTTAAAAGACCCGATCATATCCGCCTCCACCACCGTCGCCAGCAGCCCTTTCCATGCACTCACCACTCTGCAAAAAAAACTTACCCCTGTCATTGTACACCAGTCATTGAAGGTGGGCATGCAGGTACAGCAGGCGGTGAAAAAGGCAACTGGTATGTTGGCATTCATAGCAAAAGGATTTGAGTACAGGAGTAGGGAGGTTCTACTGCAGTTGACAAGGCCTTGGTGAGACTGCACCTAGAGTATTGTGTGCAGTTTTGGTCCCCTAATCTGAGGAAAGACATTCTTGCCATAGAGGGAGTACAGAGAAGGTTCACCAGATTGATTCCTGGGATGGCAGGACTTTCATATGAAGAAAGACTGGATCAACTAGGATTATACTCGCTGGAATTTGGAAGACTGAGGAGGAATCTTATTGGAACGTATAAAATTCTAAAGGGACTGGACAGGCTAGATGTAGGAAGATTGTTTCCGATGTTGGGGAAGTCCAGAACAAGGGGTCACAGTTTAGGGATAAAGGAGAAGCCTTTTAGGACCGAGATGAGGAAAAACTTCTTCACACAGAGAGTGGTGAATCTGTGAAATACTCTGCCACAGGAAACAGTTGAGGCCGGTTCATTGGCTATATTTAAGAGGAAGTTAGATATGGCCCTTGTGGTTAAAGGGGTCGGGGATATGGAGAGAAAGCAGGTAGAGGGTTCTGAGTTGGATGATCAGCCATGATCATACTGAAAGGCAGTGCAGGCTACTCCTGCACCTATTTTCTATGTTTTTATATTATGTCTCCTCTGTACCTACTTCCAGGCACCTTAAAACTGTGCCCTCTCTTGTGGCAGCCATTTCAGCCCTGACTATCCACACGATCAATGCCTCTCATCATCTTATACACTGAAGCAAAGGAATCGCTGTTAGGCGTCATCATCTCCTAAGCTTTGAGGGTGGGGGCTGTTGCACAATTAATCAGGGACAATGCCACATTTCACTAACGGGGGCATAATGGAGGCCGTGCCCACTGAGTCTGTGTGAGTAAAATTCAAAAATAGAAGGGGTGCCATCACTCTGCTTGGATTGTACTATCGACCCCAATAGCCTCCAGGACATTGAGGAACAGATATGCAAGCAGATTAAGGAAAGGTGTAAATACAATAGGACTGTTGTCATGGGGAACTTCCCTCATAAATTGGGACCTTCTTAGTGTAGGAGGTTTAGATGGGGCAGAATCGATATCAGTCTGAAGAAAGAGGAGGGGCTGTACAGGACCTGGAGTTCGGTAATGAGCCTGGCCACGTGACCAACCTGCCAGTAGGTGAGCTGTCGGGAAACAGTGACCACAGCTCCTTCAGTTTTAAGATAGCTGTAGATAAGTTTAAGTATGAACATTGTGAGAAAGTGTTAAATTGGAGCAGAACAAACTACCAGAGTATGATACAGCAACTAGTGAGAGTTAATTGGGAACACAAGTCCATATCCGACATGTGGAGGGTATCTAAACAGGGATGTCAGTATCCAGTGTATTAATCTTTGAGGGAAATTTGAAGTAAAGGAGGATGTGGTGTTGGATCTCTTAAAGAGCACAACGGTGGATAAATCACCAGAGCCTCATGGGACGTAAACAAGGTTACTGAGAAGAGATTACTGGGGCCTTGACCAATATCTTCATGTCCTCTCCAGCCACAGGTGAGATGCTGGAGCACTGGCAAGATGCTAATATTGTTCCAATATTCACAAAGGGAACCAGGGGAATCTTGGAAACTACAGATCAGTGAGTTGTGTATTACCAACTTGATTGGAGATTTTGACAAGGTGGCGAGTGCGCTTGTTGACAGTAGATTGTTCCAGCAAACAACGTGACTGAGGACCACATCATCCAGATAGTTCACAAATCTACTTCTGTCACAATTTCTTTATCTTTGAAATGTGGTACTGCTACTGCTGGAACCAATAATCTACATAATGGGTGTGTGTCTCCAAGCCGTTTGAGTGATTTGGCACATTGCTGTCTCTGAGTGTATTCAGTGAGGTTACAAGTGAAGCATGTGCTGTCGAGGCCAAGTCGATTGGAGACAGGGCACGAGACTATGATTGATTCCGTTTCTTGCTGATTTCGCTGATTCAAAGGTTGAGGAAGATTGAAATCATCCAGGTGAGAGTGGAAGACTAGCGTAGAAATGAACCTCTTGATTGCTGCTGTCAGAGGAAGGTCTCTGTGTGTGAGTGCCTCTCTTTTCCCCTCACACACTACTCCCCGAGGAAGGTCTCTGTGTGTGAGTGTCTCTCACTTCCCCTCACTCACTACTCCCCGAGGAAGGTCTCTGTGTGTGAGCGTCTCTCTCTTCCCCTCACTCACTACTCCCTGAGGAAGGTCTCTGTGTGTCAGTGCCTCTCTCTTCCCCTCACTCACTACTCCCCGAGGAAGGTCTCTGTGTGTGAGTGACTCTCTCTTCCCCTCACTCACTACTCCCAGAGGAAGGTCTCTGTGTGTGAGTGTCTCTCTCTTCCCCTCACTCACTACTCCCGGAGGAGGGTCTCTGTGTGTGAGTGTCTCTCTTCCCCTCACTCACTACTCCCCGAGGAAGGTCTCTTTGTGTGAGTGACTCTCCATTCCCCTCACTCACTACTCCCCGAGGAAGGTCTCTGTGTGTGAGTGTCTCTCTCTTCCACTCACTCACTACTCCCCGAGGAAGGTCTCTTGTGTGTGAGTGCCTCTCTCTTCCCCTCACTCACTACTCCCCGAGGAAGGTCTCTTTGTGTGAGTGTCTCTCTCTTCCCCTCACTCACTACTCCCCGAGGAAGGTCTCTGTGTGTGAGTGTCTCTCTCTTCCACTCACTCACTACTCCCCGAGGAAGGTCTCTTGAGTGTGAGTGCCTCTCTCTTCCCCTCACTCACTACTCCCCGAGGAAGATCTCTGTGTGTGAGTGACTCTCTCTTCCCATCACTCACTACTCCCCGAGTAAGGTCTCACAGTGTGAGTGTCTCTCTCTTCCCATCACTCACTACTCCCCGAGGAAGGTCTCTTTGTGTGAGTGTCTCTCTTCCCCTCACTCACTACTCCCCGAGGAAGGTCTCTGTGTGTGAGCGTCTCTCTCTTCCCCTCACTCACTACTCCCCGAGGAAGGTCTCTGTGTGTGAGTGACTCTCTCTTCCCCTCACTCACTACTCCCCGAGGAAGGTCTCTGTGTGTGAGGGTCTCTCTCCTCCCCTCACACACTACTCCCCGAGGAAGGTCTCTGTGAGTGAGTGACTCTCTCTTCCCCTCACTCACAACTCCCCGAGGAAGGTCTCTGTGTGTGAGTGACTCTCTCTTCCCCTCACTCACTACTCCCCGAGTAAGGTCTCTGTGTGTGAGAGTCTCTCTCTTCCCCTCACACACTACTCCCCGAGGAAGGTCTCTGTGTGTGAGTGACTCTCTCTTCCCCTCACTCACTACTCCCCGAGGAAGGTCTCTCTGTGTGAGAGTCTCTCTCTTCCCCTCACACACTACTCCCCGAGGAAGGTCTCTGTGTGTGAGTGTCTCTCTCTTCCCCTCACTCACTACTCCCCGAGGAAGTTCTCTGTGTGTGAGTGTCTCTCTCTTCCCCTCACTCACTACTCCCTCAGTAAGGTCTCTGTGTGTGAGTGTCTCTCTCTTCCCCTCACTCACTATGCCCCGAGGAGGGTTTCTGTGTGTGAGTGTCTCTCACTTCCCCTCACTCACTACTCCCGGAGGAAGATCTCTGTGTGTGAGTGTCTCTCTCTTCCCCTCACTCACTACTCACGGAGGAAGGTCTCTGTGTGTGAGTGTCTCTCTCTTCCCCTCACTCACTACTCCCCGAGGAAGGACTCTCTGTGTGAGTGTCTCTCTCTTCCCCTCACTCACTACTCCCCGAGGAAGGACTCTGTGTGTGAGTGTCTCTCTCTTCCCCTCACTCACTACTCCCCGAGAAAGGTCTCTGTGTGTGAGTGACTCTCTCTTCCCCTCACTCACTACTCCCCGAGGAAGGTCTCTTTGTGTGAGTGTCTCTCTCTTCCCCTCACTCACTACACCCCGAGGAAGGTCTCTTTGTGTGAGTGTCTCTCTCTTCCCCTCACTCACTACTCCCCGAGGAAGGTCTCTGTGTGTGAGCGTCTCTCTCTTCCCATCACTCACTACTCCCCGAGGAAGGTCTCTGTGTGTGAGTGACTCTCTCTTCCCCTCACTCACTACTCCCCGACGAAGGTCTCTGTGTGTGAGTGTCTCTCTCTTCCCCTCACACACTACTCCCCGAGGAAGGTCTCTGTGTGTGAGTGACTCTCTCTTCCCCTCACTCACAACTCCCCGAGGAAGGTCTCCGTGTGTGAGTGACTATCTCTTCCCCTCACTCACTACTCCCCGAGGAAGGTCTCTCTGTGTGAGAGTCTCTCTCTTCCCCTCACACACTACTCCCCGAGGAAGGTCTCTGTGTGTGAGTGTCTCTCTCTTCCCCTCACTCACTACTCCCCGAGGAAGTTCTCTGTGTGTGAGTGTCTCTCTCTTCCCCTCACTCACTACTCCCTGAGTAAGGTCTCTGTGTGTGAGTGTCTCTCTCTTCCCCTCACTCACTACTCCCGGAGGAAGGTCTCTCTGTGTTAGTGTCTCTCTTCCCCTCACTCACTATGCCCCGAGGAGGGTTTCTGTGTGTGAGTGTCTCTCTCTTCCCCTCACTCACTACTCCCGGAGGAAGATCTCTGTGTGTGAGTGTCTCTCTCTTCCCCTCACTCACTACTCCCCGAGAAAGGTCTCTGTGTGTGAGTGACTCTCTCTTCCCCTCACTCACTACTCCCCGAGGAAGGTCTCTTTGTGTGAGTGTCTCTCTCTTCCCCTCACTCACTACACCCCGAGGAAGGTCTCTTTGTGTGAGTGTCTCTCTCTTCCCCTCACTCACTACTCCCCGAGGAAGGTCTCTGTGTGTGAGCGTCTCTCTCTTCCCATCACTCACTACTCCCCGAGGAAGGTCTCTGTGTGTGAGTGACTCTCTCTTCCCCTCACTCACTACTCCCCGACGAAGGTCTCTGTGTGTGAGTGTCTCTCTCTTCCCCTCACACACTACTCCCCGAGGAAGGTCTCTGTGTGTGAGTGACTCTCTCTTCCCCTCACTCACAACTCCCCGAGGAAGGTCTCCGTGTGTGAGTGACTATCTCTTCCCCTCACTCACTACTCCCCGAGGAAGGTCTCTCTGTGTGAGAGTCTCTCTCTTCCCCTCACACACTACTCCCCGAGGAAGGTCTCTGTGTGTGAGTGTCTCTCTCTTCCCCTCACTCACTACTCCCCGAGGAAGTTCTCTGTGTGTGAGTGTCTCTCTCTTCCCCTCACTCACTACTCCCTGAGTAAGGTCTCTGTGTGTGAGTGTCTCTCTCTTCCCCTCACTCACTACTCCCGGAGGAAGGTCTCTCTGTGTTAGTGTCTCTCTTCCCCTCACTCACTATGCCCCGAGGAGGGTTTCTGTGTGTGAGTGTCTCTCTCTTCCCCTCACTCACTACTCCCGGAGGAAGATCTCTGTGTGTGAGTGTCTCTCTCTTCCCCTCACTCACTACTCTCGGAGGAAGGTCTCTGTGTGTGAGTGTCTCTCTCTTCCCCTCACTCACTACTCCCCGAGGAAGGACTCTCTGTGTGAGTGTCTCTCTCTTCCCCTCACTCACTACTCCCCGAGGAAGGACTCTGTGTGTGAGTGTCTCTCCCTTCCCCTCACTCACTACTCCCCGAGGAAGGTCTCTGTGTGTCAGTGTCTCTCTCTTCCCCTCACTCACTACTCCCCGAGAAAGGTCTCTGTGTGTGAGTGACTCTCTCTTCCCCTCACTCACTACTCCCCGAGGAAGGTCTCTTTGTGTGAGTGCCTCTCTCTTCCCCTCACTCACTACTCCCCGAGGAAGGTCTCTTTGTGTGAGTGTCTCTCTCTTCCCCTCACTCACTACTCCCCGAGGAAGGTCTCTGTGTGTGAGCGTCTCTCTCTTCCCATCACTCACTACTCCCCGAGGAAGGTCTCTGTGTGTGAGTGACTCTCTCTTCCCCTCACTCACTACTCCCCGAGGAAGGTCTCTGTGTGTGAGTGTCTCTCTCTTCCTCTCACACACTACTCCCCGAGGAAGGTCTCTGTGTGTGAGTGACTCTCTCTTCCCCTCACTCACAACTCCCCGAGGAAGGTCTCCGTGTGTGAGTGACTATCTCTTCCCCTCACTCACTACTCCCCGAGGAAGGTCTCTCTGTGTGAGAGTCTCTCTCTTCCCCTCACACACTACTCCCCGAGGAAGGTCTCTGTGTGTGAGTGTCTCTCTCTTCCCCTCACTCACTACTCCCCGAGGAAGTTCTCTGTGTGTGAGTGTCTCTCTCTTCCCCTCACTCACTACTCCCTGAGTAAGGTCTCTGTGTGTGAGTGTCTCTCTCTTCCCCTCACTCACTACTCCCGGAGGAAGGTCTCTCTGTGTTAGTGTCTCTCTTCCCCTCACTCACTATGCCCCGAGGAGGGTTTCTGTGTGTGAGTGTCTCTCTCTTCCCCTCACTCACTACTCCCGGAGGAAGATCTCTGTGTGTGAGTGTCTCTCTCTTCCCCTCACTCACTACTCTCGGAGGAAGGTCTCTGTGTGTGAGTGTCTCTCTCTTCCCCTCACTCACTACTCCCCGAGGAAGGACTCTCTGTGTGAGTGTCTCTCTCTTCCCCTCACTCACTACTCCCCGAGGAAGGACTCTGTGTGTGAGTGTCTCTCCCTTCCCCTCACTCACTACTCCCCGAGGAAGGTCTCTGTGTGTCAGTGTCTCTCTCTTCCCCTCACTCACTACTCCCCGAGAAAGGTCTCTGTGTGTGAGTGACTCTCTCTTCCCCTCACTCACTACTCCCCGAGGAAGGTCTCTTTGTGTGAGTGCCTCTCTCTTCCCCTCACTCACTACTCCCCGAGGAAGGTCTCTTTGTGTGAGTGTCTCTCTCTTCCCCTCACTCACTACTCCCCGAGGAAGGTCTCTGTGTGTGAGCGTCTCTCTCTTCCCATCACTCACTACTCCCCGAGGAAGGTCTCTGTGTGTGAGTGACTCTCTCTTCCCCTCACTCACTACTCCCCGAGGAAGGTCTCTGTGTGTGAGTGTCTCTCTCTTCCTCTCACACACTACTCCCCGAGGAAGGTCTCTGTGTGTGAGTGACTCTCTCTTCCCCTCACTCACTACTCCCAGAGGAAGGTCTCTGTGTGTGAGTGTCTCTCTCTTCCCCTCACTCACTACTCCCGGAGGAGGGTCTCTGTGTGTGAGTGTCTCTCTTCCCCTCACTCACTACTCCCCGAGGAAGGTCTCTTTGTGTGAGTGACTCTCCATTCCCCTCACTCACTACTCCCCGAGGAAGGTCTCTGTGTGTGAGTGTCTCTCTCTTCCACTCACTCACTACTCCCCGAGGAAGGTCTCTTGTGTGTGAGTGCCTCTCTCTTCCCCTCACTCACTACTCCCCGAGGAAGGTCTCTTTGTGTGAGTGTCTCTCTCTTCCCCTCACTCACTACTCCCCGAGGAAGGTCTCTGTGTGTGAGTGTCTCTCTCTTCCACTCACTCACTACTCCCCGAGGAAGGTCTCTTGAGTGTGAGTGCCTCTCTCTTCCCCTCACTCACTACTCCCCGAGGAAGATCTCTGTGTGTGAGTGACTCTCTCTTCCCCTCACTCACTACTCCCCGAGTAAGGTCTCACAGTGTGAGTGTCTCTCTCTTCCCATCACTCACTACTGCCCGAGGAAGGTCTCTTTGTGTGAGTGTCTCTCTTCCCCTCACTCACTACTCCCCGAGGAAGGTCTCTGTGGGTGAGTGACTCTCTCTTCCCCTCACTCACTACTCCCCGAGGAAGGTCTCTGTGTGTGAGTGTCTCTCTCCTCCCCTCACACACTACTCCCCGAGGAAGGTCTCTGTGTGTGAGTGACTCTCTCTTCCCCTCACTCACAACTCCCCGAGGAAGGTCTCTGTGTGTGAGTGACTCTCTCTTCCCCTCACTCACTACTCCCCGAGTAAGGTCTCTGTGTGTGAGAGTCTCTCTCTTCCCCTCACACACTACTACCCGAGGAAGGTCTCTGTGTGTGAGAGACTCTCTCTTCCCCTCACTCACTACTCCCCGAGGAAGGTCTCTGTGTGTGAGTGTCTCACTCTTCCCCTCACTCACTACTCCCCGAGGAAGTTCTCTGTGTGTGAGTGTCTCTCTCTTCCCCTCACTCACTACTCCCTCAGTAAGGTCTCTGTGTGTGAGTGTCTCTCTCTTCCCCTCACTCACTATGCCCCGAGGAGGGTTTCTGTGTGTGAGTGTCTCTCACTTCCCCTCACTCACTACTCCCGGAGGAAGATCTCTGTGTGTGAGTGTCTCTCTCTTCCCCTCACTCACTACTCACGGAGGAAGGTCTCTGTGTGTGAGTGTCTCTCTCTTCCCCTCACTCACTACTCCCCGAGGAAGGACTCTCTGTGTGAGTGTCTCTCTCTTCCCCTCACTCACTACTCCCTGAGGAAGGACTCTGTGTGTGAGTGTCTCTCTCTTCCCCTCACTCACTACTCCCCGAGAAAGGTCTCTGTGTGTGAGTGACTCTCTCTTCCCCTCACTCACTACTCCCCGAGGAAGGTCTCTTTGTGTGAGTGTCAATCTCTTCCCCTCACTCACTACTCCCCGAGGAAGGTCTCTTTGTGTGAGTGTCTCTCTCTTCCCCTCACTCACTACTCCCCGAGGAAGGTCTCTGTGTGTGAGCGTCTCTCTCTTCCCATCACTCACTACTCCCCGAGGAAGGTCTCTGTGTGTGAGTGACTCTCTCTTCCCCTCACTCACTACTCCCCGAGGAAGGTCTCTGTGTGTGAGTGTCTCTCTCTTCCCCTCACACACTACTCCCCGAGGAAGGTCTCTGTGTGTGAGTGTCTCTCTCTTCCCCTCACTCACTTCTCCCCGAGGAAGGTCTCTGTGTGTGAGTGACTCTCTCTTCCCCTCACTCACAACTCCCCGAGGAAGGTCTCCGTGTGTGAGTGACTATCTCTTCCCCTCACTCACTACTCCCCGAGGAAGGTCTCTCTGTGTGAGAGTCTCTCTCTTCCCCTCACACACTACTCCCCGAGGAAGGTCTCTGTGTGTGAGTGTCTCTCTCTTCCCCTCACTCACTACTCCCCGAGGAAGTTCTCTGTGTGTGAGTGTCTCTCTCTTCCCCTCACTCACTACTCCCTGAGTAAGGTCTCTGTGTGTGAGTGTCTCTCTCTTCCCCTCACTCACTACTCCCGGAGGAAGGTCTCTCTGTGTTAGTGTCTCTCTTCCCCTCACTCACTATGCCCCGAGGAGGGTTTCTGTGTGTGAGTGTCTCTCTCTTCCCCTCACTCACTACTCCCGGAGGAAGATCTCTGTGTGTGAGTGTCTCTCTCTTCCCCTCACTCACTACTCCCCGAGGAAGGACTCTCTGTGTGAGTGTCTCTCTCTTCCCCTCACTCACTACTCCCCGAGGAAGGACTCTGTGTGTGAGTGTCTCTCCCTTCCCCTCACTCACTACTCCCCGAGGAAGGTCTCTGTGTGTCAGTGTCTCTCTCTTCCCCTCACTCACTACTCCCCGAGAAAGGTCTCTGTGTGTGAGTGACTCTCTCTTCCCCTCACTCACTACTCCCCGAGGAAGGTCTCTTTGTGTGAGTGTCTCTCTCTTCCCCTCACTCACTACTCCCCGAGGAAGGTCTCTTTGTGTGAGTGTCTCTCTCTTCCCCTCACTCACTACTCCCCGAGTAAGGTCTCTGTGTGTGAGCGTCTCTCTCTTCCCATCACTCACTACTCCCCGAGGAAGGTCTCTGTGTGTGAGTGACTCTCTCTTCCCCTCACTCACTACTCCCCGAGGAAGGTCTCTGTGTGTGAGTGTCTCTCTCTTCCCCTCACTCACTATTCCCCCGGAAAAGTCTCTGAGTGTGAGTGCCTCTCTCTTCCCCTCACTCACTACTCCCCGAGGAAGGTCTCTGTGTGTGAGTGTATCTCTCTGCCTCTCACTCACTACTCCCCGAGGAAGGTCTCTGTGTGTGAGTGCCTCTCTCTTCCCCTCACTCACTACTCCCCGAGGAAGGTCTCTGTGTGTGAGAGTCTCTCTCTTCCCCTCACTCACTACTCCCCGAGGAATGTCTCTGTGTGTGAGTGACTCTCTCTTCCCCTCACTCACCACTCCCCGAGGAAGGTCTCTGTGTGTGAGTGTCTCTCTCTTCCCCTCACTCACTACTCCCCGAGGAAGGTCTCTGTGTGTGATCGCCTCTCTCTTCCCCGCACTCACTACTCCCAGAGGAAGGTCTCTTTGTGTGAGTGTCTCTCTCTTCCCCTCACTCACTACTCCCCGAGGAAGGTCTCTGTGTGTGAGCGTCTCTCTCTTCCCCTCACTCACTACTCCCCGGGGAAGGTCTCTGAGTGTGAGTGCCTCTCTCTTCCCCTCACTCACTACTGCCGGAGGAAGGTCTCTGTGTGTGAGTGTATCTCACCGCCTCTCACTCACTACTCCCCGAGGAAGGTCTCTGTGTGAGTGTCTCTCTCTTCCTCTGACTCACTACTCCCCGAGGAAGGTCTCTGTGTGTGAGTGGCTCTCTGTTCCCCTCACTCACTACTCAACGAGGAAGGACTCTCTGTGTGAGTGACTCTCTCTTCCCCTCACTCACTACTCCCCGAGGAAGGTCTCTGTGTGTGAGTGACTCTCTCTTCCCCTCACTCACTACTCCCCGAGGAAGGTCTCACAGTGTGAGTGTCTCACTCTTCCCCTCACTCACTACTCCCTGAGGAAGGTCTCTTTGTGTGAGCGTCTCTCTCTTCCCCTCACTCACTACTCCCCGAGGAAGGTCTCTGTGTGTGAGTGTCTCTCTTTTCCTCTCACACACTACTCCCCGAGGAAGGTCTCTGTGTGTGAGTGACGCTCTCTTCCCCTCACTCACTACTCCCCGAGGAAGGTCTGTGTGTGTGAGTGACTCTCTCTTCCCCTCACTCACTACTCCCGTTGGAAGGTCTCTCTGTGGTAGTGTCTCTCTTCCCCTCACTCAGTATGCCCCGAGGAGGGTTTCTGTGTGTGAGTGTCTCTCTCTTCCCCTCACTCTCTACTCCCCGAGGAAGGACTCTGTGTGTGAGGGTCTCTCCCTTCCCCTCACTCACTACTCCCCGAGGAAGGTCTCTGTGTGTGAGTGTCTCTCTCTTCCCCTCACTCACTACTCCCCGAGGAACGTCTCTGTGTGTGAGCGTCTCTCTCTTCCCCTCACTCACTACTCCCCGGGAAAAGTCTCTGAGTGTGAGTGCCTCTCTCTTCCCCTCACTCACTACTCCCCGAGGAAGGTCTCTGTGTGTGAGTGTCTCTCTCTGCCTCTCACTCACTACTCCCCGAGGAAGGTCTCTGTGTGTGAGTGCCTCTCTCTTCCCCTCACTCTCTACTCCCCGAGGAAGGTCTCTGTGTGTGAGAGTCTCTCTCTTCCCCTCACTCACTACTCCCCGAGGAAGGTCTCTGTGTGTGAGTGACTCTCTCTTCCCCTCACTCACCACTCCCCGTGGAAGGTCTCTGTGTGTGAGTGTCTCTCTCTTCCCCTCACTCACTACTCCCCGAGGAAGGTCACTTTGTGTTAGTGTCTCTCTCTTCCCCTGACTCACAACTCCCCGAGGAAGGTCTCTGTGTGTGAGTGACTCTCTCTTCCCCTCACACACCACTCCCCGAGGAAGGTCTCTGTGTGTGAGTGTCTCTCTCTTCCCCTCACTCACAACTCCCCGAGGAAGGTCTCTGTCTGTGAGTGACTCTCTCTTCCCCTCACTCACTACTCCCCGAGGAAGGTCTCTGTGTGTGAGTGCCTCTCTCTTCCCCTCACTCACTACTCCCGGAGGAAGGTCTCTGTGTGCGAGTGTATCTCTCAGCCTCTCACTCACTACGCCCCGAGGAAGGTCTCTGTGTGTGAGCTTCTCTCTCTTCCCCTCACTCACTACTCCCCGGGGAAGGTCTCTGAGTGTGAGTGCCTCTCTCTTCCCCTCACTCACTACTGCCGGAGGAAGGTCTCTGTGTGTGAGTGTATCTCACTGCCTCTCACTCACTACTCCCCGAGGAAGGGCTCTGTGTGAGTGTCTCTCTCTTCCTCTGACTCACTACTCCCCGAGGAAGGTCTCTGTGTTTGAGTGCCTCTCTGTTCCCCTCACTCACTACTCAACGAGGAAGGACTCTCTGTGTGAGTAACTCTCTCTTCCCCTCAGTCACTACTCCCCGAGGAAGGTCTCTGTGTGTGAGTGACTCTCTCTTCCCCTCACTCACTACTCCCCGAGGAAGGTCTCACAGTGTGAGTGTCTCACTCTTCCCCTCACTCACTACTCCCCGAGGAAGGTCTCTTTGTGTGAGCGTCTCTCTCTTCCCCTCACTCACTACTCCCCGAGGAAGGTCTCTGTGTGTGAGCGTCTCTCTCTTCCCCTCACTCACTACTCGCTGAGGAAGGTCTCTGTGTGTGAGTGCCTCTCTCTTCCCCTCACTCACTACTCCCCAAGGAAGGTCTCTGTGTGTGAGTGCCTCTCTCTTCCCCTCACTCACTACTCAACGAGGAAGGACTCTCTGTGTGAGTGACTCTCTCTTCCCCTCACTCACTACTCCCCGAGGAAGGTCTCTGTGTGTGAGTGACTCTCTCTTCCCCTCACTCACTACTCCCCGAGGAAGGTCTCACAGTGTGAGTGTCTCTCTCTTCCCCTCACTCACTACTCCCCTAGAAAGGTCTCTTTGTGTGAGTGCCTCTCTCTTCCCCTCACTCACTACTCCCCGAGGAAGGTCTCTTTGTGTGAGTGTCTATCTCTTCCCCTCACTCACTACTCCCCGAGGAAGGTCTCTGTGTGTGAGTGTCTCTCTCTTCCACTCACTCACTACTCCCCGAGGAAGGTCTCTTGAGTGTGAGTGCCTCTCTCTTCCCCTCACTCACTACTCCCCGAGGAAGATCTCTGTGTGTGAGTGACTCTCTCTTCCCCTCACTCACTACTCCCCGAGTAAGGTCTCACAGTGTGAGTGTCTCTCTCTTCCCATCACTCACTACTCCCCGAGGAAGGTCTCTTTGTGTGAGTGTCTCTCTTCCCCTCACTCACTACTCCCCGAGGAAGGTCTCTGTGTGTGAGTGACTCTCTCTTCCCCTCACTCACTACTCCCCGAGGAAGGTCTCTGTGTGTGAGTGTCTCTCTCCTCCCCTCACACACTACTCCCCGAGGAAGGTCTCTGTGTGTGAGTGACTCTCTCTTCCCCTCACTCACAACTCCCCGAGGAAGGTCTCTGTGTGTGAGTGACTCTCTCTTCCCCTCACTCACTACTCCCCGAGTAAGGTCTCTGCGTGTGAGAGTCTCTCTCTTCCCCTCACACACTACTCCCCGAGGAAGGTCTCTGTGTGTGAGAGACTCTCTCTTCCCCTCACTCACTACTCCCCGAGGAAGGTCTCTGTGTGTGAGTGTCTCACTCTTCCCCTCACTCACTACTCCCCGAGGAAGTTCTCTGTGTGTGAGTGTCTCTCTCTTCCCCTCACTCACTACTCCCTCAGTAAGGTCTCTGTGTGTGAGTGTCTCTCTCTTCCCCTCACTCACTATGCCCCGAGGAGGGTTTCTGTGTGTGAGTGTCTCTCACTTCCCCTCACTCACTACTCCCGGAGGAAGATCTCTGTGTGTGAGTGTCTCTCTCTTCCCCTCACTCACTACTCACGGATGAAGGTCTCTGTGTGTGAGTGTCTCTCTCTTCCCCTCACTCACTACTCCCCGAGGAAGGACTCTCTGTGTGAGTGTCTCTCTCTTCCCCTCACTCACTACTCCCTGAGGAAGGACTCTGTGTGTGAGTGTCTCTCTCTTCCCCTCACTCACTACTCCCCGAGAAAGGACTCTGTGTGTGAGTGACTATCTCTTCCCCTCACTCACTACTCCCCGAGGAAGGTCTCTTTGTGTGAGTGTCAATCTCTTCCCCTCACTCACTACTCCCCGAGGAAGGTCTCTTTGTGTGAGTGTCTCTCTCTTCCCCTCACTCACTACTCCCCGAGGAAGGTCTCTGTGTGTGAGCGTCTCTCTCTTCCCATCACTCACTACTCCCCGAGGAAGGTCTCTGTGTGTGAGTGACTCTCTCTTCCCCTCACTCACTACTCCCCGAGGAAGGTCTCTGTGTGTGAGTGTCTCTCTCTTCCCCTCACACACTACTCCCCGAGGAAGGTCTCTGTGTGTGAGTGACTCTCTCTTCCCCTCACTCACAACTCCCCGAGGAAGGTCTCCGTGTGTGAGTGACTATCTCTTCCCCTCACTCACTACTCCCCGAGGAAGGTCTCTCTGTGTGAGAGTCTCTCTCTTCCCCTCACACACTACTCCCCGAGGAAGGTCTCTGTGTGTGAGTGTCTCTCTCTTCCCCTCACTCACTACTCCCCGAGGAAGTTCTCTGTGTGTGAGTGTCTCTCTCTTCCCCTCACTCACTACTCCCTGAGTAAGGTCTCTGTGTGTGAGTGTCTCTCTCTTCCCCTCACTCACTACTCCCGGAGGAAGGTCTCTCTGTGTTAGTGTCTCTCTTCCCCTCACTCACTATGCCCCGAGGAGGGTTTCTGTGTGTGAGTGTCTCTCTCTTCCCCTCACTCACTACTCCCGGAGGAAGATCTCTGTGTGTGAGTGCCTCTCTCTTCCCCTCACTCACTACTCTCGGAGGAAGGTCTCTGTGTGTGAGTGTCTCTCTCTTCCCCTCACTCACTACTCCCCGAGGAAGGACTCTCTGTGTGAGTGTCTCTCTCTTCCCCTCACTCACTACTCCCCGAGGAAGGACTCTGTGTGTGAGTGTCTCTCCCTTCCCCTCACTCACTACTCCCCGAGGAAGGTCTCTGTGTGTCAGTGTCTCTCTCTTCCCCTCACTCACTACTCCCCGAGAAAGGTCTCTGTGTGTGAGTGACTCTCTCTTCCCCTCACTCACTACTCCCCGAGGAAGGTCTCTTTGTGTGAGTGTCTCTCTCTTCCCCTCACTCACTATGCCCCGAGGAGGGTTTCTGTGTGTGAGTGTCTCTCTCTTCCCCTCACTCACTACTCCCGGAGGAAGATCTCTGTGTGTGAGTGCCTCTCTCTTCCCCTCACTCACTACTCTCGGAGGAAGGTCTCTGTGTGTGAGTGTCTCTCTCTTCCCCTCACTCACTACTCCCCGAGGAAGGACTCTCTGTGTGAGTGTCTCTCTCTTCCCCTCACTCACTACTCCCCGAGGAAGGACTCTGTGTGTGAGTGTCTCTCCCTTCCCCTCACTCACTACTCCCCGAGGAAGGTCTCTGTGTGTCAGTGTCTCTCTCTTCCCCTCACTCACTACTCCCCGAGAAAGGTCTCTGTGTGTGAGTGACTCTCTCTTCCCCTCACTCACTACTCCCCGAGGAAGGTCTCTTTGTGTGAGTGTCTCTCTCTTCCCCTGACTCACTACTCCCCGAGGAAGGTCTCTTTGTGTGAGTGTCTCTCTCTTCCCCTCACTCACTACTCCCCGAGTAAGGTCTCTGTGTGTGAGCGTCTCTCTATTCCCATCACTCACTACTCCCCGAGGAAGGTCTCTGTGTGTGAGTGACTCTCTCTTCCCCTCACTCACTACTCCCCGAGGAAGGTCTCTGTGTGTGAGTGTCTCTCTCTTCCTCTCACACACTACTCCCCGAGGAAGGTCTCTGTGTGTGAGTGACTCTCTCTTCCCCTCACTCACTACTCCCCGAGGAAGGTCTCTGTGTGTGAGTGACTCTCTCTTCCCCTCACTCACTACTCCCCGAGGAAGGTCTCTGTGTCTGAGTGACTCTCTCTTCCCCTCACTCACTACTCCCTGACGAAGGTCTCTCTGTGGTAGTGTCTCTCTTCCCCTCACTCAGTATGCCCCGAGGAGGGTTTCTGTGTGTGAGTGTCTCTCTCTTCCCCTCACTCTCTACTCCCCGAGGAAGGACTCTGTGTGTGAGGGTCTCTCCCTTCCCCTCACTCACTACTCCCCGAGGAAGGTCTCTGTGTGTGAGTGACTCTCGCTTCACCTCAATCACTACTCCCCGAGAAAGGTCTCTGTGTGTGAGTGTCTCTCTTCCCCTCACTCACTACTCCCCGAGGAAGGTCTCTGTGTGTGAGCGTCTCTCTCTTCCCCTCACTCACTATTCCCCCGGAAAAGTCTCTGAGTGTGAGTGCCTCTCTCTTCCCCTCACTCACTACTCCCCGAGGAAGGTCTCTGTGTGTGAGTGTATCTCTCTGCCTCTCACTCACTACTCCCCGAGGAAGGTCTCTGTGTGTGAGTGCCTCTCTCTTCCCCTCACTCACTACTCCCCGAGGAAGGTCTCTGTGTGTGAGCGTCTCTCTCTTCCCCTCACTCACTACTCGCTGAGGAAGGTCTCTGTGTGTGAGTGCCTCTCTCTTCCCCTCACTCACTACTCCCCAAGGAAGGTCTCTGTGTGTGAGTGCCTCTCTCTTCCCCTCACTCACTACTCAACGAGGAAGGACTCTCTGTGTGAGTGACTCTCTCTTCCCCTCACTCACTACTCCCCGAGGAAGGTCTCTGTGTGTGAGTGACTCTCTCTTCCCCTCACTCACTACTCCCCGAGGAAGGTCTCACAGTGTGAGTGTCTCTCTCTTCCCCTCACTCACTACTCCCCTAGAAAGGTCTCTTTGTGTGAGTGCCTCTCTCTTCCCCTCACTCACTACTCCCCGAGGAAGGTCTCTTTGTGTGAGTGTCTATCTCTTCCCCTCACTCACTACTCCCCGAGGAAGGTCTCTGTGTGTGAGTGTCTCTCTCTTCCACTCACTCACTACTCCCCGAGGAAGGTCTCTTGAGTGTGAGTGCCTCTCTCTTCCCCTCACTCACTACTCCCCGAGGAAGATCTCTGTGTGTGAGTGACTCTCTCTTCCCCTCACTCACTACTCCCCGAGTAAGGTCTCACAGTGTGAGTGTCTCTCTCTTCCCATCACTCACTACTCCCCGAGGAAGGTCTCTTTGTGTGAGTGTCTCTCTTCCCCTCACTCACTACTCCCCGAGGAAGGTCTCTGTGTGTGAGTGACTCTCTCTTCCCCTCACTCACTACTCCCCGAGGAAGGTCTCTGTGTGTGAGTGTCTCTCTCCTCCCCTCACACACTACTCCCCGAGGAAGGTCTCTGTGTGTGAGTGACTCTCTCTTCCCCTCACTCACAACTCCCCGAGGAAGGTCTCTGTGTGTGAGTGACTCTCTCTTCCCCTCACTCACTACTCCCCGAGTAAGGTCTCTGCGTGTGAGAGTCTCTCTCTTCCCCTCACACACTACTCCCCGAGGAAGGTCTCTGTGTGTGAGAGACTCTCTCTTCCCCTCACTCACTACTCCCCGAGGAAGGTCTCTGTGTGTGAGTGTCTCACTCTTCCCCTCACTCACTACTCCCCGAGGAAGTTCTCTGTGTGTGAGTGTCTCTCTCTTCCCCTCACTCACTACTCCCTCAGTAAGGTCTCTGTGTGTGAGTGTCTCTCTCTTCCCCTCACTCACTATGCCCCGAGGAGGGTTTCTGTGTGTGAGTGTCTCTCACTTCCCCTCACTCACTACTCCCGGAGGAAGATCTCTGTGTGTGAGTGTCTCTCTCTTCCCCTCACTCACTACTCACGGATGAAGGTCTCTGTGTGTGAGTGTCTCTCTCTTCCCCTCACTCACTACTCCCCGAGGAAGGACTCTCTGTGTGAGTGTCTCTCTCTTCCCCTCACTCACTACTCCCTGAGGAAGGACTCTGTGTGTGAGTGTCTCTCTCTTCCCCTCACTCACTACTCCCCGAGAAAGGACTCTGTGTGTGAGTGACTATCTCTTCCCCTCACTCACTACTCCCCGAGGAAGGTCTCTTTGTGTGAGTGTCAATCTCTTCCCCTCACTCACTACTCCCCGAGGAAGGTCTCTTTGTGTGAGTGTCTCTCTCTTCCCCTCACTCACTACTCCCCGAGGAAGGTCTCTGTGTGTGAGCGTCTCTCTCTTCCCATCACTCACTACTCCCCGAGGAAGGTCTCTGTGTGTGAGTGACTCTCTCTTCCCCTCACTCACTACTCCCCGAGGAAGGTCTCTGTGTGTGAGTGTCTCTCTCTTCCCCTCACACACTACTCCCCGAGGAAGGTCTCTGTGTGTGAGTGACTCTCTCTTCCCCTCACTCACAACTCCCCGAGGAAGGTCTCCGTGTGTGAGTGACTATCTCTTCCCCTCACTCACTACTCCCCGAGGAAGGTCTCTCTGTGTGAGAGTCTCTCTCTTCCCCTCACACACTACTCCCCGAGGAAGGTCTCTGTGTGTGAGTGTCTCTCTCTTCCCCTCACTCACTACTCCCCGAGGAAGTTCTCTGTGTGTGAGTGTCTCTCTCTTCCCCTCACTCACTACTCCCTGAGTAAGGTCTCTGTGTGTGAGTGTCTCTCTCTTCCCCTCACTCACTACTCCCGGAGGAAGGTCTCTCTGTGTTAGTGTCTCTCTTCCCCTCACTCACTATGCCCCGAGGAGGGTTTCTGTGTGTGAGTGTCTCTCTCTTCCCCTCACTCACTACTCCCGGAGGAAGATCTCTGTGTGTGAGTGCCTCTCTCTTCCCCTCACTCACTACTCTCGGAGGAAGGTCTCTGTGTGTGAGTGTCTCTCTCTTCCCCTCACTCACTACTCCCCGAGGAAGGACTCTCTGTGTGAGTGTCTCTCTCTTCCCCTCACTCACTACTCCCCGAGGAAGGACTCTGTGTGTGAGTGTCTCTCCCTTCCCCTCACTCACTACTCCCCGAGGAAGGTCTCTGTGTGTCAGTGTCTCTCTCTTCCCCTCACTCACTACTCCCCGAGAAAGGTCTCTGTGTGTGAGTGACTCTCTCTTCCCCTCACTCACTACTCCCCGAGGAAGGTCTATTTGTGTGAGTGTCTCTCTCTTCCCCTGACTCACTACTCCCTGAGGAAGGTCTCTTTGTGTGAGTGTCTCTCTCTTCCCCTCACTCACTACTCCCCGAGTAAGGTCTCTGTGTGTGAGCGTCTCTCTATTCCCATCACTCACTACTCCCCGAGGAAGGTCTCTGTGTGTGAGTGACTCTCTCTTCCCCTCACTCACTACTCCCCGAGGAAGGTCTCTGTGTGTGAGTGTCTCTCTCTTCCTCTCACACACTACTCCCCGAGGAAGGTCTCTGTGTGTGAGTGACTCTCTCTTCCCCTCACTCACTACTCCCCGAGGAAGGTCTCTGTGTGTGAGTGACTCTCTCTTCCCCTCACTCACTACTCCCCGAGGAAGGTCTCTGTGTCTGAGTGACTCTCTCTTCCCCTCACTCACTACTCCCTGACGAAGGTCTCTCTGTGGTAGTGTCTCTCTTCCCCTCACTCAGTATGCCCCGAGGAGGGTTTCTGTGTGTGAGTGTCTCTCTCTTCCCCTCACTCTCTACTCCCCGAGGAAGGACTCTGTGTGTGAGGGTCTCTCCCTTCCCCTCACTCACTACTCCCCGAGGAAGGTCTCTGTGTGTGAGTGACTCTCGCTTCACCTCAATCACTACTCCCCGAGAAAGGTCTCTGTGTGTGAGTGTCTCTCTTCCCCTCACTCACTACTCCCCGAGGAAGGTCTCTGTGTGTGAGCGTCTCTCTCTTCCCCTCACTCACTATTCCCCCGGAAAAGTCTCTGAGTGTGAGTGCCTCTCTCTTCCCCTCACTCACTACTCCCCGAGGAAGGTCTCTGTGTGTGAGTGTATCTCTCTGCCTCTCACTCACTACTCCCCGAGGAAGGTCTCTGTGTGTGAGTGCCTCTCTCTTCCCCTCACTCACTACTCCCCGAGGAAGGTCTCTGTGTGTGAGAGTCTCTCTCTTCCCCTCACTCACTACTCCCCGAGGAATGTCTCTGTGTGTGAGTGACTCTCTCTTCCCCTCACTCACCACTCCCCGAGGAAGGTCTCTGTGTGTGAGTGTCTCTCTCTTCCCCTCACTCACTACTCCCCGAGGAAGGTCTCTGTGTGTGATCGCCACTCTCTTCCCCGCACTCACTACTCCCAGAGGAAGGTCTCTTTGTGTGAGTGTCTCTCTCTTCCCCTCACTCACTACTCCCCGAGGAAGGTCTCTGTGTGTGAGCGTCTCTCTCTTCCCCTCACTCACTACTCCCCGGGGAAGGTCTCTGAGTGTGAGTGCCTCTCTCTTCCCCTCACTCACTACTGCCGGAGGAAGGTCTCTGTGTGTGAGTGTATCTCACCGCCTCTCACTCACTACTCCCCGAGGAAGGTCTCTGTGTGAGTGTCTCTCTCTTCCTCTGACTCACTACTCCCCGAGGAAGGTCTCTGTGTGTGAGTGGCTCTCTGTTCCCCTCACTCACTACTCAACGAGGAAGGACTCTCTGTGTGAGTGACTCTCTCTTCCCCTCACTCACTACTCCCCGAGGAAGCTCTCTGTGTGTGAGTGACTCTCTTCCCCTCACTCACTACTCCCCGAGGAAGGTCTCTGTGTGTGAGCGTCTCTCTCTTCCCCTCACTCACTATTCCCCCGGAAAAGTCTCTGAGTGTGAGTGCCTCTCTCTTCCCCTCACTCACTACTCCCCGAGGAAGGTCTCTGTGTGTGAGTGTATCTCTCTGCCTCTCACTCACTACTCCCCGTGGAAGGTCTCTGTGTGTGAGTGCCTCTCTCTTCCCCTCACTCACTACTCCCCGAGGAAGGTCTCTGTGTGTGAGAGTCTCTCTCTTCCCCTCACTCACTACTCCCCGAGGAATGTCTCTGTGTGTGAGTGACTCTCTCTTCCCCTCACTCACCACTCCCCGAGGAAGGTCTCTGTGTGTGAGTGTCTCTCTCTTCCCCTCACTCACTACTCCCCGAGGAAGGTCTCTGTGTGTGATCGCCTCTCTCTTCCCCGCACTCACTACTCCCAGAGGAAGGTCTCTTTGTGTGAGTGTCTCTCTCTTCCCCTCACTCACTACTCCCCGAGGAAGGTCTCTGTGTGTGAGCGTCTCTCTCTTCCCCTCACTCACTACTCCCCGGGGAAGGTCTCTGAGTGTGAGTGCCTCTCTCTTCCCCTCACTCACTACTGCCGGAGGAAGGTCTCTGTGTGTGAGTGTATCTCAACGCCTCTCACTCACTACTCCCCGAGGAAGGTCTCTGTGTGAGTGTCTCTCTCTTCCTCTGACTCACTACTCCCCGAGGAAGGTCTCTGTGTGTGAGTGGCTCTCTGTTCCCCTTACTCACTACTCAACGAGGAAGGACTCTCTGTGTGAGTGACTCTCTCTTCCCCTCACTCACTACTCCCCGAGGAAGGTCTCTGTGTGTGAGTGACTCTCTCTTCCCCTCACTCACTACTCCCCGAGGAAGGTCTCACAGTGTGAGTGTCTCACTCTTCCCCTCACTCACTACTCCCTGAGGAAGGTCTCTTTGTGTGAGCGTCTCTCTCTTCCCCTCACTCACTACTCCCCGAGGAAGGTCTCTGTGTGTGAGTGTCTCTCTTTTCCTCTCACACACTACTCCCCGAGGAAGGTCTCTGTGTGTGAGTGACGCTCTCTTCCCCTCACTCACTACTCCCCGAGGAAGGTCTGTGTGTGTGAGTGACTCTCTCTTCCCCTCACTCACTACTCCCGGTGGAAGGTCTCTCTGTGGTAGTGTCTCTCTTCCCCTCACTCAGTATGCCCCGAGGAGGGTTTCTGTGTGTGAGTGTCTCTCTCTTCCCCTCACTCTCTACTCCCCGAGGAAGGACTCTGTGTGTGAGGGTCTCTCCCTTCCCCTCACTCACTACTCCCCGAGGAAGGTCTCTGTGTGTGAGTGTCTCTCTCTTCACCTCAATCACTACTCCCCGAGAAAGGTCTCTGTGTGTGAGTGTCTCTCTTCCCCTCACTCACTACTCCCCGAGGAAGGTCTCTGTGTGTGAGCGTCTCTCTCTTCCCCTCACTCACTACTCCCCGGGAAAAGTCTCTGAGTGTGAGTGCCTCTCTCTTCCCCTCACTCACTACTCCCCGAGGAAGGTCTCTGTGTGTGAGTGTCTCTCTCTGCCTCTCACTCACTACTCCCCGAGGAAGGTCTCTGTGTGTGAGTGCCTCTCTCTTCCCCTCACTCTCTACTCCCCGAGGAAGGTCTCTGTGTGTGAGAGTCTCTCTCTTCCCCTCACTCACTACTCCCCGAGGAAGGTCTCTGTGTGTGAGTGACTCTCTCTTCCCCTCACTCACCACTCCCCGAGGAAGGTCTCTGTGTGTGAGTGTATCTCTCTGCCTCTCACTCACTACTCCCCGAGGAAGGTCTCTGTGTGTGAGTGCCTCTCTCTTCCCCTCACTCACTACTCCCCGAGGAAGGTCTCTGTGTGTGAGAGTCTCTCTCTTCCCCTCACTCACTACTCCCCGAGGAATGTCTCTGTGTGTGAGTGACTCTCTCTTCCCCTCACTCACCACTCCCCGAGGAAGGTCTCTGTGTGTGAGTGTCTCTCTCTTCCCCTCACTCACTACTCCCCGAGGAAGGTCTCTGTGTGTGATCGCCTCTCTCTTCCCCGCACTCACTACTCCCAGAGGAAGGTCTCTTTGTGTGAGTGTCTCTCTCTTCCCCTCACTCACTACTCCCCGAGGAAGGTCTCTGTGTGTGAGCGTCTCTCTCTTCCCCTCACTCACTACTCCCCGGGGAAGGTCTCTGAGTGTGAGTGCCTCTCTCTTCCCCTCACTCACTACTGCCGGAGGAAGGTCTCTGTGTGTGAGTGTATCTCAACGCCTCTCACTCACTACTCCCCGAGGAAGGTCTCTGTGTGAGTGTCTCTCTCTTCCTCTGACTCACTACTCCCCGAGGAAGGTCTCTGTGTGTGAGTGGCTCTCTGTTCCCCTTACTCACTACTCAACGAGGAAGGACTCTCTGTGTGAGTGACTCTCTCTTCCCCTCACTCACTACTCCCCGAGGAAGGTCTCTGTGTGTGAGTGACTCTCTCTTCCCCTCACTCACTACTCCCCGAGGAAGGTCTCACAGTGTGAGTGTCTCACTCTTCCCCTCACTCACTACTCCCTGAGGAAGGTCTCTTTGTGTGAGCGTCTCTCTCTTCCCCTCACTCACTACTCCCCGAGGAAGGTCTCTGTGTGTGAGTGTCTCTCTTTTCCTCTCACACACTACTCCCCGAGGAAGGTCTCTGTGTGTGAGTGACGCTCTCTTCCCCTCACTCACTACTCCCCGAGGAAGGTCTGTGTGTGTGAGTGACTCTCTCTTCCCCTCACTCACTACTCCCGGTGGAAGGTCTCTCTGTGGTAGTGTCTCTCTTCCCCTCACTCAGTATGCCCCGAGGAGGGTTTCTGTGTGTGAGTGTCTCTCTCTTCCCCTCACTCTCTACTCCCCGAGGAAGGACTCTGTGTGTGAGGGTCTCTCCCTTCCCCTCACTCACTACTCCCCGAGGAAGGTCTCTGTGTGTGAGTGTCTCTCTCTTCACCTCAATCACTACTCCCCGAGAAAGGTCTCTGTGTGTGAGTGTCTCTCTTCCCCTCACTCACTACTCCCCGAGGAAGGTCTCTGTGTGTGAGCGTCTCTCTCTTCCCCTCACTCACTACTCCCCGGGAAAAGTCTCTGAGTGTGAGTGCCTCTCTCTTCCCCTCACTCACTACTCCCCGAGGAAGGTCTCTGTGTGTGAGTGTCTCTCTCTGCCTCTCACTCACTACTCCCCGAGGAAGGTCTCTGTGTGTGAGTGCCTCTCTCTTCCCCTCACTCTCTACTCCCCGAGGAAGGTCTCTGTGTGTGAGAGTCTCTCTCTTCCCCTCACTCACTACTCCCCGAGGAAGGTCTCTGTGTGTGAGTGACTCTCTCTTCCCCTCACTCACCACTCCCTGAGGAAGGTCTCTGTGTGTGAGTGTCTCTCTCTTCCCCTCACTCACTACTCCCCGAGGAAGGTCACTTTGTGTTAGTGTCTCTCTCTTCCCCTGACTCACAACTCCCCGAGGAAGGTCTCTGTGTGTGAGTGACTCTCTCTTCCCCTCACACACCACTCCCCGAGGAAGGTCTCTGTGTGTGAGTGTCTCTCTCTTCCCCTCACTCACAACTCCCCGAGGAAGGTCTCTGTCTGTGAGTGACTCTCTCTTCCCCTCACTCACTACTCCCCGAGGAAGGTCTCTGAGTGTGAGTGCCTCTCTCTTCCCCTCACTCACTACTCCCGGAGGAAGGTCTCTGTGTGCGAGTGTATCTCTCAGCCTCTCACTCACTACGCCCCGAGGAAGGTCTCTGTGTGTGAGCTTCTCTCTCTTCCCCTCACTCACTACTCCCCGGGGAAGGTCTCTGGGTGTGAGTGCCTCTCTCTTCCCCTCACTCACTACTGCCGGAGGAAGGTCTCTGTGTGTGAGTGTATCTCACTGCCTCTCACTCACTACTCCCCGACTAAGGGCTCTGTGTGAGTGTCTCTCTCTTCCTCTGACTCACTACTCCCCGAGGAAGGTCTCTGTGTTTGAGTGCCTCTCTGTTCCCCTCACTCACTACTCAACGAGGAAGGACTCTCTGTGTGAGTAACTCTCTCTTCCCCTCAGTCACTACTCCCCGAGGAAGGTCTCTGTGTGTGAGTGACTCTCTCTTCCCCTCACTCACTACTCCCCGAGGAAGGTCTCACAGTGTGAGTGTCTCACTCTTCCCCTCACTCACTACTCCCCGAGGAAGGTCTCTTTGTGTGAGCGTCTCTCTCTTCCCCTCACTCACTACTCCCCGAGGAAGGTCTCTGTGTGTGAGCGTCTCTCTCTTCCCCTCACTCACTACTCGCTGAGGAAGGTCTCTGTGTGTGAGTGCCTCTCTCTTCTTCTCACTCACTACTCCCCAAGGAAGGTCTCTGTGTGTGAGTGCCTCTCTCTTCCCCTCACTCACTACTCAACGAGGAAGGACTCTCTGTGTGAGTGACTCTCTCTTCCCCTCACTCACTACTCCCCGAGGAAGGTCTCTGTGTGTGAGTGACTCTCTCTTCCCCTCACTCACTACTCCCCGAGGAAGGTCTCACAGTGTGAGTGTCTCTCTCTTCCCCTCACTCACTACTCCCCTAGAAAGGTCTCTTTGTGTGAGTGTCTCTCTCTTCCCCTCACTCACTACTCCCCAAGGAAGGTCTCTGTGTGTGAGTGCCTCTCTCTTCCCCTCACTCACTACTCAACGAGGAAGGACTCTCTGTGTGAGTGACTCTCTCTTCCCCTCACTCACTACTCCCCGAGGAAGGTCTCTGTGTGTGAGTGACTCTCTCTTCCCCTCACTCACTACTCCCCGAGGAAGGTCTCACAGTGTGAGTGTCTCTCTCTTCCCCTCACTCACTACTCCCCTAGAAAGGTCTCTTTGTGTGAGTGTCTCTCTCTTTCCCTCACTCACTACTCCCCGAGGAAGGTCTCTGTGTGTGAGCGTCTCTCTCTTCCCATCACTCACTACTCCCCGAGGAAGGTCTCTGTGTGTGAGTGACTCTCTCTTCCCCTCACTCACTACTCCCCGAGGAAGGTCTCTGTGTGTGAGTGCCTCTCTCTTCCCTTCACTCACTACTGCCGGAGGAAGGTCTCTGTGTGTGAGTGTATCTCACTGCCTCTCACTCACTACTCCCCGAGGAAGGTCTCTGTGTGAGTGTCTCTCTCTTCCCCTCACTCTCTACTCCCCGAGGAAGGTCTCTGTGTGTGAGAGTCTCTCTCTTCCCCTCACTCACTACTCCCCGAGGAAGGTCTCTGTGTGTGAGTGACTCTCTCTTCCCCTCACTCACCACTCCCCGAGGAAGGTCTCTGTGTGTGAGTGTCTCTCTCTTCCCCTCACTCACTACTCCCCGAGGAAGGTCACTTTGTGTTAGTGTCTCTCTCTTCCCCTGACTCACAACTCCCCGAGGAAGGTCTCTGTGTGTGACTGACTCTCTCTTCCCCTCACACACCACTCCCCGAGGAAGGTCTCTGTGTGTGAGTGTCTCTCTCTTCCCCTCACTCACAACTCCCCGAGGAAGGTCTCTGTCTGTGAGTGACTCTCTCTTCCCCTCACTCACTACTCCCCGAGGAAGGTCTCTGTGTGTGAGTGCCTTTCTCTTCCCCTCACTCACTACTCCCGGAGGAAGGTCTCTGTGTGCGAGTGTATCTCTCAGCCTCTCACTCACTACGCCCCGAGGAAGGTCTCTGTGTGTGAGCTTCTCTCTCTTCCCCTCACTCACTACTCCCCGGGGAAGGTCTCTGAGTGTGAGTGCCTCTCTCTTCCCCTCACTCACTACTGCCGGAGGAAGGTCTCTGTGTGTGAGTGTATCTCACTGCCTCTCACTCACTACTCCCCGAGGAAGGGCTCTGTGTGAGTGTCTCTCTCTTCCTCTGACTCACTACTCCCCGAGGAAGGTCTCTGTGTTTGAGTGCCTCTCTGTTCCCCTCACTCACTACTCAACGAGGAAGGACTCTCTGTGTGAGTAACTCTCTCTTCCCCTCAGTCACTACTCCCCGAGGAAGGTCTCTGTGTGTGAGTGACTCTCTCTTCCCCTCACTCACTACTCCCCGAGGAAGGTCTCACAGTGTGAGTGTCTCACTCTTCCCCTCACTCACTACTCCCCGAGGAAGGTCTCTTTGTGTGAGCGTCTCTCTCTTCCCCTCACTCACTACTCCCCGAGGAAGGTCTCTGTGTGTGAGCGTCTCTCTCTTCCCCTCACTCATCACTCGCTGAGGAAGGTCTCTGTGTGTGAGTGCCTCTCTCTTCCCCTCACTCACTACTCCCCAAGGAAGGTCTCTGTGTGTGAGTGCCTCTCTCTTCCCCTCACTCACTACTCAACGAGGAAGGACTCTCTGTGTGAGTGACTCTCTCTTCCCCTCACTCACTACTCCCCGAGGAAGGTCTCTGTGTGTGAGTGACTCTCTCTTCCCCTCACTCACTACTCCCCGAGGAAGGTCTCACAGTGTGAGTGTCTCTCTCTTCCCCTCACTCACTACTCCCCTAGAAAGGTCTCTTTGTGTGAGTGTCTCTCTCTTCCCCTCACTCACTACTCCCCAAGGAAGGTCTCTGTGTGTGAGTGCCTCTCTCTTCCCCTCACTCACTACTCAACGAGGAAGGACTCTCTGTGTGAGAGACTCTCTCTTCCCCTCACTCACTACTCACCGAGGAAGGTCTCTGTGTGTGAGTGACTCTCTCTTCCCCTCACTCACTACTCCCCGAGGAAGGTCTCACAGTGTGAGTGTCTCTCTCTTCCCCTCACTCACTACTCCCCTAGAAAGGTCTCTTTGTGTGAGTGTCTCTCTCTTTCCCTCACTCACTACTCCCCGAGGAAGGTCTCTGTGTGTGAGCGTCTCTCTCTTCCCATCACTCACTACTCCCCGAGGAAGGTCTCTGTGTGTGAGTGACTCTCTCTTCCCCTCACTCACTACTCCCCGAGGAAGGTCTCTGTGTGTGAGTGCCTCTCTCTTCCCCTCACTCACTACTCCCGGAGGAAGGTCTCTGTGTGTGAGTGTATCTCTCAGCCTCTCACTCACTACGCCCCGAGGAAGGTCTCTGTGTGTGAGCTTCTCTCTCTTCCCCTCACTCACTACTCCCCGGGGAAGGTCTCTGAGTGTGAGTGCCTCTCTCTTCCCTTCACTCACTACTGCCGGAGGAAGGTCTCTGTGTGTGAGTGTATCTCACTGCCTCTCACTCACTACTCCCCGAGGAAGGTCTCTGTGTGAGTGTCTCTCTCTTCCTCTGACTCACTACTCCCCGAGGAAGGTCTCTGTGTTTGAGTGCCTCTCTGTTCCCCTCACTCACTACTCAACGAGGAAGGACTCTCTGTGTGAGTAACTCTCTCTTCCCCTCAGTCACTACTCCCCGAGGAAGGTCTCTGTGTGTGAGTGACTCTCTCTTCCCCTCACTCACTACTCAACGAGGAAGGACTCTCTGTGTGAGTGACTCTCTCTTCCCCTCACTCACTACTCCCCGAGGAAGGTCTCTGTGTGTGAGTGACTCTCTCTTCCCCTCACTCACTACTCCCCGAGGAAGGTCTCACAGTGTGAGTGTCTCTCTCTTCCCCTCACTCACTACTCCCCTAGAAAGCTCTCTTTGTGTGAGTGTCTCTCTCTTTCCCTCACTCACTACTCCCCGAGGAAGGTCTCTGTGTGTGAGCGTCTCTCTCTTCCCATCACTCACTACTCCCCGAGGAAGGTTTCTGTGTGTGAGTGACTCTCTCTTCCCCTCACTCACTACTCCCCGAGGAAGGTCTCTGTGTGTGAGCGTCTCTCTCTTCCCATCACTCACTACTCCCCGAGGAAGGTCTCTGTGTTTGAGTGTCTCTCTCTTCCCCTCACACACTAGTCCCCGAGGAAGGTCTCTGTGTGTGAGTGTCTCTCTTCCCCTCACTCACTATGCCCCGAGGAGGGTTTCTGTGTGTGAGTGTCTCTCTCTTCCCCTCATTCACAACTCCCCGAGGAAGGTCTCTTTGTGTGAGTGTCTCTCTCTTCCCCTCAATCACTACTCCCCGAGAAAGGTCTCTGTGTGTGAGTGTCTCTCTTCCCCTCACTCACTACTCACCGAGGAAGGTCTCTGTGTGTGAGCGTCTCTCTCTTCCCCTCACACACTACTCCCCGGGAAAGGTCTCTGAGTGTGAGTGTCTCTCTTCCCCTCACTCACTACTCCCCGAGGAAGGACTCTGTGTGTGAGTGTCTCTCTTCCCCTCACTCACTACTCCCCGAGGAAGATCTCGGTGTGTGAGCATCTCTCTCTTCCCCTCACTCACTACTCCCCGAGGAAGGTCTCTGTGTGTGAGTGACTCTCTCTTCCCCTCACTCACTACTCCCGGAGGAAGGTCTCTCTGTGGTAGTGATTCTCTTCCCCTCACTCACTATGCCCCGAGGAGGGTTTCTGTGTGTGAGTGTCTCTCTCTTCCCCTCACTCTCTACTCCCCGAGGAAGGACTCTGTGTGTGAGGGTCTCTCCCTTCCCCTCACTCACTACTCCCCGAGGAAGGTCTCTGTGTGTGAGCGTCTCTCTCTTAACCCTCACTCACAACTCCCCGAGGAAGGTCTCTGTGTGTGAGTGTCTCTCTCTTCCCCTTACTCACTACACCCCGTGGAAGGTCTCTTTGTGTTAGTTTCTCTCTCTTCCCCCCACTCACAACTCCCCGAGGAAGGTCTCTGTGTGTGAGTGACTCTCTCTTCCCCTCACTCACTACTCCCCGAGGAAGGTCTCTGTGTGTGAGTGTCTCTCTCTTCCCCTCACTCACTACTCCCCGAGGAAGGTCTCTGTGTGTGAGGGACTCTCTCTTCCCCTCACTCACTACTCCCGGAGGAAGGTCTCTGTGTGTGAGTGTATCTCTCTGCCTCTCACTCACTGCGCCCCGAGGAAGTGCTCTGAGTGTGAGTGTCTCTCTCTTCCCCTCACTCACTACTCCCCGAGGAAGGTCTCTGTCTGTGAGTGTCTCTCTCTTCCCATCACTCACTACTCCCCGAGGAAGGTCTCTGTGTGTGAGTGACTCTCTCTTCCACTCACTCACTACTCCCCGAGGAAGGTCTCTGTGTGTGAGCGTCTCTCTCTTCCCATCACTCACTACTCCCCGAGGAAGGTCTCTGTGTTTGAGTGTCTCTCTCTTCCCCTCACACACTACTCCCCGAGGAAGGTCTCTGTGTGTGAGTGTCTCTCTTCCCCTCACTCACTATGCCCCGAGGAGGGTTTCTGTGTGTGAGTGTCTCTCTCTTCCCGTCATTCACAACTCCCCGAGGAAGGTCTCTTTGTGTGAGTGTCTCTCTCTTCCCCTCAATCACTACTCCCCGAGGAAGGTCTCTGTGTGTGAGCGTCTCTCTTCCCCTCACTCACTACTCACCGAGGAAGGTCTCTGTGTGTGAGCGTCTCTCTCTTCCCCTCACTCACTACTCCCCGGGAAAGGTCTCTGAGTGTGAGTGTCTCTCTTCCCCTCACTCACTACTCCCCGAGGAAGGACTCTGTGTGTGAGTGTCTCTCTTCCCCTCACTCACTACACCCGGAGGAAGGTCTCTGTGTGTGAGTGTATCTCTCTGCCTCTCACTCACTGCTCCCCGAGGAAGGTCTCGGTGTGTGAGCGTCTCTCTCTTCCCCTCACTCACTACTCCCCGAGGAAGGTCTCTGTGTGTGAGTGACTCTCTCTTCCCCTCACTCACTACTCCCGGAGGAAGGTCTCTTTGTGTTAGTTTCTCTCTCTTCCCCCCACTCACAACTCCCCGAGGAAGGTCTCTGTGTGTGAGTGACTCTCTCTTCCCCTCACTCACTACTCCCCGAGGAAGGTCTCTGTGTGTGAGTGTCTCTCTCTTCCCCTCACTCACTACTCCCCGAGGAAGGTCTCTGTGTGTGAGGGACTCTCTCTTCCCCTCACTCACTACTCCCGGAGGAAGGTCTCTGTGTGTGAGTGTATCTCTCTGCCTCTCACTCACTGCGCCCCGAGGAAGGGCTCTGAGTGTGAGTGTCTCTCTCTTCCCCTCACTCACTACTCCCCGAGGAAGGTCTCTGTGTGTGAGTGTCTCTCTCTTCCCCTCACTCAATACTCCCCGAGGAAGGTCTCAGTGTGTGAGCGTCTCTCTCTTCCCCTCACTCACTACTCCCCGAGTAAGGTCTCTTTGTGTGAGTGTCTCTCTCTTCCCCTCACTCACTACTCCCCGAGGAAGGTCTCTGTGTGTGAGCGTCTCTCTCTTCCCCTCACTCACTACTCCCCGAAGAAGGTCTCTTTGTGTGAGTGTCTCTCTCTTCCCCTCACTCACTACTCCCCGAGGAAGGTCTCTGTGTGTGAGCGTCCCTCTCTTCCCATCACTCACTACTCCCCAAGGAAGGACTCTGTGTGTGAGTGTCTCTCTTCCCCTCACTCACTACTCCCTGAGGAAGGTCTCTGTGTGTGAGATCCTCTCTGTTCCCCTCACTCACTACTCAACGAGGAAGGACTCTCTGTGTGAGTGACTCTCTCTTCCCCTCATTCACTACTCCCCGAGGAAGGTCTCTGTGTGTGAGTGACTCTCTCTTCCCCTCACTCACTACTCCCCGAGGAAGGTCTCACAGTGTGAGTGTCTCTCTCTTCCCCTCACTCACTACTCCCTGAGGAAGGTTTCTGTGTGTGAGTGACTCTCTCTTCCCCTCACTCACTACTCCCCGAGGAAGGTCTCACAGTGTGAGTGTATCACTCTTCACCTCAATCACTAGTCCCCGAGAAACGTCTCTGTGTGTGAGTGTCTCTCTCCCCTCACTCACTACTCCCCGAGGAAGGTCTCTTTGTGTGAGTGTCTCTCTCTTCCCCTCACACACTACTCCCCGAGGAAGGTCTCTTTGTGTGAGTGTCTCACTCTTCCCCTCACTCACTACTCCCCGAGGAAGGTCTCTGTGTGTGAGCGTCTCTCACTTCCCATCACTCACTACTCCCCGAGGAAGGTCTCTGTGTGTGAGGGACTCTCTCTTCCCCTCACTCACTACTCCCGGAGGAAGGTCTCTGTGTGTGAGTGTATCTCTCTGCCTCTCACTCACTGCGCCCCGAGGAAGGGCTCTGAGTGTGAGTGTCTCTCTCTTCCCCTCACTCACTACTCCCCGAGGAAGGGTCTCTGTGTGTGAGTGTCTCTCTCTTCCCCTCACTCAATACTCCCCGAGGAAGGTCTCAGTGTGTGAGCGTCTCTCTCTTCCCCTCACTCACTACTCCCCGAGGAAGGTCTCTTTGTGTGAGTGTCTCTCTCTTCCCCTCACTCACTACTCCCCGAGGAAGGTCTCTGTGTGTGAGCGTCTCTCTCTTCCCATCACTCACTACTCCCCGAGGAAGGTCTCTGTGTGTGAGTGACTCTCTCTTCCCCTCACTCACTACTCCCCGAGGAAGGTCTCTGAGTGTAAGTGTCTCTCCCTTCCCCTCACTCACTACTCCCCGAGGAAGGTCTCTGTGTGTGACTGACTCTCTCTTCCCCTCACTCACTACTCCCCGAGGAAGGTCTCTGTGTTTGAGTGACTCTCTCTTCCCCTCACTCACTACTCCCGGAGGAAGGGCTCTCTGTGGTAGTGATTCTCTTCCCCTCACTCACTATGCCCCGAGGAGGGTTTCTGTGTGTGAGTGTCTCTCTCTTCCCCTCACTCTCTACTCCCCGAGGAAGGACTCTGTGTGTGAGGGTCTCTCCTTTCCCCTCACTCACTACTCCCCGAGGAAGGTCTCTGTGTGTGAGCGTCTCTCTCTTAACCCTCACTCACAACTCCCCGAGGAAAGTCTCTGTGTGTGAGTGTCTCTCTCTTCCCCTTACTCACTACTCCCCGTGGAAGGTCTCTTTGTGTTAGTGTCTCTCTCTTCCCCCCACTCACAACTCCCCGAGGAAGGTCTCTGTGTGTGAGTGACTCTCTCTTCCCCTCACTCACTACTCCCCGAGGAAGGTCTCTGTGTGTGAGTGTCTCTCTCTTCCCCTCACTCACTACTCCCCGAGGAAGGTCTCTGTGTGTGAGTGTCTCCCTTCACCTCACTCACTACTCCCCGAGGAAGGTCTCTGTGTGTGAGTGACTCTCTCTTCCCCTCACTCACTACTCCCCGAGGAAGGTCTCTGTGTGTGAGTGTCTCTCTTCTGCTCACTCACTACTCCCCGAGGAAGGGCTCTGTGTGTGATCGCCTCTCTCTTCCCCTCACTCACAACTCCCCGAGGAAGGTCTCTGTGTGTGATCGACTCTCTCTTCCCCTCACTCACAACTCCCCGAGGAAGGTCTCTTTGTGTGAGTGTCTCTCTCTTATCCTGACTCACTACTCCCCGAGGAAGGACTCTGTGTGTGAGTGTCTCTCTTCCCCTCACTCACTACTCCCTGAGGAAGGTCTATGTGTGTGAGTGCCTCTCTGTTCCCCTCACTCACTACTCAACGAGGAAGGAATCTCTGTGTGAGTGACTCTCTCTTCCCCTTACTCACTACTCCCCGAGGAAGGTCTCACAGTGTGAGTGTCTCTCTCTTCCCCTCACTCACTACTCCCTGAGGAAGGTCTCTGTGTGTGAGTGACTCTCTCTTCCCCTCACTCACTACTCCCCGAGGAAGGTCTCACAGTGTGACTGTCTCTCTCTTCCCCTCAATCACGTCCCCGAGAAACGTCTCTGTGTGTGAGTGTCTCTCTCCCCTCACTCACTACTCCCCGAGGAAGGTCTCTTTGTGTGAGTGTCTCTCTCTTCCCATCACTCACTACTCCCCGAGGAAGGTCTCTGTGTGTGAGGGACTCTCTCTTCCCCTCACTCACTACTCCCCGAGGAAGGACTCTGTGTGTGAGGGTCTCTCCCTTCCCCTCACTCACTACTCCCCGAGAAAGGTCTCTGTGTGTGAGTGTCTCTCTTCCCCTCACTCACTACTCCCCGAGGAAGGACTCTGTGTGTGAGTGCCTCTCTCTTCCACTCACTCACTACTCCCCGAGGAAGGTCTCTGTGTGTGAGTGCCTCACTCTTCCCCTCACTCACTACTCCCGGAGGAAGGTCTCAGTGTGTGATCGCCACTCTCTTCCCCTCACTCACAACTCCCCGAGGAAGGTCTCTTTGTGTGAGTGTCTCTCTCTTCCCCTCACTCACTGCTCCCCGAGAAAGGTCTCTGTGTGTGAGTGACTCTCTCTTCCCCTCACTCTCTACTCCCTGAGAAAGGTCTCTGTGTGTGAGTGTCTCTCTTCCCCTCACTCACCACTCACCGAGGAAGGTCTCTGTGTGTGAGCGTCTCTGTCTTCCCCTCAATCGCTACTCCCCGGGGAAGGTCTCTGAGTGCGAGTGCCTCTCTCTTCCGCTCACTCACTACTCCCGGAGGAAGGTCTCTGTGTGTGAGTGCCTCTCTCTTCCGCTCATTCATACCTCCCCGAGAAAGGTCTCTGTGTGTGAGTGTCTCACTCTTCCCCTCACTCACTACTCGCCGAGGAAGGTCTCTGAGTGTGAGTGCCTCTCTCTTCCCCTCACTCACTACTCCCCGAGGAAGGTCTCACAGTGTGACTGTCTCTCTCTTCCCCTCAATCACTAGTCCCCGAGAAACGTCTCTGTGTGTGAGTGTCTCTCTCCCCTCACTCACTACTCCCCGAGGAAGGTCTCTTTGTGTGAGTGTCTCTCTCTTCCCCTCACACACTACTCCCCGAGGAAGGTCTCTTTGTGTGAGTGTCTCACTCTTCCCCTCACTCACTACACCCCGAGGAAGGTCTCTGTGTGTGAGCGTCTCTCACTTCCCATCACTCACTACTCCCCGAGGAAGGTCTCTGTGTGTGAGGGACTCTCTCTTCCCCTCACTCACTACTCCCCGAGGAAGGACTCTGTGTGTGAGGGTCTCTCCCTTCCCCTCACTCACTACTCCCCGAGAAAGGTCTCTGTGTGTGAGTGTCTCTCTTCCCCTCACTCACTACTCCCCGAGGAAGGACTCTGTGTGTGAGTGCCTCTCTCTTCCCCTCACTCACTACTCCCCGAGGAAGGTCTCTGTGTGTGAGTGCCTCTGTCTTCCCCTCACTCACTACTCCCGGAGAAAGGTCTCTGTGTGTGATCGCCTCTCTCTTCCCCTCACTCACAACTCCCCGAGGAAGGTCTCTTTGTGTGAGTGTCTCTCTCTTCCCCTCACTCACTGCTCCCCGAGAAAGGTCTCTGTGTGTGAGTGACTCTCTCTTCCCCTCACTCTCTACTCCCCGAGAAAGGTCTCTGTGTGTGAGTGTCTCTCTTCCCCTCACTCACCACTCCACGAGGAAGGTCTCTGTGTGTGAGTGACTCTCTCTTCCCCTCACTCTCTACTCCCCGAGAAAGGTCTCTGTGTGCGAGTGTCTCTCTTCCCCTCACTCACTACTCCCCGAGGAAGGTCTCTGTGTGTGAGCGTCTCTCTCTTCCCCTCACTCACTACTCCCCGAGGAAGGTCTCTGTGTGTGAGCGTCTCTGTCTTCCCCTCAATCGCTACTCCCCGCGGAAGGTCTCTGAGTGTGAGTGCCTCTCTCTTCCGCTCACTCACTACTCCCGGAGGAAGCTCTCTGTGTGTGAGTGCCTCTCTCTTCCCCTCACTCATATGTCCCCAAGGAAGGTCTCTGTGTGTGAGTGACTCTCTCTTCCCATCACTCACCACTCCCCAAGGAAGGTCTCTGTGTGTGAGTGACTCTCTCTTCCCCTCACTCACTACTCCCCGAGAAAGGTCTCTGTGTGTGAGTGTCTCTCTTCCCCTCACTCACCACTCCCCGAGGAAGGTCTCTGTGTGTGAGCGTCTCTGTCTTCCCCTCAATCACTACTCCCCGGGGAAGGTCTCTGAGTGTGAGTGCCTCTCTCTTCCCCTCACTCACTACTCCCAGAGGAAGGTCTCTGTGTGTGAGTGCCTCTCTCTTCCCCTCACTCATAACTCCCCAAGGAAGGTCTCTGTGTGTGAGTGTCTCTCTCTTCCCCTCACTCACTACACCCCGAGGAAGGTCTCTGTGTGTGAATGACTCTATCTTTCCCTCACTCACTACTCCCGGAGGATGGTGTCTGTGTGTGAGTGCCTCTCTCTTCCCCTCACTCACTACTCCCGGAGGAAGGTCTCTGTGTGTGAATGACTCTATCTTCCCCTCACTCACTACTCCCAGAGGAAGGTCTCTGTGTGTGAGTGTCTCTCTCTTCCCCTCACTCACTACTCCACGAGGAAGGGCTCTGTGTGTGAGAGTCTCTCACTTCCCCTCACTCACTACTCCCCAATGAAGGTCTCTGTGTGTGCGTGTCTCTCTCTTCCCCTCACTCACTACTCCCCGAGGAAGATTTCTGTGTGTTAGTGTCTCTCTCTTCCCCTCAATCACTACTCCCCGAGGAAGGTCTCTGTGTGTGAACGCCTCTCTCTTCCCCGCACTCACTACTCCCCGAGGAAGGTCTCTGAGTGTGAGTGCCTCTCTCTTCCCCTCACTCACTACTCCCGGAGGAAGGTCTCTGTGTGTGAGTGTATCTCTCTGCCTCTCACTCACTACTCCCCGAGGAAGGTCTCTGTGTGTGAGTGTCTCTCTTCCCCTCACTCACTACTCCCAGATGAAGGTCTCTGTGTGTGAGTGTCTCTCTCTTCCCCTCACTCACTACTCCCTGAGGAAGGTCTCTGTGTGTGAGTGCATCTCTGTTCCCCTCACTCACTACTCAACGAGGAAGGACTCTCTGTGTGAATTACTCTCTCTTCCCCTCACTCACTACTCCCCGAGGAAGGTCTCTGTGTGTGAGTGTCTCTCTCTTCCCCTCACTCACTACTCCCAGAGGAAGGTCTCACAGTGTGAGTGTCTCTCTCTTCCCCTCACTCACTACTCCCCGAGGAAGGTCTCTTTGTGTGAGTGTCTCTCTCTTCCCCTCACTCACTACTCCCCGAGGAAGGTCTCTGTGTGTGAGTGTCTCTCTTCCCCTCACTCACCACTCCCCGAGGAAGGTCTCTGTGTGTGAGCGTCTCTGTCTTCCCCTCAATCACTACTCCCCGGGGAAGGTCTCTGAGTGTGAGTGTCTCCCTTCACCTCACTCACTACTCCCCGAGGAAGGTCTCTGTGTGTGAGTGACTCTCTCTTCCCCTCACTCACTACTCCCCGAGGAAGGTCTCTGTGTGTGAGTGTCTCTCTTCCCCTCACTCACTACACCCCGAGGAAGGGCTCTGTGTGTGATCGCCTCTCTCTTCCCCTCACTCACAACTCCCCGAGGAAGGTCTCTGTGTGTGATCGCCTCTCTCTTCCCCTCACTCTCAACTCCCCGAGGAAGGACTCTGTGTGTGAGTGTCTCTCTTCCCCTCACTCACTACTCCCTGAGGAAGGTCTCTGTGTGTGAGTGCCTCTCTGTTCCCCTCACTCACAACTCCCCGAGGAAGGTCTCTGTGTGTGAGTGACTCTCTCTTCCCCTCACTCACTACTCCCCGAGGAAGGTCTCTGTGTGTGAGTGCCTCTCTCTTCCCCTCACTCACTACTCCCGGAGGAAGGTCTCTGTGTGTCAGTGTCTCTCTCTTCCCCTCAATCACTAGTCCCCGAGAAACGTCTCTGTGTGTGAGTGTCTCTCTCCCCTCACTCACTACTCCCCGAGGAAGGTCTCTTTGTGTGAGTGTCTCACTCTTCCCCTCACTCACTACACCCCGAGGAAGGTCTCTGTGTGTGAGCGTCTCTCACTTCCCATCACTCACTACTCCCCGAGGAAGGTCTCTGTGTGTGAGGGACTCTCTCTTCCCCTCACTCACTACTCCCCGAGGAAGGACTCTGTGTGTGAGGGTCTCTCCCTTCCCCTCACTCACTACTCCCCGAGAAAGGTCTCTGTGTGTGAGTGTCTCTCTTCCCCTCACTCACTACTCCCCGAGGAAGGACTCTGTGTGTGAGTGCCTCTCTCTTCCCCTCACTCACTACTCCCCGAGGAAGGTCTCTGTGTGTGAGTGCCTCTGTCTTCCCCTCACTCACTACTCCCGGAGAAAGGTCTCTGTGTGTGATCGCCTCTCTCTTCCCCTCACTCACAACTCCCCGAGGAAGGTCTCTTTGTGTGAGTGTCTCTCTCTTCCCCTCACTCACTGCTCCCCGAGAAAGGTCTCTGTGTGTGAGTCACTCTCTCTTCCCCTCACTCTCTACTCCCCGAGAAAGGTCTCTGTGTGTGAGTGTCTCTCTTCCCCTCACTCACCACTCCACGAGGAAGGTCTCTGTGTGTGAGTGACTCTCTCTTCCCCTCACTCTCTACTCCCCGAGAAAGGTCTCTGTGTGCGAGTGTCTCTCTTCCCCTCACTCACTACTCCCCGAGGAAGGTCTCTGTGTGTGAGCGTCTCTCTCTTCCCCTCACTCACTACTCCCCGAGGAAGGTCTCTGTGTGTGAGCGTCTCTGTCTTCCCCTCAATCGCTACTCCCCGCGGAAGGTCTCTGAGTGTGAGTGCCTCTCTCTTCCGCTCACTCACTACTCCCGGAGGAAGCTCTCTGTGTGTGAGTGCCTCTCTCTTCCCCTCACTCATATGTCCCCAAGGAAGGTCTCTGTGTGTGAGTGACTCTCTCTTCCCATCACTCACCACTCCCCAAGGAAGGTCTCTGTGTGTGAGTGCCTCTCTCTTCCCCTCACTCATAACTCCCCAAGGAAGGTCTCTGTGTGTGAGTGTCTCTCTCTTCCCCTCACTCACTACTCCCGGAGGAAGGTCTCTGTGTGTGAATGACTCTATCTTCCACTCACTCACTACTCCCAGAGGAAGGTCTCTGTGTGTGAGTGTCTCTCTCTTCCCCTCACTCACTACTCCACGAGGAAGGGCTCTGTGTCTGAGAGTCTCTCACTTCCCCTCACTCACTACTCCCCGAGGAAGGTCTCTGTGTGTGAGCGTCTCTGTCTTCCCCTCAATCGCTACTCCCCGCGGAAGGTCTCTGAGTGTGAGTGCCTCTCTCTTCCGCTCACTCACTACTCCCGGAGGAAGCTCTCTGTGTGTGAGTGCCTCTCTCTTCCCCTCACTCATACCTCCCCAAGGAAGGTCTCTGTGTGTGAGTGACTCTCTCTTCCCATCACTCACCACTCCCCAAGGAAGGTCTCTGTGTGTGAGTGACTCTCTCTTCCCCTCACTCACTACTCCCCGAGAAAGGTCTCTGTGTGTGAGTGTCTCTCTTCCCCTCACTCACCACTCCCCGAGGAAGGTCTCTGTGTGTGAGCGTCTCTGTCTTCCCCTCAATCACTACTCCCCGGGGAAGGTCTCTGAGTGTGAGTGCCTCTCTCTTCCCCTCACTCACTACTCCCGGAGGAAGGTCTCTGTGTGTGAGTGCCTCTCTCTTCCCCTCACTCATAACTCCCCAAGGAAGGTCTCTGTGTGTGAGTGTCTCTCTCTTCCCCTCACTCACTACTCCCCGAGGAAGGTCTCTGTGTGTGAATGACTCTATCTTCCCCTCACTCACTACTCCCGGAGGATGGTCTCTGTGTGTGAGTGCCTCTCTCTTCCCCTCACTCACTACTCCCGGAGGAAGGTCTCTGTGTGTGAATGACTCTATCTTCCCCTCACTCACTACTCCCAGAGGAAGGTCTCTGTGTGTGAGTGTCTCTCTCTTCCCCTCACTCACTACTCCACGAGGAAGGGCTCTGTGTGTGAGAGTCTCTCACTTCCCCTCACTCACTACTCCCCAATGAAGGTCTCTGTGTGTGCGTGTCTCTCTCTTCCCCTCACTCACTACTCCCCGAGGAAGATTTCTGTGTGTTAGTGTCTCTCTCTTCCCCTCAATCACTACTCCCCGAGGAAGGTCTCTGTGTGTGAACGCCTCTCTCTTCCCCGCACTCACTACTCACCGAGGAAGGTCTCTGAGTGTGAGTGCCTCTCTCTTCCCCTCACTCACTACTCCCGGAGGAAGGTCTCTGTGTGTGAGTGTATCTCTCTGCCTCTCACTCACTACTCCCCGAGGAAGGTCTCTGAGTGTCTCTCTCTTCCCCTGACTCACTACTCCCCGAGGAAGGTCTCTGTGTGTGAGTGTCTCTCTTCCCCTCACTCACTACTCCCTGAGGAAGGTCTCTGTGTGTGAGTGCATCTCTGTTCCCCTCACTCACTACTCAACGAGGAAGGACTCTCTGTGTGAATGACTCTCTCTTCCCCTCACTCACTACTCCCCGAGGAAGGTCTCTGTGTGTGAGTGTCTCTCTCTTCCCCTCACTCACTACTCCCAGAGGAAGGTCTCACAGTGTGAGTGTCTCTCTCTTCCCCTCACTCACTACTCCCCGAGGAAGGTCTCTTTGTGTGAGTGTCTCTCTCTTCCCCTCACTCACTACTCCCCGAGGAAGGTCTCTGTGTGTGAGTGTCTCTCTTCCCCTCACTCACCACTCCCCGAGGAAGGTCTCTGTGTGTGAGCGTCTCTGTCTTCCCCTCAATCACTACTCCCCGGGGAAGGTCTCTGAGTGTGAGTGTCTCCCTTCACCTCACTCACTACTCCCCGAGGAAGGTCTCTGTGTGTGAGTGACTCTCTCTTCCCCTCACTCACTACTCCCCGAGGAAGGTCTCTGTGTGTGAGTGTCTCTCTTCCCCTCACTCACTACACCCCGAGGAAGGGCTCTGTGTGTGATCGCCTCTCTCTTCCCCTCACTCACAACTCCCCGAGGAAGGTCTCTGTGTGTGATCGCCTCTCTCTTCCCCTCACTCTCAACTCCCCGAGGAAGGACTCTGTGTGTGAGTGTCTCTCTTCCCCTCACTCACTACTCCCTGAGGAAGGTCTCTGTGTGTGAGTGCCTCTCTGTTCCCCTCACTCACAACTCCCCGAGGAAGGTCTCTGTGTGTGAGTGACTCTCTCTTCCCCTCACTTACTACTCCCCGAGGAAGGTCTCTGTGTGTGAGTGCCTCTCTCTTCCCCTCACTCACTACTCCCGGAGGAAGTTCTCTGTGTGTCAGTGACTCTCTCTTCCCCTCACTCTCTACTCCCCGAGAAAGGTCTCTGTGTGTGAGTGTCTCTCTTCCCCTCACTCACCACTCCACGAGGAAGGTCTCTGTGTGTGAGTGACTCTCTCTTCCCCTCACTCTCTACTCCCCGAGAAAGGTCTCTGTGTGCGAGTGTCTCTCTTCCCCTCACTCACTACTCCCCGAGGAAGGTCTCTGTGTGTGATCGCCTCTCTCTTCCCCTCACTCTCAACTCCCCGAGGAAGGACTCTGTGTGTGAGTGTCTCTCTTCCCCTCACTCACTACTCCCTGAGGAAGGTCTCTGTGTGTGAGTGCCTCTCTGTTCCCCTCACTCACAACTCCCCGAGGAAGGTCTCTGTGTGTGAGTGACTCTCTCTTCCCCTCACTTACTACTCCCCGAGGAAGGTCTCTGTGTGTGAGTGCCTCTCTCTTCCCCTCACTCACTACTCCCGGAGGAAGGTCTCTGTGTGTCAGTGACTCTCTCTTCCCCTCACTCTCTACTCCCCGAGAAAGGTCTCTGTGTGTGAGTGTCTCTCTTCCCCTCACTCACCACTCCACGAGGAAGGTCTCTGTGTGTGAGTGACTCTCTCTTCCCCTCACTCTCTACTCCCCGAGAAAGGTCTCTGTGTGCGAGTGTCTCTCTTCCCCTCACTCACTACTCCCCGAGGAAGGTCTCTGTGTGTGAGCGTCTCTGTCTTCCCCTCAATCGCTACTCCCCGCGGAAGGTCTCTGAGTGTGAGTGCCTCTCTCTTCCGCTCACTCACTACTCCCGGAGGAAGCTCTCTGTGTGTGAGTGCCTCTCTCTTCCCCTCACTCATACCTCCCCAAGGAAGGTCTCTGTGTGTGAGTGACTCTCTCTTCCCATCACTCACCACTCACCAAGGAAGGTCTCTGTGTGTGAGTGACTCTCTCTTCCCCTCACTCACTACTCCCCGAGAAAGGTCTCTGTGTGTGAGTGTCTCTCTTCCCCTCACTCACCACTCCCCGAGGAAGGTCTCTGTGTGTGAGCGTCTCTGTCTTCCCCTCAATCACTACTCCCCGGGGAAGGTCTCTGTGTGTGAGTGCCTCTCTCTTCCCCTCACTCATAACTCCCCAAGGAAGGTCTCTGTGTGTGAGTGTCTCTCTCTTCCCCTCACTCACTACTCCCCGAGGAAGGTCTCTGTGTGTGAGTGACTCTCTCTTCCCCTCACTCACTACTCCCCGAGGAAGGTCTCTGTGTGTGAGTGCCTCTCTCTTCCCCTCACTCACTACTCCCGGAGGAAGGTCTCTGTGTGTGAATGACTCTATCTTCCCCTCACTCACTACTCCCAGAGGAAGGTCTCTGTGTGTGAGTGTCTCTCTCTTCCCCTCACTCACTACTCCACGAGGAAGGTCTCTGTGTGTGATCGCCTCTCTCTTCCCCGCACTCACTACTCCCAAAGGAAGGTCTCTGAGTGTGAGTGCCTCTCTCTTCCCCTCACTCACTACTCCCGGAGGAAGGTCTCTGTGTGTGAGTGTATCTCTCTGCCTCTCACTCACTACTCCCCGAGGAAGGTCTCTGAGTGTCTCTCTCTTCCCCTGAATCACTACTCCCCGAGGAAGGTCTCTGTGTGTGAGTGTCTCTATTCCCCTCAATCACTACTCCCTGAGGAAGGTCTCTGTGTGTGAGTGCAACTCTGTTCCCCTCACTCACTACTCAACGAGGAAGGACTCTCTGTGTGAATGACTCTCTCTTCCCCTCACTCACTACTCCCCGAGGAAGGTCTCTGTGTGTGAGTGTCTCTCTCTTCCCCTCACTCACTACTCCCCGAGGAAGGTCTCACAGTGTGAGTGTCTCTCTCTTCCCCTCACTCACTACTCCCCGAGGAAGGTCTCTTTGTGTGAGTGTCTCTCTCTTCCCCTCACTCACTACTCCCCGAGGAAGGTCTCTGTGTGTGAGTGTCTCTCTTCCCCTCACTCACCACTCCCCGAGGAAGGTCTCTGTGTGTGAGCGTCTCTGTCTTCCCCTCAATCACTACTCCCCGGGGAAGGTCTCTGAGTGTGAGTGTCTCCCTTCACCTCACTCACTACTCCCCGAGGAAGGTATCTGTGTGTGAGTGACTCTCTCTTCCCCTCACTCACTACTCCCCGAGGAAGGTCTCTGTGTGTGAGTGTCTCTCTTCCCCACACTCACTACACCCCGAGGAAGGGCTCTGTGTGTGATCGCCTCTCTCTTCCCCTCACTCACAACTCCCCGAGGAAGGTCTCTGTGTGTGATCGCCTCTCTCTTCCCCTCACTCTCAACTCCCCGAGGAAGGACTCTGTGTGTGAGTGTCTCTCTTCCCCTCACTCACTACTCCCTGAGGAAGGTCTCTGTGTGTGAGTGCCTCTCTGTTCCCCTCACTCACAACTCCCCAAGGAAGGTCTCTGTGTGTGAGTGACTCTCTCTTCCCCTCACTCACTACTCCCCGAGGAAGGTCTCTGTGTGTGAGTGCCTCTCTTTTCCCCTCACTCACTACTCCCGGAGGAAGGTCTCTGTGTGTGAGTGTATCTATCAGCCTCTCACTCACTACTCCCCGAGGAAGGTCTCTGTGTGTGAGCTTCTCTCTCTTCCCCGCACTCACTACTCCACGAGGAAGGTCTCTGAGTGTGAGTGCCTCTCTCTTCCCCTCACTCACTACTCCCGGAGGAAGGTCTCTGTGTGTGAGTGTATCTCTCTGCCTCTCACTCACTACTCCCCGAGGAAGGTCTCTGAGTGTCTCTCTCTTCCCCTGACTCACTACTCCCCGAGGAAGGTCTCTGTGTGTGAGTGTCTCTCTTCCCCTCACTCACTACTCCCTGAGGAAGGTCTCTGTGTGTGAGTGCATCTCTGTTCCCCTCACTCACTACTCAACGAGGAAGGACTCTCTGTGTGAATGACTCTCTCTTCCCCTCACTCACTACTCCCCGAGGAAGGTCTCTGTGTGTGAGTGTCTCTCTCTTCTCCTCACTCACTACTCCCAGAGGAAGGTCTCACAGTGTGAGTGTCTCTCTCTTCCCCTCACTCACTACTCCCCGAGGAAGGTCTCTTTGTGTGAGTGTCTCTCTCTTCCCCTCACTCACTACTCCCCGAGGAAGGTCTCTGTGTGTGAGCGTCTCTGTCTTCCCCTCAATCACTACTCCCCGGGGAAGGTCTCTGAGTGTGAGTGTCTCCCTTCACCTCACTCACTACTCCCCGAGGAAGGTCTCTGTGTGTGAGTGACTCTCTCTTCCCCTCACTCACTACTCCCCGAGGAAGGTCTCTGTGTGTGAGTGTCTCTCTTCCCCTCACTCACTACACCCCGAGGAAGGGCTCTGTGTGTGATCGCCTCTCTCTTCCCCTCACTCACAACTCCCCGAGGAAGGTCTCTGTGTGTGATCGCCTCTCTCTTCCCCTCACTCTCAACTCCCCGAGGAAGGACTCTGTGTGTGAGTGTCTCTCTTCCCCTCACTCACTACTCCCTGAGGAAGGTCTCTGTGTGTGAGTGCCTCTCTGTTCCCCTCACTCACAACTCCCCGAGGAAGGTCTCTGTGTGTGAGTGACTCTCTCTTCCCCTCACTTACTACTCCCCGAGGAAGGTCTCTGTGTGTGAGTGCCTCTCTCTTCCCCTCACTCACTACTCCCGGAGGAAGGTCTCTGTGTGTCAGTGACTCTCTCTTCCCCTCACTCTCTACTCCCCGAGAAAGGTCTCTGTGTGTGAGTGTCTCTCTTCCCCTCACTCACCACTCCACGAGGAAGGTCTCTGTGTGTGAGTGACTCTCTCTTCCCCTCACTCTCTACTCCCCGAGAAAGGTCTCTGTGTGCGAGTGTCTCTCTTCCCCTCACTCACTACTCCCCGAGGAAGGTCTCTGTGTGTGAGCGTCTCTCTCTTCCCCTCACTCACTACTCCCCGAGGAAGGTCTCTGTGTGTGAGCGTCTCTGTCTTCCCCTCAATCGCTACTCCCCGCGGAAGGTCTCTGAGTGTGAGTGCCTCTCTCTTCCGCTCACTCACTACTCCCGGAGGAAGCTCTCTGTGTGTGAGTGCCTCTCTCTTCCCCTCACTCATACCTCCCCAAGGAAGGTCTCTGTGTGTGAGTGACTCTCTCTTCCCATCACTCACCACTCCCCAAGGAAGGTCTCTGTGTGTGAGTGACTCTCTCTTCCCCTCACTCACTACTCCCCGAGAAAGGTCTCTGTGTGTGAGTGTCTCTCTTCCCCTCACTCACCACTCCCCGAGGAAGGTCTCTGTGTGTGAGCGTCTCTGTCTTCCCCTCAATCACTACTCCCCGGGGAAGGTCTCTGTGTGTGAGTGCCTCTCTCTTCCCCTCACTCATAACTCCCCAAGGAAGGTCTCTGTGTGTGAGTGTCTCTCTCTTCCCCTCACTCACTACTCCCCGAGGAAGGTCTCTGTGTGTGAGTGACTCTCTCTTCCCCTCACTCACTACTCCCCGAGGAAGGTCTCTGTGTGTGAGTGCCTCTCTCTTCCCCTCACTCACTACTCCCGGAGGAAGGTCTCTGTGTGTGAATGACTCTATCTTCCCCTCACTCACTACTCCCAGAGGAAGGTCTCTGTGTGTGAGTGTCTCTCTCTTCCCCTCACTCACTACTCCACGAGGAAGGTCTCTGTGTGTGATCGCCTCTCTCTTCCCCGCACTCACTACTCCCAAAGGAAGGTCTCTGAGTGTGAGTGCCTCTCTCTTCCCCTCACTCACTACGCCCGGAGGAAGGTCTCTGTGTGTGAGTGTATCTCTCTGCCTCTCACTCACTACTCCCCGAGGAAGGTCTCTGAGTGTCTCTCTCTTCCCCTGAATCACTACTCCCCGAGGAAGGTCTCTGTGTGTGAGTGTCTCTATTCCCCTCAATCACTACTCCCTGAGGAAGGTCTCTGTGTGTGAGTGCAACTCTGTTCCCCTCACTCACTACTCAACGAGGAAGGACTCTCTGTGTGAATGACTCTCTCTTCCCCTCACTCACTACTCCCCGAGGAAGGTCTCTGTGTGTGAGTGTCTCTCTCTTCCCCTCACTCACTACTCCACGAGGAAGGTCTCACAGTGTGAGTGTCTCTCTCTTCCCCTCACTCACTACTCCCCGAGGAAGGTCTCTTTGTGTGAGTGTCTCTCTCTTCCCCTCACTCACTACTCCCCGAGGAAGGTCTCTGAGTGTGAGTGTCTCTCTTCCCCTCACTCACCACTCCCCGAGGAAGGTCTCTGTGTGTGAGCGTCTCTGTCTTCCCCTCAATCACTACTCCCCGGGGAAGGTCTCTGAGTGTGAGTGTCTCCCTTCACCTCACTCACTACTCCCCGAGGAAGGTATCTGTGTGTGAGTGACTCTCTCTTCCCCTCACTCACTACTCCCCGAGGAAGGTCTCTGTGTGTGAGTGTCTCTCTTCCCCACACTCACTACACCCCGAGGAAGGGCTCTGTGTGTGATCGCCTCTCTCTTCCCCTCACTCACAACTCCCCGAGGAAGGTCTCTGTGTGTGATCGCCTCTCTCTTCCCCTCACTCTCAACTCCCTGAGGAAGGACTCTGTGTGTGAGTGTCTCTCTTCCCCTCACTCACTACTCCCTGAGGAAGGTCTCTGTGTGTGAGTGCCTCTCTGTTCCCCTCACTCACAACTCCCCAAGGAAGGTCTCTGTGTGTGAGTGACTCTCTCTTCCCCTCACTCACTACTCCCCGAGGAAGGTCTCTGTGTGTGAGTGCCTCTCTTTTCCCCTCACTCACTACTCCCGGAGGAAGGTCTCTGTGTGTGAGTGTATCTATCAGCCTCTCACTCACTACTCCCCGAGGAAGGTCTCTGTGTGTGAGCTTCTCTCTCTTCCCCTCACTCACTACTCCCCGAGGAAGGTCTCTGTGTGTGAGAGTCTCTCTCTTCCCCTCACACACTACTCCCCGAGGAAGGTCTCTGTGTGTGAGTGACTCTCTCTTCCCCTCACTCACTACTCCCCGAGGAAGGTCACTGTGTGTGAGTGACTCTCTCTTCCCCTCACTCACTACTCCCGGAGGAAGGTCTCTCTGTGGTAGTGTCTCTCTTCCCCTCACTCAGTATGCCCCGAGGAGGGTTTCTGTGTGTGAGTGTCTCTCTCTTCCCCTCACTCTCTACTCCCCGAGGAAGGACTCTGTGTGTGAGGGTCTCTCCATTCCCCTCACTCACTACTCCCCGAGGAAGGTCTCTGTGTGTGAGTGTCTCTCTCTTCACCTCAATCACTACTCCCCGAGAAAGGTCTCTGTGTGTGAGTGTCTCTCTTCCCCTCACTCACTACTCCCCGAGGAAGGTCTCTGTGTGTGAGCGTCTCTCTCTTCCCCTCACTCACTACTCCCCGGGAAAAGTCTCTGAGTGTGAGTGCCTCTCTCTTCCCCTCACTCACTACTCCCCGAGGAAGGTCTCTGTGTGTGAGTGTATCTCTCTTCCCCTCACTCACTACTCCCCGAGAAAGGTCTCTGTGTGTGAGTGACTCTCTCTTCCCCTCACTCACCACTCCCCGAGGAAGGTCTCTGTGTGTGAGTGACTCTCTCTTCCCCTCACTCACCACTCCCCGAGGAAGGTCTCTGTGTGTGAGTGTCTCTCTCTTCCCCTCACTCACTACTCCCCGAGGAAGGTCTCTTTGTGTTAGTGTTTCTCTCTTCCCCTCACTCACAACTCCCCGAGGAAGGTCTCTGTGTGTGAGTGACTCTCTCTTCCCCTCACTCACTACTCCCCGAGGAAGGTCTCTGTGTGTGAGTGCCTCTCTCTTCTCATCACTCACTACTCCCGGAGGAAGGTCTCTGTGTGTGAGTGTATCTCTCAGCCTCTCACTCACTACTCCCCGAGGAAGGTCTCTGTGTGTGAGCTTCTCTCTCTTCCCCTCACTCACTACTCCCCGAGGAAGGTCTCTGTGTGTGAGAGTCTCTCTCTTCCCCTCAATCACTACTCCCCGAGGAAGGTCTCTGTGTGTGAGCGTCTCTCTCTTCCCCTCACTCACTACTCCCCGAGGAAGGTCTCTGTGTGTGTGCGTCTCTCTCTTCCCCTCACTCACTACTCCCCGAGGAACGTCTCTGTGTGTGAGTGTCTCTCTCTTCCCCTCACTCACTACTGCCGGAGGAAGGTCTCTGTGTGTGAGTGTATCTCACTGCCTCTCACTCACTACTCCCCGAGGAAGGTCTCTGTGTGAGTGTCTCTCTCTTCCTCTGACTCACTACTCCCCGAGGAAGGTCTCTGTGTGTGAGTGCCTCTCTGTTCCCCTCACTCACTACTCAACGAGGAAGGACTCTCTGTGTGAGTGACTCTCTCTTCCCCTCACTCACTACTCCCCGAGGAAGGTCTCTGTGTGTGAGTGACTCTCTCTTCCCCTCAGTCACTACTCCCCGAGGAAGGTCTCACAGTGTGAGTGTCTCACTCTTCCCCTCACTCACTACTCCCCGAGGAAGGTCTCTTTGTGTGAGTGTCTCTCTCTTCCCCTCACTCACTACTCCCCGAGGAAGGTCTCTGTGTGTGAGCGTCTCTCTCTTCCCCTCACTCACTACTCGCTGAGGAAGGTCTCTGTGTGTGAGTGCCTCTCTCTTCCCCTCACTCACTACTCCCCAAGGAAGGTCTCTGTGTGTGAGTGCCTCTCTCTTCCCCTCACTCACTACTCAATGAGGAAGGACTCTCTGTGTGAGTGACTCTCTCTTCCCCTCACTCACTACTCCCCGAGGAAGGTCTCTGTGTGTGAGTGACTCTCTCTTCCCCTCACTCACTACTCCCCGAGGAAGGTCTCACAGTGTGAGTGTCTCTCTCTTCCCCTCACTCACTACTCCCCGAGGAAGGTCTCTTTGTGTGAGTGTCTCTCTCTTCCCCTCACTCACTACTCCCCGAGGAAGGTCTCTGTGTGTGAGTGTCTCTCTCTTCCCATCACTCACTACTCCCCGAGGAAGGTCTCTGTGTGTGAGTGACTCTCTCTTCCCCTCACTCACTACTCCCCGAGGAAGGTCTTTGTGTTTGAGTGTCTCTCTCTTCCCCTCACACACTACTCCCCGAGGAAGGTCTCTGTGTGTGACTGACTCTCTCTTCCCCTCAATCACTACTCCCCGAGGAAGGTCTCTGTGTGTGAGTGACTCTCTCTTCCCCTCACTCACTACTCCCGGAGGAAGGGCTCTCTGTGGTAGTGTCTCTCTTCCCCTCACTCACTATGCCCCGAGGACGGTTTCTGTGTGTGAGTGTCTCTCTCTTCCCCTCACTCACTACTCCCCGAGGAAGGTCTCTGTGTGTGAGTGTATCTCTCTTCCCCTCAATCACTACTCCCCGAGAAAGGTCTCTGTGTGTGAGTGTCTCTCTTCCCCTCACTCACTACTCCCCGAGGAAGGTCTCTGTGTGTGAGCGTCTCTCTCTTCCCCTCACTCACTACTCCCCGGGAAAGGTCTCTGAGTGTGAGTGTCTCTCTTCCCCTCACTCACTACACCCCGAGGAAGGACTCTGTGTGTGAGTGTCTCTCTTCCCCTCATTCACTACTCCCGGAGGAAGGTCTCTGTGTGTGAGTGTATCTCTCTGCCTCTCACTCACTACTCCCCGAGGAAGGTCTCTGTGTGTGAGTGTCTCTCTCTTCCCCTCACTCACTACTCCCCGAGGAAGGTCTCTGTGTGTGAGTGTCTCTCTCTTCCCCTCACTCACTGCGCCCCGAGGAAGGTCTCTGTGTGTGAGTGACTTTCTCTTCCCCTCACTCACTACTCCCTGAGGAAGGTCTCTGATTGTGAGTGTCTCTCTCTTCCCCTCACTCACTACTCCCCGAGGAAGGTCTCTTTGTGTGAGTGTCTCTCTCTTCCCCTCACTCACTACTCCCCGAGGAAGGTCTCTGTGTGTGAGTGTCTCTCTTCCCCTCACTCACCACTCCCCGAGGAAGGTCTCTGTGTGTGAGCGTCTCTGTCTTCCCCTCAATCACTACTCCCCGGGGAAGGTCTCTGAGTGTGAGTGTCTCCCTTCACCTCACTCACTACTCCCCGAGGAAGGTCTCTGTGTGTGAGTGACTCTCTCTTCCCCTCACTCACTACTCCCCGAGGAAGGTCTCTGTGTGTGAGTGTCTCTCTTCCCCACACTCACTACACCCCGAGGAAGGGCTCTGTGTGTGATCGCCTCTCTGTTCCCCTCACTCACAACTCCCCGAGGAAGGTCTCTGTGTGTGATCGCCTCTCTCTTCCCCTCACTCTCAACTCCCCGAGGAAGGACTCTGTGTGTGAGTGTCTCTCTTCCCCTCACTCACTACTCCCTGAGGAAGGTCTCTGTGTGTGAGTGCCTCTCTGTTCCCCTCACTCACAACTCCCCAAGGAAGGTCTCTGTGTGTGAGTGACTCTCTCTTCCCCTCACTCACTACTCCCGGAGGAAGGTCTCTGTGTGTGAGTGTATCTATCAGCCTCTCACTCACTACTCCCCGAGGAAGGTCTCTGTGTGTGAGCTTCTCTCTCTTCCCCTCACTCACTACTCCCCGAGGAAGGTCTCTGTGTGTGAGAGTCTCTCTCTTCCCCTCACACACTACTCCCCGAGGAAGGTCTCTGTGTGTGAGTGACTCTCTCTTCCCCTCACTCACTACTCCCCGAGTAAGGTCTCTGTGTGTGAGTGACTCTCTCTTCCCCTCACTCACTACTCCCGGAGGAAGGTCTCTCTGTGGTAGTGTCTCTCTTCCCCTCACTCAGTATGCCCCGAGGAGGGTTTCTGTGTGTGAGTGTCTCTCTCTTCCCCTCACTCTCTACTCCCCGAGGAAGGACTCTGTGTGTGAGGGTCTCTCCCTTCCCCTCACTCACTACTCCCCGAGGAAGGTCTCTGTGTGTGAGTGTCTCTCTCTTCACCTCAATCACTACTCCCCGAGAAAGGTCTCTGTGTGTGAGTGTCTCTCTTCCCCTCACTCACTACTCCCCGAGGAAGGTCTCTGTGTGTGAGCGTCTCTCTCTTCCCCTCACTCACTACTCCCCGGGAAAAGTCTCTGAGTGTGAGTGCCTCTCTCTTCCCCTCACTCACTACTCCCCGAGAAAGGTCTCTGTGTGTGAGTGACTCTCTCTTCCCCTCACTCACCACTCCCCGAGGAAGGTCTCTGTGTGTGAGTGACTCTCTCTTCCCCTCACTCACCACTCCCCGAGGAAGGTCTCTGTGTGTGAGTGTCTCTCTCTTCCCCTTACTCACTACTCCCCGAGGAAGGTCTCTGTGTGTGAGTGTCTCTCTCTTCCCCTCACTCACTACTCCCGGAGGAAGGTCTCTGTGTGTGAATGACTCTATCTTCCCCTCACTCACTACTCCCAGAGGAAGGTCTCTGTGTGTGAGTGTCTCTCTCTTCCCCTCACTCACTACTCCACGAGGAAGGTCTCTGTGTGTGATCGCCTCTCTCTTCCCCGCACTCACTACTCCCAAAGGAAGGTCTCTGAGTGTGAGTGCCTCTCTCTTCCCCTCACTCACTACTCCCGGAGGAAGGTCTCTGTGTGTGAGTGTATCTCTCTGCCTCTCACTCACTACTCCCCGAGGAAGGTCTCTGAGTGTCTCTCTCTTCCCCTGAATCACTACTCCCCGAGGAAGGTCTCTGTGTGTGAGTGTCTCTATTCCCCTCAATCACTACTCCCTGAGGAAGGTCTCTGTGTGTGAGTGCAACTCTGTTCCCCTCACTCACTACTCAACGAGGAAGGACTCTCTGTGTGAATGACTCTCTCTTCCCCTCACTCACTACTCCCCGAGGAAGGTCTCTGTGTGTGAGTGTCTCTCTCTTCCCCTCACTCACTACTCCACGAGGAAGGTCTCACAGTGTGAGTGTCTCTCTCTTCCCCTCACTCACTACTCCCCGAGGAAGGTCTCTTTGTGTGAGTGTCTCTCTCTTCCCCTCACTCACTACTCCCCGAGGAAGGTCTCTGTGTGTGAGTGTCTCTCTTCCCCTCACTCACCACTCCCCGAGGAAGGTCTCTGTGTGTGAGCGTCTCTGTCTTCCCCTCAATCACTACTCCCCGGGGAAGGTCTCTGAGTGTGAGTGTCTCCCTTCACCTCACTCACTACTCCCCGAGGAAGGTATCTGTGTGTGAGTGACTCTCTCTTCCCCTCACTCACTACTCCCCGAGGAAGGTCTCTGTGTGTGAGTGTCTCTCTTCCCCACACTCACTACACCCCGAGGAAGGGCTCTGTGTGTGATCGCCTCTCTCTTCCCCTCACTCACAACTCCCCGAGGAAGGTCTCTGTGTGTGATCGCCTCTCTCTTCCCCTCACTCTCAACTCCCCGAGGAAGGACTCTGTGTGTGAGTGTCTCTCTTCCCCTCACTCACTACTCCCTGAGGAAGGTCTCTGTGTGTGAGTGCCTCTCTGTTCCCCTCACTCACAACTCCCCAAGGAAGGTCTCTGTGTGTGAGTGACTCTCTCTTCCCCTCACTCACTACTCCCCGAGGAAGGTCTCTGTGTGTGAGTGCCTCTCTTTTCCCCTCACTCACTACTCCCGGAGGAAGGTCTCTGTGTGTGAGTGTATCTATCAGCCTCTCACTCACTACTCCCCGAGGAAGGTCTCTGTGTGTGAGCTTCTCTCTCTTCCCCTCACTCACTACTCCCCGAGGAAGGTCTCTGTGTGTGAGAGTCTCTCTCTTCCCCTCACACACTACTCCCCGAGGAAGGTCTCTGTGTGTGAGTGACTCTCTCTTCCCCTCACTCACTACTCCCCGAGGAAGGTCACTGTGTGTGAGTGACTCTCTCTTCCCCTCACTCACTACTCCCGGAGGAAGGTCTCTCTGTGGTAGTGTCTCTCTTCCCCTCACTCAGTATGCCCCGAGGAGGGTTTCTGTGTGTGAGTGTCTCTCTCTTCCCCTCACTCTCTACTCCCCGAGGAAGGACTCTGTGTGTGAGGGTCTCTCCATTCCCCTCACTCACTACTCCCCGAGGAAGGTCTCTGTGTGTGAGTGTCTCTCTCTTCACCTCAATCACTACTCCCCGAGAAAGGTCTCTGTGTGTGAGTGTCTCTCTTCCCCTCACTCACTACTCCCCGAGGAAGGTCTCTGTGTGTGAGCGTCTCTCTCTTCCCCTCACTCACTACTCCCCGGGAAAAGTCTCTGAGTGTGAGTGCCTCTCTCTTCCCCTCACTCACTACTCCCCGAGGAAGGTCTCTGTGTGTGAGTGTATCTCTCTTCCCCTCACTCACTACTCCCCGAGAAAGGTCTCTGTGTGTGAGTGACTCTCTCTTCCCCTCACTCACCACTCCCCGAGGAAGGTCTCTGTGTGTGAGTGACTCTCTCTTCCCCTCACTCACCACTCCCCGAGGAAGGTCTCTGTGTGTGAGTGTCTCTCTCTTCCCCTCACTCACTACTCCCCGAGGAAGGTCTCTTTGTGTTAGTGTTTCTCTCTTCCCCTCACTCACAACTCCCCGAGGAAGGTCTCTGTGTGTGAGTGACTCTCTCTTCCCCTCACTCACTACTCCCCGAGGAAGGTCTCTGTGTGTGAGTGCCTCTCTCTTCTCATCACTCACTACTCCCGGAGGAAGGTCTCTGTGTGTGAGTGTATCTCTCAGCCTCTCACTCACTACTCCCCGAGGAAGGTCTCTGTGTGTGAGCTTCTCTCTCTTCCCCTCACTCACTACTCCCCGAGGAAGGTCTCTGTGTGTGAGAGTCTCTCTCTTCCCCTCAATCACTACTCCCCGAGGAAGGTCTCTGTGTGTGAGCGTCTCTCTCTTCCCCTCACTCACTACTCCCCGAGGAAGGTCTCTGTGTGTGTGCGTCTCTCTCTTCCCCTCACTCACTACTCCCCGAGGAACGTCTCTGTGTGTGAGTGTCTCTCTCTTCCCCTCACTCACTACTGCCGGAGGAAGGTCTCTGTGTGTGAGTGTATCTCACTGCCTCTCACTCACTACTCCCCGAGGAAGGTCTCTGTGTGAGTGTCTCTCTCTTCCTCTGACTCACTACTCCCCGAGGAAGGTCTCTGTGTGTGAGTGCCTCTCTGTTCCCCTCACTCACTACTCAACGAGGAAGGACTCTCTGTGTGAGTGACTCTCTCTTCCCCTCACTCACTACTCCCCGAGGAAGGTCTCTGTGTGTGAGTGACTCTCTCTTCCCCTCACTCACTACTCCCCGAGGAAGGTCTCACAGTGTGAGTGTCTCACTCTTCCCCTCACTCACTACTCCCCGAGGAAGGTCTCTTTGTGTGAGTGTCTCTCTCTTCCCCTCACTCACTACTCCCCGAGGAAGGTCTCTGTGTGTGAGCGTCTCTCTCTTCCCCTCACTCACTACTCGCTGAGGAAGGTCTCTGTGTGTGAGTGCCTCTCTCTTCCCCTCACTCACTACTCCCCAAGGAAGGTCTCTGTGTGTGAGTGCCTCTCTCTTCCCCTCACTCACTACTCAATGAGGAAGGACTCTCTGTGTGAGTGACTCTCTCTTCCCCTCACTCACTACTCCCCGAGGAAGGTCTCTGTGTGTGAGTGACTCTCTCTTCCCCTCACTCACTACTCCCCGAGGAAGGTCTCACAGTGTGAGTGTCTCTCTCTTCCCCTCACTCACTACTCCCCGAGGAAGGTCTCTTTGTGTGAGTGTCTCTCTCTTCCCCTCACTCACTACTCCCCGAGGAAGGTCTCTGTGTGTGAGTGTCTCTCTCTTCCCATCACTCACTACTCCCCGAGGAAGGTCTCTGTGTGTGAGTGACTCTCTCTTCCCCTCACTCACTACTCCCCGAGGAAGGTCTTTGTGTTTGAGTGTCTCTCTCTTCCCCTCACACACTACTCCCCGAGGAAGGTCTCTGTGTGTGACTGACTCTCTCTTCCCCTCAATCACTACTCCCCGAGGAAGGTCTCTGTGTGTGAGTGACTCTCTCTTCCCCTCACTCACTACTCCCGGAGGAAGGGCTCTCTGTGGTAGTGTCTCTCTTCCCCTCACTCACTATGCCCCGAGGAGGGTTTCTGTGTGTGAGTGTCTCTCTCTTCCCCTCACTCACTACTCCCCGAGGAAGGTCTCTGTGTGTGAGTGTATCTCTCTTCCCCTCAATCACTACTCCCCGAGAAAGGTCTCTGTGTGTGAGTGTCTCTCTTCCCCTCACTCACTACTCCCCGAGGAAGGTCTCTGTGTGTGAGCGTCTCTCTCTTCCCCTCACTCACTACTCCCCGGGAAAGGTCTCTGAGTGTGAGTGTCTCTCTTCCCCTCACTCACTACACCCCGAGGAAGGACTCTGTGTGTGAGTGTCTCTCTTCCCCTCATTCACTACTCCCGGAGGAAGGTCTCTGTGTGTGAGTGTATCTCTCTGCCTCTCACTCACTACTCCCCGAGGAAGGTCTCTGTGTGTGAGTGTCTCTCTCTTCCCCTCACTCACTACTCCCCGAGGAAGGTCTCTGTGTGTGAGTGTCTCTCTCTTCCCCTCACTCACTGCGCCCCGAGGAAGGTCTCTGTGTGTGAGTGACTTTCTCTTCCCCTCACTCACTACTCCCTGAGGAAGGTCTCTGATTGTGAGTGTCTCTCTCTTCCCCTCACTCACTACTCCCCGAGGAAGGTCTCTTTGTGTGAGTGTCTCTCTCTTCCCCTCACTCACTACTCCCCGAGGAAGGTCTCTGTGTGTGAGTGTCTCTCTTCCCCTCACTCACCACTCCCCGAGGAAGGTCTCTGTGTGTGAGCGTCTCTGTCTTCCCCTCAATCACTACTCCCCGGGGAAGGTCTCTGAGTGTGAGTGTCTCCCTTCACCTCACTCACTACTCCCCGAGGAAGGTCTCTGTGTGTGAGTGACTCTCTCTTCCCCTCACTCACTACTCCCCGAGGAAGGTCTCTGTGTGTGAGTGTCTCTCTTCCCCACACTCACTACACCCCGAGGAAGGGCTCTGTGTGTGATCGCCTCTCTGTTCCCCTCACTCACAACTCCCCGAGGAAGGTCTCTGTGTGTGATCGCCTCTCTCTTCCCCTCACTCTCAACTCCCCGAGGAAGGACTCTGTGTGTGAGTGTCTCTCTTCCCCTCACTCACTACTCCCTGAGGAAGGTCTCTGTGTGTGAGTGCCTCTCTGTTCCCCTCACTCACAACTCCCCAAGGAAGGTCTCTGTGTGTGAGTGACTCTCTCTTCCCCTCACTCACTACTCCCGGAGGAAGGTCTCTGTGTGTGAGTGTATCTATCAGCCTCTCACTCACTACTCCCCGAGGAAGGTCTCTGTGTGTGAGCTTCTCTCTCTTCCCCTCACTCACTACTCCCCGAGGAAGGTCTCTGTGTGTGAGAGTCTCTCTCTTCCCCTCACACACTACTCCCCGAGGAAGGTCTCTGTGTGTGAGTGACTCTCTCTTCCCCTCACTCACTACTCCCCGAGTAAGGTCTCTGTGTGTGAGTGACTCTCTCTTCCCCTCACTCACTACTCCCGGAGGAAGGTCTCTCTGTGGTAGTGTCTCTCTTCCCCTCACTCAGTATGCCCCGAGGAGGGTTTCTGTGTGTGAGTGTCTCTCTCTTCCCCTCACTCTCTACTCCCCGAGGAAGGACTCTGTGTGTGAGGGTCTCTCCCTTCCCCTCACTCACTACTCCCCGAGGAAGGTCTCTGTGTGTGAGTGTCTCTCTCTTCACCTCAATCACTACTCCCCGAGAAAGGTCTCTGTGTGTGAGTGTCTCTCTTCCCCTCACTCACTACTCCCCGAGGAAGGTCTCTGTGTGTGAGCGTCTCTCTCTTCCCCTCACTCACTACTCCCCGGGAAAAGTCTCTGAGTGTGAGTGCCTCTCTCTTCCCCTCACTCACTACTCCCCGAGGAAGGTCTCTGTGTGTGAGTGTCTCTCTCTGCCTCTCACTCACTACTCCCCGGGAAAAGTCTCTGAGTGTGAGTGCCTCTCTCTTCCCCTCACTCACTACTCCCCGAGAAAGGTCTCTGTGTGTGAGTGACTCTCTCTTCCCCTCACTCACCACTCCCCGAGGAAGGTCTCTGTGTGTGAGTGACTCTCTCTTCCCCTCACTCACCACTCCCCGAGGAAGGTCTCTGTGTGTGAGTGTCTCTCTCTTCCCCTTACTCACTACTCCCCGAGGAAGGTCTCTGTGTGTGAGTGTCTCTCTCTTCCCCTCACTCACAACTCCCCGAGGAAGGTCTCTGTGTGTGAGTGACTCTCTCTTCCCCTCACTCACCACTCCCCGAGGAAGGTCTCTGTGTGTGAGTGTCTCTCTCTTCCCCTCACTCACAACTCCCCGAGGAAGGTCTCTGTGTGTGAGTGACTCTCTCTTCCCCTCACTCACTACTCCCCGAGGAAGGTCTCTGAGTGTGAGTGCCTCTCTCTTCCCATCACTCACTACTCCCGGAGGAAGGTCTCTGTGTGTGAGTGTATCTCTCAGCCTCTCACTCACTACTCCCCGAGGAAGGTCTCTGTGTGTGAGCTTCTCTCTCTTCCCCTCACTCACTACTCCCCGAGGAAGGTCTCTGTGTGTGAGTGTCTCTCTCTTCCCCTCACTCACTACTCCCCGAGGAAGGTCTCTGTGTGTGAGAGTCTCTCTCTTCCCCTCACTCACTACTCCCCGAGGAAGGTCTCTGTGTGTGTGCGTCTCTCTCTTCCCCTCACTCACTACTCCCCGAGGAAGGTCTCTGTGTGTGTGCGTCTCTCTCTTCCCCTCACTCACTACTCCCCGAGTAACGTCTCTGTGTGTGAGTGTCTCTCTCTTCCCCTCACTCACTACTGCCGGAGGAAGGTCTCTGTGTGTGAGTGTATCTCACTGCCTCTCACTCACTACTCCCCGAGGAAGGTCTCTGTGTGAGTGTCTCTCTCTTCCTCTGACTCACTACTCCCCGAGGAAGGTCTCTGTGTGTGAGTGCCTCTCTGTTCCCCTCACTCACTACTCAAAGAGGAAGGACTCTCTGTGTGAGTGACTCTCTCTTCCCCTCACTCACTACTCCCCGAGGAAGGGCTCTGTGTGTGAGTGACTCTCTCTTCCCCTCACTCACTACTCCCCGAGGAAGGTCTCACAGTGTGAGTGTCTCACTCTTCCCCTCACTCACTACTCCCCGAGGAAGGTCTCTTTGTGTGAGTGTCTCTCTCTTCCCCTCACTCACTACTCCCCGAGGAAGGTCTCTGTGTGTGAGCGTCTCTCTCTTCCCCTCACTCACTACTCGCTGAGGAAGGTCTCTGTGTGTGAGTGCCTCTCTCTTCCCCTCACTCACTACTCCCCAAGGAAGGTCTCTGTGTGTGAGTGCCTCTCCCTTCCCCTCACTCACTACTCAATGAGGAAGGACTCTCTGTGTGAGTGACACTCTCTTCCCCTCACTCACTACTCCCCGAGGAAGGTCTCTGTGTGTGAGTGACTCTCTCTTCCCCTCACTCACTACTCCCCGAGGAAGGTCTCACAGTGTGAGTGTCTCTCGCTTCCCCTCACTCACTACTCCCCTAGGAAGGTGTCTTTGTGTGAGTGTCTCTCTCTTCCCCTCACTCACTACGCCCCGAGGAAGGTCTCTTTGTGTGAGTGTCTCTCTCTTCCCCTCACTCACTACTCCCCGAGGAAGGTCTCTGTGTGTGAGTGACGCTCTCTTCCCCTCACTCACTACTCCCCGAGGAAGGTCTCACAGTGTGAGTGTCTCTCTCTTCCCCTCACTCACTACTCCCCTAGGAAGGTCTCTTTGTGTGAGTGTCTCTCTCTTCCCCTCACTCACTACTCCCCGAGGAAGGTCTCTTTGTGTGAGTGTCTCTCTCTTCCCCTCACTCACTACTCCCCGAGGAAGGTCTCTGTGTGTGAGTGTCACTCTCTTCCCATCACTCACTACTCCCCGAGGAAGGTCTCTGTGTGTGAGTGACTCTCTCTTCCCCTCACTCACTACTCCCCGAGGAAGGTCTTTGTGTTTGAGTGTCTCTCTCTTCCCCTCACACACTACTCCCCGAGGGAGGTCTCTGTGTGTGACTGACTCTCTCTTCCCCTCACTCACTACTCCCCGAGGAAGGTCTCTGTGTGTGAGTGACTCTCTCTTCCCCTCACTCACTACTCCCGGAGGAAGGGCTCTCTGTGGTAGTGTCTCTCTTCCCCTCACTCACTATGCCCCGAGGAGGGTTTCTGTGTGTGAGTGTCTCTCTCTTCCCCTCACTCACTACTCCCCGAGGAAGGTCTCTGTGTGTGAGTGTCTCTCTCTTCCCCTCAATCACTACTCCCCGAGAAAGGTCTCTGTGTGTGAGTGTCTCTCTTCCCCTCACTCACTACTCCCCGAGGAAGGTCTCTGTGTGTGAGCGTCTCTCTCTTCCCCTCACTCACTACTCCCCGGGAAAGGTCTCTGAGTGTGAGTGTCTCTCTTCCCCTCACTCACTACTCCCCGAGGAAGGACTCTGTGTGTGAGTGTCTCTCTTCCCCTCACTCACTACTCCCGGAGGAAGGTCTCTGTGTGTGAGTGTATCTCTTTGCCTCTCACTCACTACTCCCCGAGGAAGGTCTCTGTGTGTGAGTGTCTCTCTCTTCCCCTCACTCACTACTCCCCGAGGAAGGTCTCTGTGTGTGAGTGTCTCTCTCTTCCCCTCACTCACTGCGCCCCGAGGAAGGTCTCTGAGTGTGAGTGTCTCTCTCTTCCGCTCACTCACTACTCCCCGAGGAAGGTCTCTGTGTGTGAGTGTCTCTCTCTTCCCCTCACTCAATACTCCCCGAGGAAGTTCTCTGTGTGTGAGCGTCTCTCTTTTCCCCTCACTCACTACTCCCCGAGGAAGTTCTCTGTGTGTGAGCGTCTCTCTCTTCCCCTCACTCACTACTCCCCGAGGAAGGTCTCTTTGTGTGAGTGTCTCTCTCTTCCCCTCACTTACTACTCCCCGAGGAAGGTCTCTGAGTGTGAGTGTCTCTCTCTTCCCCTCGCTCACTACACCCCGAGGAAGGTCTCTGTGTGTGACTGACTCTCTCTTCCCCTCACTCACTACTCCCCGAGGAAGGTCTCTGTGTGTGAGTGACTCTCTCTTCCCCTCACTCACTACTCCCGGAGGAAGGTCTCTCTGTGGTAGTGATTCTCTTCCCCTCACTCACTATGCCCCGAGGAGGGTTTCTGTGTGTGTGTGTCTCTCTCTTCCCCTCACTCTCTACTCCCCGAGGAAGGACTCTGTGTGTGAGGTTCTCTCCCTTCCCCTCACTCACTACTCCCCGAGGAAGGTCTCTGTGTGTGAGTGACTCTCTCTTCCCCTCACTCACCACTCCCCGAGGAAGGTCTCTGTGTGTGAGTGTCTCTCTCTTCCCCTTACTCACTACTCCCCGAGGAAGGTCTCTTTGTGTTAGTGTCTCTCTCTTCCCCTCACTCACAACTCCCCGAGGAAGGTCTCTGTGTGTGAGTGTCTCTCTCTTCCCCTCACACACTACTCCCCGAGGAAGGTCTCTGTGTGTGAGCGTCTCTCTCTTCCCCTCACTCACAACTCCCCGAGGAAGGTCTCTGTGTGTGAGTGACTCTCTCTTCCCCTCACTCACTACTCCCCGAGGAAGGTCTCTGAGTGTGAGTGCCTCTCTCTTCCCATCACTCACTACTCCCGGAGGAAGGTCTCTGTGTGTGAGTGTATCTCTCAGCCTCTCACTCACTACTCCCCGAGGAAGGTCTCTGTGTGTGAGCTTCTCTCTCTTCCCCTCACTCACTACTCCCCGAGGAAGGTCTCTGTGTGTGAGAGTCTCTCTCTTCCCCTCACTCACTACTCCCCGAGGAAGGTCTCTGTGTGTGTGCGTCTCTCTCTTCCCCTCACTCACTACTCCCCGAGGAAGGTCTCTGTGTGTGTGCGTCTCTCTCTTCCCCTCCCTCACTACTCCCCGAGTAACGTCTCTGTGTGTGAGTGTCTCTCTCTTCCCCTCACTCACTACTGCCGGAGGAAGGTCTCTGTGTGTGAGTGTATCTCACTGCCTCTCACTCACTACTCCCCGAGGAAGGTCTCTGTGTGAGTGTCTCTCTCTTCCTCTGACTCACTACTCCCCGAGGAAGGTCTCTGTGTGTGAGTGCCTCTCTGTTCCCCTCACTCACTACTCAAAGAGGAAGGACTCTCTGTGTGAGTGACTCTCTCTTCCCCTCACTCACTACTCCCCGAGGAAGGGCTCTGTGTGTGAGTGACTCTCTCTTCCCCTCACTCACTACTCCCCGAGGAAGGTCTCACAGTGTGAGTGTCTCACTCTTCCCCTCACTCACTACTCCCCGAGGAAGGTCTCTTTGTGTGAGTGTCTCTCTCTTCCCCTCACTCACTACTCCCCGAGGAAGGTCTCTGTGTGTGAGCGTCTCTCTCTTCCCCTCACTCACTACTCGCTGAGGAAGGTCTCTGTGTGTGAGTGCCTCTCTCTTCCCCTCACTCACTACTCCCCAAGGAAGGTCTCTGTGTGTGAGTGCCTCTCCCTTCCCCTCACTCACTACTCAATGAGGAAGGACTCTCTGTGTGAGTGACACTCTCTTCCCCTCACTCACTACTCCCCGAGGAAGGTCTCTGTGTGTGAGTGACTCTCTCTTCCCCTCACTCACTACTCCCCGAGGAAGGTCTCACAGTGTGAGTGTCTCTCTCTTCCCCTCACTCACTACTCCCCTAGGAAGGTGTCTTTGTGTGAGTGTCTCTCTCTTCCCCTCACTCACTACGCCCCGAGGAAGGTCTCTTTGTGTGAGTGTCTCTCTCTTCCCCTCACTCACTACTCCCCGAGGAAGGTCTCTGTGTGTGAGTGACGCTCTCTTCCCCTCACTCACTACTCCCCGAGGAAGGTCTCACAGTGTGAGTGTCTCTCTCTTCCCCTCACTCACTACTCCCCTAGGAAGGTCTCTTTGTGTGAGTGTCTCTCTCTTCCCCTCACTCACTACTCCCCGAGGAAGGTCTCTTTGTGTGAGTGTCTCTCTCTTCCCCTCACTCACTACTCCCCGAGGAAGGTCTCTGTGTGTGAGTGTCACTCTCTTCCCATCACTCACTACTCCCCGAGGAAGGTCTCTGTGTGTGAGTGACTCTCTCTTCCCCTCACTCACTACTCCCCGAGGAAGGTCTTTGTGTTTGAGTGTCTCTCTCTTCCCCTCACACACTACTCCCCGAGGGAGGTCTCTGTGTGTGACTGACTCTCTCTTCCCCTCACTCACTACTCCCCGAGGAAGGTCTCTGTGTGTGAGTGACTCTCTCTTCCCCTCACTCACTACTCCCGGAGGAAGGGCTCTCTGTGGTAGTGTCTCTCTTCCCCTCACTCACTATGCCCCGAGGAGGGTTTCTGTGTGTGAGTGTCTCTCTCTTCCCCTCACTCACTACTCCCCGAGGAAGGTCTCTGTGTGTGAGTGTCTCTCTCTTCCCCTCAATCACTACTCCCCGAGAAAGGTCTCTGTGTGTGAGTGTCTCTCTTCCCCTCACTCACTACTCCCCGAGGAAGGTCTCTGTGTGTGAGCGTCTCTCTCTTCCCCTCACTCACTACTCCCCGGGAAAGGTCTCTGAGTGTGAGTGTCTCTCTTCCCCTCACTCACTACTCCCCGAGGAAGGACTCTGTGTGTGAGTGTCTCTCTTCCCCTCACTCACTACTCCCGGAGGAAGGTCTCTGTGTGTGAGTGTATCTCTTTGCCTCTCACTCACTACTCCCCGAGGAAGGTCTCTGTGTGTGAGTGTCTCTCTCTTCCCCTCACTCACTACTCCCCGAGGAAGGTCTCTGTGTGTGAGTGTCTCTCTCTTCCCCTCACTCACTGCGCCCCGAGGAAGGTCTCTGAGTGTGAGTGTCTCTCTCTTCCGCTCACTCACTACTCCCCGAGGAAGGTCTCTGTGTGTGAGTGTCTCTCTCTTCCCCTCACTCAATACTCCCCGAGGAAGTTCTCTGTGTGTGAGCGTCTCTCTTTTCCCCTCACTCACTACTCCCCGAGGAAGTTCTCTGTGTGTGAGCGTCTCTCTCTTCCCCTCACTCACTACTCCCCGAGGAAGGTCTCTTTGTGTGAGTGTCTCTCTCTTCCCCTCACTCCCTACTCCCCGAGGAAGGTCTCTGTGTGTGAGCGTCTCTCTCTTCCCATCACTCACTACTCCCCGAGGAAGGTCTCTGTGTGTGAGTGACTCTCTCTTCCCCTCACTTACTACTCCCCGAGGAAGGTCTCTGAGTGTGAGTGTCTCTCTCTTCCCCTCGCTCACTACACCCCGAGGAAGGTCTCTGTGTGTGACTGACTCTCTCTTCCCCTCACTCACTACTCCCCGAGGAAGGTCTCTGTGTGTGAGTGACTCTCTCTTCCCCTCACTCACTACTCCCGGAGGAAGGTCTCTCTGTGGTAGTGATTCTCTTCCCCTCACTCACTATGCCCCGAGGAGGGTTTCTGTGTGTGAGTGTCTCTCTCTTCCCCTCACTCTCTACTCCCCGAGGAAGGACTCTGTGTGTGAGGTTCTCTCCCTTCCCCTCACTCACTACTCCCCGAGGAAGGTCTCTGTGTGTGAGCGTCTCTCTCTTAACCCTCACTCACAACTCCCCGAGGAAGGTCTCTGTGAGTGAGTGTCTCTCTCTTCCCCTTACTCACTACTCCCCGAGGAAGGTCTCTTTGTGTTAGTGTCTCTCTCTTCCCCCCACTCACAACTCCCCGAGGAAGTTCTCTGTGTGTGAGTGTCTCTCTCTTACCCTCACTCACTACTCCCCGAGGAAGGTCTCTGTGTGTGAGTGTCTCCCTTCACCTCACTCACTACTCCCCGAGGAAGGTCTCTGTGTGTGAGTGACTCTCTCTTCCCCTCACTCACTACTCCCCGAGGAAGGTCTCTGTGTGTGAGTGTCTCTCTTCCCCTCACTCACTACTCCCCGAGGAAGGGCTCTGTGTGTGATCGCCTCTCTCTTCCCCAAACTCACAACTCCCCGAGGAAGGTCTCTGTGTGTGATCGCCTCTCTCTTCCCCTCACTCTCAACTCCCCGAGGAAGGACTCTGTGTGTGAGTGTCTCTCTTCCCCTCACTCACTACTCCCTGAGGAAGGTCTCTGTGTGTGAGTGCCTCTCTGTTCCCCTCACTCACTACTCAACGAGGAAGGACTCTCTGTGTGAGTGACTCTCTCTTCCCCTCACTCACTACTCCCCGAGTAAGGTCTCTGTGTGTGAGTGACTCTCTCTTCCCCTCACTCACTACTCCCCGAGGAAGGTCTCACAGTGTGAGTGTCTCTCTCTTCCCCTCACTCACTACTCCCCTAGGAAGGTCTCTTTGTGAGAGTGTCTCTCTCTTCCCCTCACTCACTACTCCCCGAGGAAGGTCTCTTTGTGTGAGTGTCTCTCTCTTCCCCTCACTCACTACTCCCCGAGGAAGGTCTCTGTGTGTGAGTGTCTCTCTCTTCCCATCACTCACTACTCCCCGAGGAAGGTCTCTGTGTGTGAGTGACTCTCTCTTCCCCTCACTCACTACTCCCCGAGGAAGGTCTTTGTGTTTGAGTGTCTCTCTCTTCCCCTCACACACTACTCCCCGAGGAAGGTCTCTGTGTGTGACTGACTCTCTCTTCCCCTCACTCACTACTCCCCGAGGAAGGTCTCTGTGTGTGAGTGACTCTCTCTTCCCCTCACTCACTACTCCCGGAGGAAGGGCTCTCTGTGGTAGTGTCTCTCTTCCCCTCACTCACTATGCCCCGAGGAGGGTTTCTGTGTGTGAGTGTCTCTCTCTTCCCCTCACTCACTACTCCCCGAGGAAGGTCTCTGTGTGTGAGTGTCTCTCTCTTCCCCTCAATCACTACTCCCCGAGAAAGGTCTCTGTGTGTGAGTGTCTCTCTTCCCCTCACTCACTACTCCCCGAGGAAGGTCTCTGTGTGTGAGCGTCTCTCTCTTCCCCTCACTCACTACTCCCCGGGAAAGGTCTCTGAGTGTGAGTGTCTCTCTTCCCCTCACTCACTACTCCCCGAGGAAGGACTCTGTGTGTGAGTGTCTCTCTTCCCCTCACTCACTACTCACGGAGGAAGGTCTCTGTGTGTGAGTGTATCTCTCTGCCTCTCACTCACTACTCCCCGAGGAAGGTCTCTGTGTGTGAGTGTCTCTCTCTTCCCCTCACTCACTACTCCCCGAGGAAGGTCTCTGTGTGTGAGTGTCTCTCTCTTCCCCTCACTCACGGCGCCCCGAGGATGGTCTCTGAGTGTGAGTGTCTCTCTCTTCCCCTCACTCACTACTCCCCGAGGAAGGTCTCTGTGTGTGAGTGTCTCTCTCTTCCCCTCACTCAATACTCCCCGAGGAAGGTCTCAGTGTGTGAGCGTCTCTCTCTTCCCCTCACTCACTACTCCCCGAGGAAGGTCTCTTTGTGTGAGTGTCTCTCTTTTCCCCTCACTCACTACTCCCCGAGGAAGTTCTCTGTGTGTGAGCATCTCTCTCTTCCCCTCACTCACTACTCCCCGAGGAAGGTCTCTGTGTGTGAGCGTCTCTCTCTTCCCATCACTCACTACTCCCCGAGGAAGGTCTCTGTGTGTGAGTGACTCTCTCTTCCCCTCACTCACTACTCCCCGAGGAAGGTCTCTGAGTGTGAGTGTCTCTCTCTTCCCCTCACTCACTACACCCCGAGGAAGGTCTCTGTGTGTGACTGACTCTCTCTTCCCCTCACTCACTACTCCCCGAGGAAGGTCTCTGTGTGTGAGTGACTCTCTCTTCCCCTCACTCACTACTCCCGGAGGAAGGTCTCTCTGTGGTAGTGATTCTCTTCCCCTCACTCACTATGCCCCGAGGAGGGTTTCTGTGTGTGAGTGTCTCTCTCTTCCCCTCACTCTCTACTCCCCGAGGAAGGACTCTGTGTGTGAGGGTCTCTCCCTTCCCCTCACTCACTACTCCCCGAGGAAGGTCTCTGTGTGTGAGCGTCTCTCTCTTAACCCTCACTCACAACTCCCCGAGGAAGGTCTCTGTGAGTGAGTGTCTCTCTCTTCCCCTTACTCACTACTCCCCGTGTAAGGTCTCTTTGTGTTAGTGTCTCTCTCTTCCCCCCACTCACAACTCCCCGAGGAAGTTCTCTGTGTGTGAGTGTCTCTCTCTTCCCCTCACTCACTACTCCCCGAGGAAGGTCTCTGTGTGTGAGTGTCTCCCTTCACCTCACTCACTACTCCCCGAGGAAGGTCTCTGTGTCTGAGTGTCTCTCTCTTCCCCTCACTCACTACTCCCCGAGGAAGGTCTCTGTGTGTGAGTGTCTCTCTTCCCCTCACTCACTACTCCCCGAGGAAGGGCTCTATGTGTGATCGCCTCTCTCTTCCCCTCACTCACAACTCCCCGAGGAAGGTCTCCGTGTGTGATCACCTCTCTCTTCCCCTCACTCTCAACTCCCCGAGGAAGGACTCTGTGTGTGAGTGTCTCTCTTCCCCTCACTCACTACTCCCTGAGGAAGGTATCTGTGTGTGAGTGCCTCTCTGTTCCCCTCACTCACTACTCAACGAGGAAGGACTCTCTGTGTGAGTGACTCTCTCTTCCCCTCACTCAATACTCCCCGAGTAAGGTCTCTGTGTGTGAGTGACTCTCTCTTCCCCTCACTCACTGCTCCCCGAGGAAGGTCTCACAGTGTGAGTGTCTCTCTCGTCCCCTCACTCACTACTCCCTGAGGAAGGTCTCTGTGTGTGAGTGACTCTCTCTTCCCCTCACTCACTACTCCCCGAGGAAGGTCTCACAGTGTGAGTGTCTCTCTCTTCCCCTCAATCACTAGTCCCCGAGAAACGTCTCTGTGTGTGAGTGTCTCTCTCCCCTCACTCACTACTGCCCGAGGAAGGTCTCTTTGTGTGAGTGTCTCTCTCTTCCCCGCACTCACTACTCCCCGAGGAAGGTCTCTGTGTGTGAGCGTCTCTCACCCCTCACTCACTACTCCCCGAGGAAGATCTCTTTGTGTGAGTGTCTCTCTCTTCCCCTCACTCACTACTCTCCGAGAAACGTCTCTGTGTGTGAGTGTCTCTCTCCCCTCACTCACTACTCCCCGAGGAAGGGCTCTGTGTGTGAGTGCCTCTCTCTTCCCCACACTCACTACTCCACGAGGAAGGTCTCTGTGTGTGAGTGTCTCTCTCCCCTCACTCACTACTCCCCGAGGAAGGTCCCTGTGTGTGAGTGTCTCTCTCCCCTCACTCACTACTCCCCGAGGAAGGTCTCTTTGTGTGAGTGTCTCTCTCTTCCCCTCACTCACTACTCCCCGAGGAAGGTCTCTGTGTGTGTGGGACTCTCTCTTCCCCTCACTCACTACTCCCTGAGGAAGGACTCTGTGTGTGAGGGTCTCCCCCTTCCCCTCACTCACTACTCCCCGAGAAAGGTCTCTGTGTGTGAGTGTCTCTCTTCCCCTCACTCACTACTCCCCGAGGAAGGACTCTGTGTGTGAGTGCCTCTCTCTTCCCCTTACTCACTACTCCCCGAGGAAGCTCTGTGTGTGAGTGCCTCTCTCTTCCCCTCACTCACTACTCCCGGAGGAAGGTCTCTGTGTGTGATCGCCTCTCTCTTCCCCTCACTCACAACTCCCCGAGGAAGGTCTCTTTGTGTGAGTGTCTCTCTCTTCCCCTCACTCACTGCTCCCCGAGAAAGGTCTCTGTGCGTGAGTGACTCTCTCTTCCCCTCACACTCTACTCCCCGAGAAAGGTCTCTGTGTGTGAGTGTCTGTCTTCCCCTCACTCACCACTCCCCGAGGAAGGTCTCTGTGTGTGAGTGACTCTCTCTTCCCCTCACTCTCTACTCCCCGAGAAAGGTCTCTGTGTGTGAGTGTCTCTCTTCCCCTCACTCACTACTCCCCGAGGAAGGTCTCTGTGTGTGAGCGTTTCTCTGTTCCCCTCACTCACTACTCCCCGAGGAAGGTCTCTGTGTGTGAGCGTCTCTGTCTTCCCCTCAATCGCTACTCCCCGGGGAAGGTCTCTGAGTGTGAGTGCCTCTCTCTTCCGCTCACTCACTAGTCCCGGAGGAAGGTCTCTGTGTGTGAGTGCCTCTCTCTACCCCTCACTCATACCTCCCCGAGAAAGGTCTCTGTGTGTGAGTGTCTCTCTTCCCCTCACTCACTACTCCCCGAGGAAGGTCTCTGTGTGTGAGTGACTCTCTCTTCCCCTCACTCACTACTCCCCGAGGAAGGTCTCTGAGTGTGAGTGTCTCTCTCTTCCCCTCACTCACTACACCCCGAGGAAGGTCTCTGTGTGTGACTGACTCTCTCTTCCCCTCACTCACTACTCCCCGAGGTAGGTCTCTGTGTGTGAGTGACTCTCTCTTCCCCTCACTCACTACTCCCGGAGGAAGGTCTCTCTGTGGTAGTGATTCTCTTCCCCTCACTCACTATGCCCCGAGGAGGGTTTAAGTGTGTGAGTGTCTCTCTCTTCCCCTCACTCTCTACTCCCCGAGGAAGGACTCTGGGTGTGAGGGTCTCTCCCTTCCCCTCACTCACTACTCCCCGAGGAAGGTCTCTGTGTGTGAGCGTCTCTCTCTTAACCCTCACTCACAACTCCCCGAGGAAGTTCTCTGTGTGTGAGTGTCTCTCTCTTCCCCTCACTCACTACTCTCCGAGGAAGGTCTCTGTGTGTGAGTGTCTCACTCACTACTCCCCGAGGAAGGTCTCTGTGTGTGAGTGACTCTCTCTTCCCCTCACTCACTACTCCCCGAGGAAGGTCTCTGTGTGTGAGTGTCTCTCTTCCCCTCACTCACTACTCCCCGAGGAAGGGCTCTGTGTGTGATCGCCTCTCTCTTCCCCTCACTCACAACTCCCCGAGGAAGGTCTCTGTGTGTGAGTGTCTCTCTCTTCCCCTCACTCACTACTCCACGAGGAAGGTCTCTGTGTGTGAGTGTCTCTCTCTTCCCCTCTCTCACTACTCCCCGAGGAAGGACTCTGTGTGTGAGTGTCTCTCTTCCCCTCACTCACTACTCCCTGAGGAAGGTCTCTGTGTGTGAGTGCCTCTCTGTTCCCCTCACTCACTACTCAACGAGGAAGGACTCTCTGTGTGAGTGACTCTCTCTTCCCCTTACTCACTACTCCCCGAGGAAGGTCACTGTGTGTGAGTGTCTCTCTTCCCCTCACTCACTAGTCCCCGAGTAAGGTCTCTGTGTGTGAGTGACTCTCTCTTCCCCTCACTCACTACTCCCCGAGGAAGGTCTCACAGTGTGAGTGTCTCTCTCGTCCCCTCACTCACTACTCCCTGAGGAAGGTCTCTGTGTGTGAGTGACTCTCTCTTCCCCTCACTCACTACTCCCCGAGGAAGGTCTCACAGTGTGAGTGTCTCTCTCTTCCCCTCAATCACTAGTCCCCGAGAAACGTCTCTGTGTGTGAGTGTCTCTCTCCCCTCACTCACTACTCCCCGAGGAAGGTCTCTTTGTGTGAGTGTCTCTCTCTTCCCCGCACTCACTACTCCCCGAGGAAGGTCTCTGTGTGTGAGCGTCTCTCACCCCTCACTCACTACTCCCCGAGGAAGGTCTCTTTGTGTGAGTGTCTCTCTCTTCCCCTCACTCACTACTCTCCGAGAAACGTCTCTGTGTGTGAGTGTCTCTCTCCCCTCACTCACTACTCCCCGAGGAAGGTCTCTTTGTGTGAGTGTGTCTCTCTTCCACTCACTCACTACTCCCCGAGGAAGGTCTCTGTTTGTGTGGGACTCTCTCTTCCCCTCACTCACTACTCCCTGAGGAAGGACTCTGTGTGTGAGGGTCTCTCCCTTCCCCTCACTCACTACTCCCCGAGAAAGGTCTCTGTGTGTGAGTGTCTCTCTTCCCCTCACTCACTACTCCCCGAGGAAGGACTCTGTGTGTGAGTGCCTCTCTCTTCCCCTCACTCACTACTCCCCGAGGAAGGTCTCTGTGTGTGAGTGCCTCTCTCTTCCCCTCACTCACTACTCCCGGAGGAAGGTCTCTGTGTGTGATCGCCTCTCTCTTCCCCTCACTCACAACTCCCCGAAGAAGGTCTCTTTGTGTGAGTGTCTCTCTCTTCCCCTCACTCACTGCTCCCCGAGAAAGGTCTCTGTTTGTGAGTGACTCTCTCTTCCCCTCACTCTCTACTCCCCGAGAAAGGTCTCTGTGTGTGAGTGTCTGTCTTCCCCTCACTCACCACTCCCCGAGGAAGGTCTCTGTGTGTGAGTGACTCTCTCTTCCCCTCACTCTCTACTCCCCGAGAAAGGTCTCTGTGTGTGAGTGTCTCTCTTCCCCTCACTCACTACTCCCCGAGGAAGGTCTCTGTGTGTGAGCGTCTCTCTCTTCCCCTCACTCACTACTCCCCGAGGAAGGTCTCTGTGTCTGAGAGTCTCTGTCTTCCCCTCAATCGCTACTCCCCGGGGAAGGTCTCTGAGTGTGAGTGCCTCTCTCTTCCGCTCACTCACTACTCCCGGAGGAAGGTCTCTGTGTGTGAGTGCCTCTCTCTACCCCTCACTCATACCTCCCCGAGAAAGGTCTCTGTGTGTGAGTGTCTCTCTTCCCCTCACTCACCACTCCCCGAGGAAGGTCTCTGTGTGTGAGCGTCTCTGTCTTCCCCTCAATCACTACTCCCCGGGGAAGGTCTCTGAGTGTGAGTGCCTCTATCTTCCCCTCCCTCACTACTCCCGGAGGATGGTCTCTGTGTGTAAGTGCCTCTCTCTTCCCCTCATTCACTACTCCCCGAGGAAGGTCTCTGTGTGTGACTGACTCTCTCTTCCCCTCACTCACTACTCCCCGATGAAGGTCTCTGTGTGTGAGTGACTCTCTCTTCCCCTCACTCACTACTCCCGGAGGAAGGTCTCTCTGTGGTAGTGTCTCTCTTCCCCTCACTCACTATGCCCCGAGGAGGCTTTCTGTGTGTGAGTGTCTCTCTCTTCCCCTCACTCACTACTCCCCGAGGAAGGTCTCTGTGTTTGAGTGTCTCTCTCTTCCCCTCACACACTACTCCCCGAGGAAGGTCTCTGTGTGTGACTGACTCTCTCTTCCCCTCACTCACTACTCCCCGAGGAAGGTCTCTGTGTGTGAGTGACTCTCTCTTCCCCTCACTCACTACTCCCGGAGGATTGTCTCTGTGTTTGAGTGTCTCTCTCTTCCCCTCACACACTACTCCCCGAGGAAGGTCTCTGTCTCTGTGTGTGACTGACTCTCTCTTCCCCTCACTCACTACTCCCCGAGGAAGGTCTCTGTGTGTTGGTGACTCTCTCTTCCCCTCACTCACTACTCCCGGAGGAAGGTCTCTCTGTGGTAGTGTCTCTCTTCCCCTCACTCACTATGCCCCGAGGAGGGTTTCTGTGTGTGAGTGTCTCTCTTTTCCCGTCACTCACTACTCCCCGAGGAAGGTCTCTGTGTGTGAGTGTCTCTCTCTTCCCCTCAATCACTACTCCCCGAGAAAGGTCTCTGTGTGTGAGTGTCTCTCTTCCCCTCACTCACTACTCCCCGAGGAAGGTCTCTGTGTGTGAGCGTCTCTCTCTTCCCCTCACTCACTACTCCCCGGGAAAGGTCTCTGAGTGTGAGTGTCTCTCTTCCCCTCACTCACTACTCCCCGAGGAAGGACTCTGTGTGTGAGTGTCTCTCTTCCACTCACTCACTACTCCCGGAGGAAGGTCTCTGTGTGTGAGTGTATCTCTCTGCCTCTCACTCACTGCGCCCCGAGGAAGGTCTCTGAGTGTGAGTGTCTCTCTCTTCCCCTCACTCACTACTCCCCGAGGAAGGTCTCTGTGTGTGAGTGTCTCTCTATTCCCCTCACTCAATACTCCCCGAGGAAGGTCTCAGTGTGTGAGCGTCTCTCTCTTCCCCTCACTCACTACTCCCCGAGGAAGGTCTCTTTGTGTGAGTGTCTCTCTCTTCCCCTCACTCACTACTCCCCGAGGAAGGTCTCTGTGTGTGAGCGTCTCTCTCTTCCCCTCACTCACTACTCCCCGAGGAAGGTCTCTTTGTGTGAGTGTCTCTCTCTTCCCCTCACTCACTACTCCCCGAGGAAGGTCTCTGTGTGTGAGCGTCTCTCTCTTCCCATCACTCACTACTCCCTGAGGAAGGTCTCTGTGTGTGAGTGACTCTCTCTTCCCCTCACTCACTACTCCCCGAGGAAGGTCTCTTTGTGTGAGTGTCTCTCTCTTCCCCGCACTCACTACTCCCCGAGGAAGGTCTCTGTGTGTGAGCGTCTCTCACCCCTCACTCACTACTCCCCGAGGAAGGTCTCTTTGTGTGATTGTCTCTCTCTTCCCCTCACTCACTACTCTCCGAGAAACGTCTCTGTGTGTGAGTGTCTCTCTCCCCTCACTCACTACTCCCCGAGGAAGGTCTCTTTGTGTGAGTGTGTCTCTCTTCCACTCACTCACTACTCCCCGAGGAAGGTCTCTGTTTGTGTGGGACTCTCTCTTCCCCTCACTCACTACTCCCTGAGGAAGGACTCTGTGTGTGAGGGTCTCTCCCTTCCCCTCACTCACTACTCCCCGAGAAAGGTCTCTGTGTGTGAGTGTCTCTCTTCCCCTCACTCACTACTCCCCGAGGAAGGACTCTGTGTGTGAGTGCCTCTCTCTTCCCCTCACTCACTACTCCCCGAGGAAGGTCTCTGTGTGTGAGTGCCTCTCTCTTCCCCTCACTCACTACTCCCGGAGGAAGGTCTCTGTGTGTGATCGCCTCTCTCTTCCCCTCACTCACAACTCCCCGAAGAAGGTCTCTTTGTGTGAGTGTCTCTCTCTTCCCCTCACTCACTGCTCCCCGAGAAAGGTCTCTGTGTGTGAGTGTCTGTCTTCCCCTCACTCACCACTCCCCGAGGAAGGTCTCTGTGTGTGAGTGACTCTCTCTTCCCCTCACTCACTACTCCCCGAGGAAGGTCTCTGAGTGTGAGTGTCTCTCTCTTCCCCTCACTCACTACTCCCTGAGGAAGGTCTCTGTGTGTGAGTGCCTCTCTGTTCCCCTCACTCACTACTCAACGAGGAAGGACTCTCTGTGTGAGTGACTCTCTCTTCCCCTCACTCACTAGTCCCCGAGTAAGGTCTCTGTGTGTGAGTGACTCTCTCTTCCCCTCACTCACTACTCCCCGAGGAAGGTCTCACAGTGTGAGTGTCTCTCTCGTCCCCTCACTCACTACTCCCTGAGGAAGGTCTCTGTGTGTGAGTGACTCTCTCTTCCCCTCACTCACTACTCCCCGAGGAAGGTCTCACAGTGTGAGTGTCTCTCTCTTCCCCTCAATCACTAGTCCCCGAGAAACGTCTCTGTGTGTGAGTGTCTCTCTCCCCTCACTCACTACTCCCCGAGGAAGGTCTCTTTGTGTGAGTGTCTCTCTCTTCCCCGCACTCACTACTCCCCGAGGAAGGTCTCTGTGTGTGAGCGTCTCTCACCCCTCACTCACTACTCCCCGAGGAAGGTCTCTTTGTGTGAGTGTCTCTCTCTTCCCCTCACTCACTACTCTCCGAGAAACGTCTCTGTGTGTGAGTGTCTCTCTCCCCTCACTCACTACTCCCCGAGGAAGGTCTCTTTGTGTGAGTGTGTCTCTCTTCCACTCACTCACTACTCCCCGAGGAAGGTCTCTGTTTGTGTGGGACTCTCTCTTCCCCTCACTCACTACTCCCTGAGGAAGGACTCTGTGTGTGAGGGTCTCTCCCTTCCCCTCACTCACTACTCCCCGAGAAAGGTCTCTGTGTGTGAGTGTCTCTCTTCCCCTCACTCACTACTCCCCGAGGAAGGACTCTGTGTGTGAGTGCCTCTCTCTTCCCCTCACTCACTACTCCCCGAGGAAGGTCTCTGTGTGTGAGTGCCTCTCTCTTCCCCTCACTCACTACTCCCGGAGGAAGGTCTCTGTGTGTGATCGCCTCTCTCTTCCCCTCACTCACAACTCCCCGAAGAAGGTCTCTTTGTGTGAGTGTCTCTCTCTTCCCCTCACTCACTGCTCCCCGAGAAAGGTCTCTGTTTGTGAGTGACTCTCTCTTCCCCTCACTCTCTACTCCCCGAGAAAGGTCTCTGTGTGTGAGTGTCTGTCTTCCCCTCACTCACCACTCCCCGAGGAAGGTCTCTGTGTGTGAGTGACTCTCTCTTCCCCTCACTCTCTACTCCCCGAGAAAGGTCTCTGTGTGTGAGTGTCTCTCTTCCCCTCACTCACTACTCCCCGAGGAAGGTCTCTGTGTGTGAGCGTCTCTCTCTTCCCCTCACTCACTACTCCCCGAGGAAGGTCTCTGTGTCTGAGAGTCTCTGTCTTCCCCTCAATCGCTACTCCCCGGGGAAGGTCTCTGAGTGTGAGTGCCTCTCTCTTCCGCTCACTCACTACTCCCGGAGGAAGGTCTCTGTGTGTGAGTGCCTCTCTCTACCCCTCACTCATACCTCCCCGAGAAAGGTCTCTGTGTGTGAGTGTCTCTCTTCCCCTCACTCACCACTCCCCGAGGAAGGTCTCTGTGTGTGAGCGTCTCTGTCTTCCCCTCAATCACTACTCCCCGGGGAAGGTCTCTGAGTGTGAGTGCCTCTATCTTCCCCTCCCTCACTACTCCCGGAGGATGGTCTCTGTGTGTAAGTGCCTCTCTCTTCCCCTCATTCACTACTCCCCGAGGAAGGTCTCTGTGTGTGACTGACTCTCTCTTCCCCTCACTCACTACTCCCCGATGAAGGTCTCTGTGTGTGAGTGACTCTCTCTTCCCCTCACTCACTACTCCCGGAGGAAGGTCTCTCTGTGGTAGTGTCTCTCTTCCCCTCACTCACTATGCCCCGAGGAGGCTTTCTGTGTGTGAGTGTCTCTCTCTTCCCCTCACTCACTACTCCCCGAGGAAGGTCTCTGTTTGAGTGTCTCTCTCTTCCCCTCACACACTACTCCCCGAGGAAGGTCTCTGTGTGTGACTGACTCTCTCTTCCCCTCACTCACTACTCCCCGAGGAAGGTCTCTGTGTGTGAGTGACTCTCTCTTCCCCTCACTCACTACTCCCGGAGGATGGTCTCTGTGTTTGAGTGTCTCTCTCTTCCCCTCACACACTACTCCCCGAGGAAGGTCTCTGTCTCTGTGTGTGACTGACTCTCTCTTCCCCTCACTCACTACTCCCCGAGGAAGGTCTCTGTGTGTTGGTGACTCTCTCTTCCCCTCACTCACTACTCCCGGAGGAAGGTCTCTCTGTGGTAGTGTCTCTCTTCCCCTCACTCACTATGCCCCGAGGAGGGTTTCTGTGTGTGAGTGTCTCTCTTTTCCCCTCACTCACTACTCCCCGAGGAAGGTCTCTGTGTGTGAGTGTCTCTCTCTTCCCCTCAATCACTACTCCCCGAGAAAGGTCTCTGTGTGTGAGTGTCTCTCTTCCCCTCACTCACTACTCCCCGAGGAAGGTCTCTGTGTGTGAGCGTCTCTCTCTTCCCCTCACTCACTACTCCCCGGGAAAGGTCTCTGAGTGTGAGTGTCTCTCTTCCCCTCACTCACTACTCCCCGAGGAAGGACTCTGTGTGTGAGTGTCTCTCTTCCACTCACTCACTACTCCCGGAGGAAGGTCTCTGTGTGTGAGTGTATCTCTCTGCCTCTCACTCACTGCGCCCCGAGGAAGGTCTCTGAGTGTGAGTGTCTCTCTCTTCCCCTCACTCACTACTCCCGGAGGAAGGTCTCTGTGTGTGAGTGTCTCTCTATTCCCCTCACTCAATACTCCCCGAGGAAGGTCTCAGTGTGTGAGCGTCTCTCTCTTCCCCTCACTCACTACTCCCCGAGGAAGGTCTCTTTGTGTGAGTGTCTCTCTCTTCCCCTCACTCACTACTCCCCGAGGAAGGTCTCTGTGTGTGAGCGTCTCTCTCTTCCCCTCACTCACTACTCCCCGAGGAAGGTCTCTTTGTGTGAGTGTCTCTCTCTTCCCCTCACTCACTACTCCCCGAGGAAGGTCTCTGTGTGTGAGCGTCTCTCTCTTCCCATCACTCACTACTCCCTGAGGAAGGTCTCTGTGTGTGAGTGACTCTCTCTTCCCCTCACTCACTACTCCCCGAGGAAGGTCTCTTTGTGTGAGTGTCTCTCTCTTCCCCGCACTCACTACTCCCCGAGGAAGGTCTCTGTGTGTGAGCGTCTCTCACCCCTCACTCACTACTCCCCGAGGAAGGTCTCTTTGTGTGAGTGTCTCTCTCTTCCCCTCACTCACTACTCTCCGAGAAACGTCTCTGTGTGTGAGTGTCTCTCTCCCCTCACTCACTACTCCCCGAGGAAGGTCTCTTTGTGTGAGTGTGTCTCTCTTCCACTCACTCACTACTCCCCGAGGAAGGTCTCTGTTTGTGTGGGACTCTCTCTTCCCCTCACTCACTACTCCCTGAGGAAGGACTCTGTGTGTGAGGGTCTCTCCCTTCCCCTCACTCACTACTCCCCGAGAAAGGTCTCTGTGTGTGAGTGTCTCTCTTCCCCTCACTCACTACTCCCCGAGGAAGGACTCTGTGTGTGAGTGCCTCTCTCTTCCCCTCACTCACTACTCCCCGAGGAAGGTCTCTGTGTGTGAGTGCCTCTCTCTTCCCCTCACTCACTACTCCCGGAGGAAGGTCTCTGTGTGTGATCGCCTCTCTCTTCCCCTCACTCACAACTCCCCGAAGAAGGTCTCTTTGTGTGAGTGTCTCTCTCTTCCCCTCACTCACTGCTCCCCGAGAAAGGTCTCTGTTTGTGAGTGACTCTCTCTTCCCCTCACTCTCTACTCCCCGAGAAAGGTCTCTGTGTGTGAGTGTCTGTCTTCCCCTCACTCACCACTCCCCGAGGAAGGTCTCTGTGTGTGAGTGACTCTCTCTTCCCCTCACTCTCTACTCCCCGAGAAAGGTCTCTGTGTGTGAGTGTCTCTCTTCCCCTCACTCACTACTCCCCGAGGAAGGTCTCTGTGTGTGAGCGTCTCTCTCTTCCCCTCACTCACTACTCCCCGAGGAAGGTCTCTGTGTCTGAGAGTCTCTGTCTTCCCCTCAATCGCTACTCCCCGGGGAAGGTCTCTGAGTGTGAGTGCCTCTCTCTTCCGCTCACTCACTACTCCCGGAGGAAGGTCTCTGTGTGTGAGTGCCTCTCTCTACCCCTCACTCATACCTCCCCGAGAAAGGTCTCTGTGTGTGAGTGTCTCTCTTCCCCTCACTCACCACTCCCCGAGGAAGGTCTCTGTGTGTGAGCGTCTCTGTCTTCCCCTCAATCACTACTCCCCGGGGAAGGTCTCTGAGTGTGAGTGCCTCTATCTTCCCCTCCCTCACTACTCCCGGAGGATGGTCTCTGTGTGTAAGTGCCTCTCTCTTCCCCTCATTCACTACTCCCCGAGGAAGGTCTCTGTGTGTGACTGACTCTCTCTTCCCCTCACTCACTACTCCCCGATGAAGGTCTCTGTGTGTGAGTGACTCTCTCTTCCCCTCACTCACTACTCCCGGAGGAAGGTCTCTCTGTGGTAGTGTCTCTCTTCCCCTCACTCACTATGCCCCGAGGAGGCTTTCTGTGTGTGAGTGTCTCTCTCTTCCCCTCACTCACTACTCCCCGAGGAAGGTCTCTGTGTTTGAGTGTCTCTCTCTTCCCCTCACACACTACTCCCCGAGGAAGGTCTCTGTGTGTGACTGACTCTCTCTTCCCCTCACTCACTACTCCCCGAGGAAGGTCTCTGTGTGTGAGTGACTCTCTCTTCCCCTCACTCACTACTCCCGGAGGATGGTCTCTGTGTTTGAGTGTCTCTCTCTTCCCCTCACACACTACTCCCCGAGGAAGGTCTCTGTCTCTGTGTGTGACTGACTCTCTCTTCCCCTCACTCACTACTCCCCGAGGAAGGTCTCTGTGTGTTGGTGACTCTCTCTTCCCCTCACTCACTACTCCCGGAGGAAGGTCTCTCTGTGGTAGTGTCTCTCTTCCCCTCACTCACTATGCCCCGAGGAGGGTTTCTGTGTGTGAGTGTCTCTCTTTTCCCCTCACTCACTACTCCCCGAGGAAGGTCTCTGTGTGTGAGTGTCTCTCTCTTCCCCTCAATCACTACTCCCCGAGAAAGGTCTCTGTGTGTGAGTGTCTCTCTTCCTCTCACTCACTACTCCCCGAGGAAGGTCTCTGTGTGTGAGCGTCTCTCTCTTCCCCTCACTCACTACTCCCCGGGAAAGGTCTCTGAGTGTGAGTGTCTCTCTTCCCCTCACTCACTACTCCCCGAGGAAGGACTCTGTGTGTGAGTGTCTCTCTTCCACTCACTCACTACTCCCGGAGGAAGGTCTCTGTGTGTGAGTGTATCTCTCTGCCTCTCACTCACTGCGCCCCGAGGAAGGTCTCTGAGTGTGAGTGTCTCTCTCTTCCCCTCACTCACTACTCCCCGAGGAAGGTCTCTGTGTGTGAGTGTCTCTCTATTCCCCTCACTCAATACTCCCCGAGGAAGGTCTCAGTGTGTGAGCGTCTCTCTCTTCCCCTCACTCACTACTCCCCGAGGAAGGTCTCTTTGTGTGAGTGTCTCTCTCTTCCCCTCACTCACTACTCCCCGAGGAAGGTCTCTGTGTGTGAGCGTCTCTCTCTTCCCCTCACTCACTACTCCCCGAGGAAGGTCTCTTTGTGTGAGTGTCTCTCTCTTCCCCTCACTCACTACTCCCCGAGGAAGGTCTCTGTGTGTGAGCGTCTCTCTCTTCCCCTCACTCACTACTCCCCGAGGAAGGTCTCTGTGTTTGAGTGTCTCTCTCTTCCCCTCACACACTACTCCCCGAGGAAGGTCTCTGTCTCTGTGTGTGACTGACTCTCTCTTCCCCTCACTCACTACTCCCCGAGGAAGGTCTCTGTGTGTTGGTGACTCTCTCTTCCCCTCACTCACTACTCCCGGAGGAAGGTCTCTCTGTGGTAGTGTCTCTCTTCCCCTCACTCACTATGCCCCGAGGAGGGTTTCTGTGTGTGAGTGTCTCTCTTTTCCCCTCACTCACTACTCCCCGAGGAAGGTCTCTGTGTGTGAGTGTCTCTCTCTTCCCCTCAATCACTACTCCCCGAGAAAGGTCTCTGTGTGTGAGTGTCTCTCTTCCCCTCACTCACTACTCCCCGAGGAAGGTCTCTGTGTGTGAGCGTCTCTCTCTTCCCCTCACTCACTACTCCCCGGGAAAGGTCTCTGAGTGTGAGTGTCTCTCTTCCCCTCACTCACTACTCCCCGAGGAAGGACTCTGTGTGTGAGTGTCTCTCTTCCACTCACTCACTACTCCCGGAGGAAGGTCTCTGTGTGTGAGTGTATCTCTCTGCCTCTCACTCACTGCGCCCCGAGGAAGGTCTCTGAGTGTGAGTGTCTCTCTCTTCCCCTCACTCACTACTCCCGGAGGAAGGTCTCTGTGTGTGAGTGTCTCTCTATTCCCCTCACTCAATACTCCCCGAGGAAGGTCTCAGTGTGTGAGCGTCTCTCTCTTCCCCTCACTCACTACTCCCCGAGGAAGGTCTCTTTGTGTGAGTGTCTCTCTCTTCCCCTCACTCACTACTCCCCGAGGAAGGTCTC